>NW_020884905.1:4153836-4488420 GCF_003945725.1 Corapipo altera
AACTTGAGTTTTTTGGTATTGGCAGAAAGGTAAAGAGACAAATATTTTAGTCAAACAGTTCTGTGTAGAAATGGGAGAATATCCTAGTCTACCCTGGAAGTAAAATGTACTGCTGAAAATAGGATCAAATGGCAAGAGTGTGCAGGTACTACTATATTGCTGGCCTTATTTTAGAGAGGGAGAGAGGAAGGGAGAGAGCATCCGTCTTAGATTAAATGTAAATAAATCCTGCTGTGAGCAGTACAGTCCTTTGTGTCAAGTTGATCACAAATCCTGATATTCATCTTCGGGGAGGAGATAATGTATATGACTGAACACCTGCAACCACAGAGCTTTTATTGTGGAAATTCCACTTGCTGACTTTCTTCCACTTAGGAGTTGAATTTAATGTGTGTTGTGTTTCTAAAAGCAGTAGATCAAAGCAGTACGCACTTACTCTGTGGACCCCTTTCTTGTATTCCAATTCTATTTGCCTACTTTAATGGCAGAATTAAGGTTTTACTATTATTTATTGCTGTTAGAGAACCAATGCAACTATACGAGAGTGATCAGGGTTTTATTCAGGTAATAAGGGTATTGTTTGTATGGACAGGAAATTAGTTTAAATTGCAAATCTAGTGATGGTCCTTGGTTACCTCTCCTGTTTCTGTGCTGGTTTAAATGGTGTGCAGGTAGAGGGGAGGCCAACTACTGGACCATTAACTTCTACTGTATATGCTGAAGCACAAGGCAGAAGGAGCTCAGCCTGATTTGCAGGTTCTAAGCTGAGTTTGCAGTGGCTATAAAAGGATATCTTTTAAAAGCTTATAAACAGGTTTTATTTGTAACCCACTGAGACTCCATAAACATGGGGCTGCACTGTATTGGTTTATGATGCCACTTTTTAAAGCTGATCCACAATTTAAGTTGAATACTATCTTGCAGTCTCCAATTTATGTTTTAAAATGACAGAAGATTGCTGATTTAACACCCTGGACCCCAATGTCTGTCTGCTGCCAGAATCTGGAGCCATGCAGGGCTGACGCTCTGCGAGGTCCACAGCAGCTGCTTGCGCTATGCTGAGCTTGAAGGCTGCTCTCCCCATCGGTGCCTCCCAGACCACATTCCCTAGCAACAAATACCTACAAACTCAAAGGTATTTAGAGTAGTTGGATTGCTTTGTGCGTAATAGTACCCACCACAGAAATATCACAGCTATGTCAAAGATGTGTTATCTCCAAAAAGATTACCTCCCTCTCAAAATGAAGCTTCAGAATCTACAGCTGAGTTAACCTGATCATTAGTGTGATGAGGTGTTCTCACCTGGAGGAAAGTTTGTTGCCTTCTTTTTCCTTCTATTCAGTGAAGAGAAATTTGATGTATTACAAAAACTGAAGAAGATAGAACCAAAGAGGAATACCCCTGGGAGGCCATTTTAACACAAATCTCAACTAGAGCTGAAATGCATGTGCCCTTTGTAACCATACCTAAACTGTGTTATGGAAGGAGACATTGCTTTGTATCTTTCCTTGACTTTCAGCCTCTCTGCGGAATAAAATGCACTCAGGTGCTTAGTAGCCATTTACCTCCAATGTATTGTTGAAATCCAGTCTTTCTTGATGGTTTGCAAAGCTTATGCATACCTATAACAGACCTCTTTTTTCACAGTCATTAAATAATGATGATACTCTGGGCCAGCTTTGTGCTGGCTATTCATAGCAAAAGTCAGAGGAATTTTCCAGTAGACAAACATTTAAGATGCAGCGCAGTATCAATAGCAGCTCCAGAGGCAGGTGATTTTCTTTTCAGAAAAAATAAAGGCAAGAGGGGACCACAAACCTCTACAGATCTTCTGGTACTGCAGTTCCCCCCTGTTTGTGGACAAGAGATGATTATATTTTTTATTATACTAATACAAAAGGCATTTGATGACTTATAATAAAGGTTTTAATTCTAAAATTTCAGTGAGGAACTTAATGCTGTGAGTGCAATAGGAGAAAAACCTTCTATCGTTGAGAGGAAAATTGTGTTGCTCTTGTTGGTCCTTGTTTTTCAGTGATGCTTGCAGACAAGGATACAGCATAAGAGAGTGCAGACACACTCTGCGGTGACGGGAGCATGAGAGGCAGGGCAGGAAGGGCTGCATCCAAGGGTCTGCTAAGGATGGAAGGAGCAGTAAGCCTTGTGAAACTTTCTACAAAACAAGAATCGAGAAGCTGGAAAGAATTCAGTAAAGATTACTTCAGAAAATAGTGGCATATGATCTAAGGTCACAACACATTTACCTTTTTCACTTCAGTTTTCTTCTAAAATTGTCTTGTACTTGTCTTTTCTTAACATCTGTGTAATGATGTACAGCTACAGGGCTAACATTCACATTTTGCTATCATTGTCTTCAGCAAATATGTCTGAAGGGGCTGCAGGGCTGAAAAGGACTCCTCAGCGAAAGTCGTTGTGACAAAGTAACATAAATAAGAAGAATCTTGCACACGTGAATGTACTTGGAAGATGCATTGCTTTGGCAAGCTGTAATGTGGCTTCGGCTGCCTGAGCTGACTTGGGAAGCTTTCTATGTCCTTTTGCCTTCTGTATTTTCCCTTTCCTTTGTGTTGCCCAAGTTTATTCTCACTTTTGATTTCAGAAGCACCCTGGAGATGGTCTAGTTACTTGAGCTTTCAGTCAATGAGAGAGAAATTGTGCTTGTAGAGTGATGGGGATTGCTCTCTACAAACTGCTCTCCCACTTGCATTGCTGTGCTTCAGATCTAAGGCAGAGCAGTGGGTGCTCTATTGTAGTCTTCTAAACTTCCTGTCATAGTCTATATTATACTTAATAGGTTTTTGAAGGACTGTATTGATTTCACTACAGAATGACAGTGACCTTTACATGCTGCTGTACTTTATCTCACATTGTGATAGCCCCACTGAGTCCCCTTGGCCCTGACCCCACAACCAGCCTGTGAATCAAGAGCTGCACATTTTGACAACCTGCATGTTTACTCCTAGTGGATTGGAGGGCTGAAGGGGAGGACTCAGATACCTAAATATTCACCAGCCTTCTACCATTTGCACTGCTCAAAGTTTCAGTATTGCAGAGATCCAATTCTGATTCTTGTTTGGATCATGTGCAAGCAGGATGCAGCTGTGAAGCCCTGCAAGGAGGTGTGAGCTGGTGCTGCAGGTCTTCTGATTTCAGTGTTCAGTTTTGGGACCAACTTATCTGTCTGAAGACAGGTTGAATGGAGTACTTGTCCTGTCCTTGTGTGATTTTTAGCACTGCTCAGGATGAGTAGAAGTTGGTACCTGCACACCAGTGCTAGTTTAGATGTTTTCTTATCCTTGCTTCTGTCTGTTCCACTTCTTGGGCTGTTATCCAAATATCAGCAAAGGGGATGGCACTAAAGATGAAGAAACCTTGCTCTTGAGCTGTAACTGTGCATGAATGAAGACATCACCTCTGTGGATGTTGAAGGAATGGAGGAGCCAGCATGCATCCCTGATGACAAGCCTTCATCAAGCACACATGCTCTTTGCTCAGTGATGAGTGCCAAGGGTCAGGCTTTTCACCTTAGTGTTTGATGATATCCAGCACTGGAAGCAGAAGGCCCTGGTGTCAGAGATAGCAGATAAATCCGTTAGAATCATCTTGGTTTGCAGATTCTACTGGACACCAATGTGATCAGAAACCTGGTCACACAATTTATTCCTGTCTGAAACCAGCATCCTCTTCTTTTTTAGGCTGGCCTCAGAGACAGGTCTTTCCTTGACTGACTATAACTAGTTCCACCTATTGGTATCATCATAGTCCAAGCTCACAAGTAAATTATTTAAATTATTTATTTCCCGAGTTCTCTACAGTACAAAATGCATTAGTGGGATTATATTTAAAATCCTACAATTGATGGAGGCTCTTACTCTAGAAATTTTGAGTAGCTTAGCGCAAGTGAAATGCGGTGTGGGACAGTGTTCCCACTTCTATCCTGAGCTTAGTGAAAATGACCTGGGAATATCAAGGTCTGAATAACTGCTGACAAAACAACTGCATCTTCTGTTGAAAAGGAACTGGCAAAGTCTGGCATTTCTCAAGGCCAATTTTGTTACCTGACATTCTGCCAAAAAGGAGCTGCGAGTGACGAGGTTAAGGGCTCATTCAATGGCTGTGAAATCAGCATCAAACAAACAGCCACAGGGAGTGCCAGACCACGTTCAGTCCTTTGCCTGGAGTCTCCTAGTATTAGGATTGCTCTTGACAGACAGAGCAAAGTCTTCTACTGGCCTAGGCAGGCAGAAAAGGCAACACAAAACAACTCACTACAAAGCATGTCGATAGTGATGCAGTGGCAGAAGCTGCTGTTGAGCCTCTGCTACTTTTAAAGCCTCTATGTCGTAATTTTCTTTTGTCTGAATCCTTATTCCTTTAATGAAGAAAAAAGAGTTAAGACAGTTAAAAGCCTTTTCTGAACCCTAGACAAAAGGGCAGAGTCATCTATTTTAATCTGGTATATAATCTGACAATGACATAAACAGAACAAAATTTTCCAACTGCCTATTGATTTTGTGACTCATGGGCTACAATAAAAAAATTATTCTATGTAATTTCAAGGACTTCAGCTGAAACAGTGATTATAGCCATTTAAGAGGATTTCCTTTGCAGGTGGCCACTTTTCCTGATGGCCAGGTTAATTTGATCACACTTGTTAATTTGAATAGTGCTTCTTAAGAGGATGATGATAAAGGCCTCGATAATTGTAAAGATTGTAAATATGCAACTAATACTCCATTCACCATTTATTCAACTTCAGGTGGTGAGCTGCATCTTCAGCTGCATGTTCATGCTTGCTCTAGGAGTGCTTGTACTCTTTTCAGACAGATGAGTCTTCCCACGCCTTGAGCTGTGCTTATCCCCAGTGGACCAACTGACACCGGCAAGGATGGTGAGTTACAGGCAAACTGGATCCCAAGGCAAGTAACATCCCATGGAGCAGCAGAGTATGTTAGTTATCCGAATGGCTGTGCCATTATTTATAAGAAGGCAAAGGCTGGATTGCCATTTGACTGTGCAAACATAAGCACTTGTGACTCAGCAATGTAGAAAAAGTTGGACTTAAGTACTTATTTGCACTTCACAGGTGAGATGCAATTGCCACATGTATAGATGTGCCTGGGCTAGTTTTCGTCTGTGAAGGAGCTGCAATGAGAAACTCAGAGCTTGATATTTGCTCCATAGTGGAGGCTTTTGTGGTCATGCCTTGCTCAGTATGGCTCATTGGACAGAAGCTGTCTTAGGAGAACCTGTAGACTGATGTTACAACATAAACATGATACAGTTGGCATGTGGGTTTTATCTACTTGGTGTAGTGCAGTTGTCTCTGCAGCAGTTACTGGTGATGGTTTCATAGTGGTTATGACAATGCTGATTTTTCTGTATATGAGTGTAACTGTTCAAACTGTGCTGATGATTGTTAGATAGACACAGACTGTGTTGTTTTCTTGTCTGTCCAGTTCCCTCCATGGTGATCACGTTATTGGAGCTAGTAGGCAAAGCATGTGCTTATACACATACTGACAGTCACAAAATTGACACCTAAAAAAGTCAGATACAAACAAATTTACAGAATAATTCCCTACAGGCTATAGCAAGTGAGACAATAATAGTCCTACTCCAGTCCATTTGTCCTCTAGAAGACAAAATTGAATAGACTTGAAAACTGAGTAAAGAGTCATGAGATGATGTAGTTTTCTTGGTGCACTAATGCAAAATATAACTTGTGTTTTTGAGGAAAAAAGAGCAAGCAAAGAGTGGGGCAACTTTGGTGTGATAACTTGGTCTTTTCCAACTTTCTGAATCACACACTGGCTTATGCATTTGTGACATTCAGCATTTTATTGAACTCTGTGCACACAAAAGAATCTGCTGTGGATGGTGGGAAATAACATACGGATTGAGACAGGTAATAAATAAGGTGTATATGTGTTTATTCTGGATCCATCCATTCCACCTATCCACATACCTAAAGGACATATTACTGTAGTAGCTTAGCATCCCATCTTAGCCTTGGCATGTTCATGTTTATGTATTTCTTTTCCGTGAAAAAATGAGTCAAATTACAGTGTTTCTTTATATTCCACATATGTTGAATGTTATTTATTCATCCTTTTTTGCTTTTACCTCTAAGAAGTATTTCAAATCATCTTGACATCTCATCTATACATAAAGCCAGGGAATTTTGCATATCCACCAGTTTTACAGCCCAGTGAAAACCATTTATTTATTTTATTTTTTGTTCAATGCATCATCACAACTTTCTGTCATGAAAGAAAGTATTTTTACCCATACAAGGTGGGATTTTGCTTCACAAAACCAGGAACTGCTCATATCCCTGTGAAGGCAACTGTGTAGGGTTGAAGGTTAAATTTAGATTTTTCTGCAGCTGATCCGTTAGAAAGTTAATTTGCAGAATGATATTACCCAGCCTAGCAAGGAGACTGGTCAAAGGGGCAGCAGGAGGACTGACTGAGAGACAGAGACTGGTGTGGAAGCCTAGCTAAACGGGTTGAATAAAGGCTTTGGTTGAAGGTGGAGGAGTGATTGGACAAAGCACTGTCTGTATGTCACTTCTCTGAGGTTCAGGGGCTGCCTCCTCCAGCCTTCGGTGTGGAGGGGGGTGGGCCTGGGTTTTGCTTCATATAGTTTTTGTGACGTGTGAGAGGGAAGATAGTTTTAGAGCCCCTGAAAGAGGTACAGTCAAGTCATCATCTGAGCAACTCTTCTAGTCTTTTCTCCTAACATGCTCAGAGACTTCAACACTTTCTTACACGTCTCCAAGTTTCACCAGCAGGTTTTCATTGAAAAACTGATGTCCTTTGAATTGCTTGTTTGGGGAATGATCAACACTTTGTGGTTTGATATAGTTTTCCATCCTGCCTTGCCCTGCCTGGCGCACAGAGCAAAATTAATGTCTCCAACACCAGTTTAATGAAAGTGTGATGTTTTGGAAGGATTTAGGTCAAATTAAGCAACCAACAGATTTCTTGAGTATCTGGTGCCCAGAGCAGGGTCTTAGTGCACTGCATTACAGTCACTCTGGTTGCTTGTCCCATGTGCAGTGGCCATTAAAGGCAACTGAAGTCTGTGGGCAGTTTCAGGATGATTTTGAATGAGCTAACAGGCCCTTGGAGAGCAGAACCGTGGCCTTGTCCAGCTGGCTCCAGGTCAAGTTCTGGGTTGTCTGGCGGAGACAAAAATCATCACTGCCCTGAGATGTGAGGAGAAAGGGAGATGTGAAACCAATGCTAATTCTTACTTCTGCCTCTGGTCAAGCAGGTGTGAAATGAAATCGAAAGGAGCTGCACAAGGACTGAAAAGTTTGTAGCTGAAAAAGTTTTTTTTAAAAAATGGAGCAACAGGTTCAAGCTCTGGGTGTGATGGAGTTTTGGGGAGACGAAATTTTTTAAGGCAGCTCATAATTTTGCTGTTGAATTGCAGGACCTGATTTTTAAGAGGAGGAAGGAGTCAGGCTGTTCAGCACTGCAGGAAAGCTAGTGCCTTGTCTGATGTCTCACAGTAAGACACAAGAAAGAGAAATCAGTGGAGGCTCCTTTTTCAACTGATTACCAGCAAGCAGACAGGTAGTTTTTAATTAGTAATCATCAAATTAAACCAAGTTAATCTGACTAAGATGGGAGGCACTATATCAGCAACTGATCTGCCGTTTAAGGGCTTTAATTTTCTGGACCAAGTATAAGGGTCTCCTGTATTCCAGTACCCTTACCAGACTCTTAAATATTTTAAAAGAAAATGAGACTGCAAGAACACAGAATGCCCTGACTGTGGTTTGCCTCCCTTTGAGGATTACACTTCCTGGCCCAGTTCTTGGTATGGGCAAGTAAGTCCCCTTCTGGTGCTGTGCTCCCTGTTTGTGCTTATTGAGAAGTGAAAGGCAAAACATAATCCTTTATTTTGTAGGTGTAGGAAGGGTAATTTTTTATTTTGACTCCTTTGCTGCGTTCAGTGGAAGTGGCAAGAGTTGGTGACTGAGATCACTGCATTTCAGATGTGAGACTGAAGAAGGCTGTGTACCTCACTGTACCCTATTTCGTATTTTTTGTTTAGTGTTGTGTTAGAATTCACTGATATAAACGTTTAATAAGGTATTAAAAAAAAGGCTTAAGATTAGCAATTTGCACCTTTTAAAAAATGAACAGTACTCTTGTTTTGATATACAGTTCCATTATCAATTTGCATCTTTAAACAGGTGAAGCCTTTCTCTGATGATTTCTTCTCTCTTTTAGTTAGCTGAAAAGATTCAGTTTTACTTTGTCTGTACTACACTTTCCTAAGCGCACTTAAAGCAAGCCAGTAACAAAACCAGATGTTTAAAGAGCTGGAGTATGATTCACCTTATTGTAGCCTAGACTACCAGAATCGACTGATAGTCTTGCTGAAGAGTAGCCTTGCAGGTTATTAAAGAAAAAAAATTAGTTTCTGAGAATATATCAACAAAAATTTCTTCATGCTTGACAGTCACACACCCATAACCTCCTTATTTACCAAACTGGCTCCAGGGAATAGTGCAGCCTTCTCCCTGCTATCGTACAATGATCTGTGCCTGTTGGCAGAGCAATCTTGACTGATAATTCCCATCTTTCAGCCTGCCTTACTATATCTGTTCAAAGTGACTTACCCTAGCTAGCACCCAAGGAGGCATGTTCTACAACAAGGTCCAGCTGTCAGAGGTCAGTCCATTTAGACTATTCTTCAGCATCCTGGCACGTCTGGGAAGTCTTAGAGGCATGGACCCTATACAGATTTGTTGCAATGTAAATATCATTAATACGGTCATGCTGTCAAACATATGCAAAGGATTCCTTTAGCTGAAAGATGCTTGAAACCTTTTTACAACATTGGTTTTATTCTTAACTGTGAAACTGAAATCTTATTCTTTATTTTCTTCCTATTTCATCACTTCATAAATACTTAGAGGAAACTTGTTATCTGACAAAAAACTATCTAGAATTGTCATTATTTTTAATGGGTTTTTTTCATCCCCTCAATTCATAACAATTAGCACATGGATGGTGAGGCTTACAAATTAGCTCAACTCTGTCTGGGTTCCCACATAGCCTAGCTCAAGGAGGAGTTGTTCTCTGGCATTAGGGCAAGAAAATAAACCTGAAGATGACAGTCTGGCTGCTCACAGTGTAAGGCAAGGTTACGCGGAATAATTCTTGATAAATTTGGCCCAGACTTTGCTGAAATCACAAGGATTTCAGTGGCCTTTAGGCCTCATTAGTAAAGTCAGTCTTCAGTTTTAAAGATGTCTTGTCTCTGAGTTGATACCAGAAGGTATATGATTTATGTGGGTGGCTGCAATGGGAACCCAAAGAAAAGAAAAAGCATTAAACTATTGATCAATGACACTTCAGATTGAGGATTTTATAAATTTAATGATACATCTTCCCAATTAATATATTAAAGTCATGCAAAGTAATATTCAGGAAGAGATACTCATTGTCTTCTGATGAACACATACAATTAAAGTGTCAAACAATAGGACTTTTCCTGCCTTAAGTGTAAAAGCCTTAATGCAAACTGAACTACAGAATGGTTGCTGAGTTCTAGTCAAATTTGCTAGCAATTGATTACACAGGGAAAAGCACAGCACAGCATCTATCACCTCTCTGCATACGGGAATGATAAGATTCTTTTGATCATTGATGGAGTATATCAGGTCTCAAACTGAATCCACTCCTCCAACTTTTAGAGAAGAGAACAGTCAGTCCTGATTGAACATTGGTATGTTTAGGAGGATTATAAATGTGAAATACAGGGCTGCAGCACAAAAATATTTGAAAAATCAAAATCTTAGGCTTAGTCTCAGCTTGATTTATCTTTCAGCTGCAGGCAGGAGAGCTGTCCCCAGTGGCAATGTTCTTTAGTGGCTTACACGGCCTCTGCACTGGTGAAAGTGTTGTCCTTGAAATCACCAAGGAATATCTTTATTTCAATTTCAGCTTCAGGTTATCATTATAGTACATTTTAAAGACATATTTAATTCCCAATTCGTATCTGGAAGTCATACAAATTATTGATTTTTAGCCCAGATCATTAAGAATTTTAACACAGGCTGTGGCTACTCAGATAAAAGAGCTTCTATTAAGAGCTTAACAAAGGTTAATTTTGGCATATAATTAACTCATCATCTAATGAGCTAAAGACAACTTTACTGTTTAATTGCTACAACTGGTAAAAAGTTCAAAGAGGAAAAACAACAGCTTTCAACATCTAAGTACTTAGAGCAGTAACCATGCTTATTCCATCACCCCAAGAAAGGTTAAAATCCAGCCCTTCTTACAAATCCCTTTTCTTTGTGTTTTTCACTTCTTTCTTCAGTCTGCATATGGAAACAATTCCTTCATCCTCCGCTTGCTGTACCCGGTCTCATATGTTGCAGGGCAGTATTTAAAATGCAGATGAGTGATGAAATTGCAAGTAAATTTCTGAAAGCATTCAAATGAAGGGGGTGTGGGTAACACCCTGGTAGAGGATGACATTAGGCACTAGCTCTCTTCCTGTCATCCCTTCAGTCCTCAAACTTATCCTACAGTAGCTGCTGGAGGAGCTTTGTACAGGGTGCTGTTATGAAGTAATATGTTGTGTGACAGTCTCCCTCTTGCTTAACATTGTCAACCTACTTGGAGGCTGAGAATTGAATCTAGAAATTTAATAAGCCTTTGAAGTGCTGGACATCAGGAGGAATTTATTCATGGAGAGAGTTGTTAAACATTGGAATGGACTGCCCAGGGAGATGGTGGAGTCACCATTACTGGGGATATTCAAGAAATGACTGGGCATGGCACTTTGAGCTATGGTCTAGTTGACAAGGTGGTGATCAGTCAAAGACTGGACTCAATGATCTCAAGAGGCCTTTTCCTACTGAAATGTTTCTGTGATTTTGTTAATGGAAAAAAGCATTTAGTGGGACAGCTGCTCAGCTGCTATAACTTGTGCAATTTGTCACCTGAGCATCTGCCTCATTGAGTACATGGGACCTTGTTTCTGACTTTGGACTCTTGTTGAACAGAAGGATCTCTCAGTGACAGCACTGGCTATCCTCTTCATTTGCGAGTTCCTGGATTTTAGTTGCATTTTCCAATCAATCTTCTACATGGTTCATGTGGGCTGAACCTGGAGTTGCCTGTGGTGCTGAACGATGCAAAACAGAGAATTTTATGGTGCTTTGGTGGGATGTGGGATTAAAATAAGGTACAGCAAGGAAGGAAAAACTGGATTTGAGTGAGGTGGAAAGCCCTAAAGTATAAGACATAAGTAGTTGTGGGGCTGAGAGGGTGAGGTCGGTCTGTCTTCATTGGAAAAGTGAATATTTAAAGACTGAACGTCAAGGCCACAGTCTGTGATGGGGTTTCAAATTCAGTAGAAAGTCTTCTATCCTTATTCCTTACACCTCCTTCACATGGTGAGAAACTTTCCTGCAAACAAGCATCCTGACAATTACTAACCAAATCCTCATTAAAAAAAAGAAAGGTTAAGGGGAAAAAATAACCTATATAAGATGAGGTAACTCACCAGTCTTTGAGCTGTAAATTGACAATAGGATTTATATAAATCTATAATTGTATCTCTTTTACCTGCAGTTAGGCCGGTTAATGATGAAAAAAGTATACAGCCTATCGTGTGGTTTTAATGAGGATTCTTTTTACGGAGTTAAAAAAATCCACCAAATTAAATTCTGCCAATTTACTCCATTGCAAATTGAGCGCCACTCTGTGCGCAAAAAAATCATCAAGTAGCTTAAATCAGTTACAGCTAAATGTGTAAGTCAGCATGTGCTTTAGCCTTTAGTCATGAAGAATATATTAGATTTTAAAAATAAATGGCTTTCTGCTGAGTCTTCATTGCAATGGCTTTCTGACTTTTAATTAAATTTTCAGTACTTGTGGGTACTTCTTCATGTACTTTGTCCACAGAATTCACAGCATCTCTATCATTATATGTGGTGGAAAACCAGAAGCTTGTTCATTCCTTTGTTATTCACTGGTACAATACCTAGAGATTTTTTTCCTCTTGTAAGATAAGAGCAAAGCATTTATTCTACAATAATACTCTGTAAGAATGAAGCAAGAATGCATAAACTGAACATGATTAGCAGTTGCTGGTAGCTCATTACAGTTTGCTCATTAGACACTTCTGGTCTCTTTCATTGGTGTTAAATGAACTTAATGTAAATTAATAAGTATGGGTTCATGTCATTTACAAGAAGCTCGTGAAGAAAAGGAAACAGCGGGCGTTGCTGGCCTTGGTGAGGCGTGCCGCTGCCTGCAGCTGTCAGAGGGAATGGCTGCTTCTCTGGGGTATGGCTCCTACCGTCCCTGCAAGGCTGGGCATTGAGTTTTTCAGCTGCAGCCCTTGTGGTTTGAGGGACGACTTCATACCATCAGCTGCTAATTGGGAGGGGTAAAAGAGGCCTAATGCTGGCTGGCTGCTTTCCGCACCTGTGGAACCCTGGCACCAGCTCTGGGAGTGGGGGTGCTGGCCCTGCAGAGCATTTCTTGTGCCTCCTGGCTTGTGTAAGCAGAGCAGAGGCCAGGGCTTTTCTCCCGGGGAGCAGCCTGTGTGCTGGTGCGCTCCAGCAGCCAGGTTGCCTCTGTGGCTCCCCGAGCACCCGAGGGTGCTCCACTCAAAATGGCATACCTTGCCTGGCCTGTGGGCTACTAGCCTTCCTCCCCACGCTCTCCTGCTGTGTCTGTGGACTTTGAGATGAGAGAAATCAGAAAGTGTAATTTTGACATGGGTGCAAATGCAGAGGAGCAGCCCTCTCCCATTGCTCACCAGCCTGGGATTTAATCTGCCATATCCTCTCACAGGTGTAGGTGAAGGCAGCCTGAGGCTACCCTTACCCTTTGCCCCTGCCCCTAGAGCTCCCCACCAGCTGGACACCGGGGATGCCACCCTGCCCTGTCTTGGGCCCTCATCTCATTTGCTGTGGTGGGCTGCTGCAAGCAGCACATGGTGTTGGGGTGAGGACATGGCCATGGGCAGGCTGAGCTTTGTTGTATTTTGCCGAGATTTGTGGGAATATGAACAGGACCCATGCCGTGAGCTCTGCCTGCAGCCACACGTCCACAGCAGAACTGTGTGGGTGACAGCCTGCATAAGGCAATTGTCTGTGTTCTGTGAGGAAGATACGGAGTCATGGAAATGTGACAGGAGAATATTCTTAACTCGCCCCTGCCCATCAGTGCTCATTGAGTGTAAGAAAAATGAATGTGGCTGGGCAGTGGGGGACCTATCATGCACCTAATTTCAAGTGTCTCATCACCAATTATCCCCATGCGTTTCTTGTTCTTTTTACCCGATGGACTAAGATTGACTCTCAGACCTGGGCTCTTCCTCCTCTCCTAGTGTTGCTTTCAGCATGTCATTTTTCCATTTGTCTTAGCTGCCACTTTAAAGGCTATGGCCTGATCAGTTCCTGCCTGTGTGGCTGTTTGTTTGCAGCTGGTGTCAGTCTCTCCCCCTCCCCACCACCCAATTTGTTTATTCTGGGACAGCTAAGAGCCTCTTTCTGGAATTTGATGTAAAGCAATTTCAGTGTGAGCTAGGCCTGTATAGAAAAGACTTTAATGGGGACTTGAGGTGAGTTGGGGATGGAGAGGATAATGGACACTTTCTTTTTTAAGTGTAGGAAAATTATGGTGGTGTCCTTCCAGAGTGCTTCATATTAACTGCTTACATCTGCTGGAGCTGGCTGGAAAGCAGGAATTATGGCAGGAGGAGTGGTGGGAAAGAGGAAATTTGAGACATAGTTTAGTTTTTATTTTACATCAAAATAAACAGTGCAACTTTTTGAGGAGAAAAAAGGAGACATTCAGAACCAGTCCTTCCTCCCTTTTCTCTCCCACTTGTTGCTACTATGTGGTAAAACCCTGTTCAAATCCCTGTCTAGCTTCTTTCAGATCAAGTCTTGGACCAGGATGTCTCAGGGAGGAGTAGCAGCAAGGCGGCTGGCAGTGTTTTTGGGTGGCTCTGCGTGGACAAGGATGTGTTGGGGTCAGAGGGGTTTTGCCCCTATCCCCACTGTTGGGACTCAGGCCAGCCACAGGCTGTGCAGCCATGTGATCGTGGTGCCCTGTCTGCACCCATCTCTGCTAACATCTATGGGAATTTTATCTCTCCTCCTGCAAGTGTTCTGCAGAAATGGGCTCCAGAGCATATTTTCTATAAACAACTTCCCCTTTTGACTCTGTTTTCCAGTGAAGGCTGGTTTTTAGTAAGAGATCTCAGCCCAGTTATATCCCGAGGTCGCTGCTCTAAACCATTAACTACTCACTTCAAACATGGTGAAACTGCTGCTTCTTATGGTTATTGTGGCACTTTGCTGAGACACGGTTGGGTGTCCTTCTGAGGAGGTGTTCAGAGAAGGGAGAAGCAGAGGGGAACAAAGACTCAGACTATTTTTTTGTTCCTGTAAGATAGTTTGTGTGGAAAGTATCATTATTACATTCAAGTCCTGTGAGCAAAATTGCCAGACACCTTAAATATTCTCCAGCAGATCCATGTGAGCTCTCATTTGTAAAAATTCTGGTAAAACAAGTTTTCTGACCTAAATCAGCACCAGCCCAGCACTAAGGAGCTGGATTCTTTATTCGGCAAGATATCCTCCTTGTCAAAATGCATTTACATAGAGCCCTGCAGCCTATGCACTAATAGCGCCTCCCCCTGCTTCTGCCTCCTAGTGGGCTGCTGAAGGAGGCTATACATATGTATTAAGTTATTAAGCAGTGGTGTGGGTTCTCACAAGTTCAAACGCAGAGCATGCTGTGCCTATGCTCAAACGTCTCCAGGAGGGCCTGGATTAATAGAAATGCAAATGGAGCATCTGCACAAGGCCATATGATTAGAGCCTTCCTCCTCACACCTCAAAGTCAAAAGCAGAAAAACACTGCATGTGAAATACAACCAAAAAAACCTGGTGATATAATATGCAAAGTCTGTTACCAATTTCAACAGCAGTCAGCAAAACATTGAACCTCACCCCACTTTAAGCACCATGGGCCCTACCTTCTCAAAGGTAAGTGGTTTAAGCGTTGAATTGCTTGGGTCCTAGAGTTCATAGCAATGCTTGCCTTTGCCTAGGATTCCAGTGAACTTCAGCTCAACCCTGTCCAGCAGGAGCTCTGATAACCTGAGCAGAAAAGATCCTATTTCGTGCCAACTTATGCATAGTCCTTTCTGTACTGATGGGAGGTTTAAATGTGGCACATGCTAATAAAATCAGTCATTAGTAAAAAGAGCTAGGGCAGAGTCACTCCATCAATTTCTGCTTTCAGGAGCTGCTGTTGATATGAGTCCGTATGTAATCACTCTGAGTTTATTTCCTTCCACCTGCCAGTAGAATTTGACTCACGGGAGACATATATCCTACTGTGCCATGATACTCATTTGACCACGGTATGGCCTTATCACATGTTGGTTCCTGATGCCACAAATACGGAATAACCAGAAAGCAGTGAAGCTTTCATTTTGTGCCCTTGGCCCCAGCCATTGGATGTAGATCTGCTCTTGATGCATTTCAGAACCAGAGGTATGTGAAACAACTCTCTTATATGTAAGTCTTAACCTCACATATCTGTACCAAGGATGTATCTATGCAACCAAACATAGTCCTTTACGTTTTTGTAAGACTACGTATTGCAAAGATTCTTTTTTCCTTCTATGCAGTCATTGCCTGCTTCATCAAGAAGCTGTCTTGGCTTTAGAAAGGTTTTTTGAGGAGGATTACAACTGGGATTCAAAATTTAAGTGACTATCAGTGATTCTGTCAGAATAAGAAATCAGACTGATCTTTCACACTTAATGGAGGTTTTACTTAGTTTATCCTTGACGACAACTCTGCTGATGGTAGAGGCTATTCACAGATGCTGATACACTTACTGTCTTTGTGAATAAGGGAGCAAACACTTGAGCTCTTCCACGCTCTATAGAAAGACTCATGAGCAGCTGTTTTTGCCTGTACATTGGGTCTATTTAATATGTAAAGGGTAAAAACACGTCTAGCACTCTGCCTACAATGTTCTGGGGAAACTAACCTGAACGCAATGTAACTTGGTTTATGAAGGTCAGCCCCATATACCTGATTCAAATCTCAGTTATATGAACCTTACAGAGCAACTGGTGATCATGCTTTAAGAGCTGAATGCCCTATATACACTGCAGTTATTTTTTCAGAAGCAATTGCCATGTTTTCTGGCTGTTTCTGCACTGCTCGTTATTGTACTCCATGTTTTGGTCACCTGCCTTGCAATCTGAGAACTACTTTCATACATCTGTTGCAATAAACCTGCTCTTCCAAGCTTCCCTTAGAAAACTGGAACTTATTCTTGTTTCCAGCTTAGGCTTTTGAGCTGGAAAGTGAGCCAGGAAAAAAGCCACATGTAGAACAATATGATCTACTTTTGTCAACAGAATAAGAAAAGCTGCAGAGTTTTGGTTTTCTTGTTGATTGGGGTTTTTTTGTTTGTTTGTTTGTGATTTGTTTGTTTTTATTTTTTTCGAAGGCAACTATAGAGGAACTCTATTAGTAAGGGAAGTAAAAATATGTCTTTAGACTGTGTTCCTGAAATTGTTGGACCTTTTGTTCCTCTTTGTCTTTAAAATTCACAGGGCAAACAAAACATTGGACTAGATGGGGAACTGGGTGTGATTCTTCTGTTCAGTGTCAGAATAAGGTGACTGTGAGCTGTAGCATACCTTCCTGCTTTGATAGGTGCTAGCATCCTGCTTCACAGCTTTTCAGAAGAACAGCAGCATGACTATATGTAGGCCTTGACTCTTCAAAGACATCACTGAATTTATCTGCGTAGTAGCAATCAATTTTCTTATCTGTTCTCAAACTTTAGAACCAATGGTATGTAAATTCCTAAATAACTGCATGCACCAGGCCTGCACAGACCAAGATAAAGAATTAATAAAACATACATATGAGTCTCTGCTAATTTCTCTACACATTAAAGGCTAGTGATTGCCCAGCAGTGAGCACATTTGTCTACATACTTCTCACATGCCATTAACAGAGCTGATCTCTTTCAGCAGCATACACAAACTCAACCTACAGCTACAGAAACCTTTTTATTTCTCTTAGTCAGAATGTATTATTGTGGCACTTGCGGTTTGGTGGGGAAACGAATAAAGGAAACAGTTCCCTTAGGTTAGATGAGACTGACTTCTAGTACATTATGGGCAGGATGAACATAATATCTAACGGGAGAAGGGCCATTCCTGGCCAACTGTCCAACCAGTTGCTGCAGGTCCACATGAAAAACAGTAACATATTTCTGGGAACCTGTTTGCAACCTTGGATGCAATTTCCATGGTTGATTCAATTAGAAGAGAAACAGGAATGGAGAAAATAGAATAGTTTAAGACACAGCAGAAATACGCAGTAACAAGGAAAAATTAATTGCTTATAATTTTTAGAAAATATTTTGATTTGTCCAAGATGTGATTCTGCTCTGAAAAATAGTACATCGGTTCAGTATGGATGAGTAGCTAGCCCACCTTGATATATAAAGCAGGTGTTTGCTATATATAATTTATTTTAAGTAATAAAATTAGCTGCCTATGTGAAACTCAGGCTATTCTATCACATATATGGCGTACAGTAAAAACCTAAAGTATTCAAATAATGTTTCAAACAGGACCTTTGACTTTCAGCTATCTGGAAAAAATCCATTTAACTCCTATAAAGGGGACAGAGCAGGGTACTTACAGGTGCAGATATGACTGAGTAGCATAAGAACCTACTCCTGGTTCACTGCTGCCCCATAGCTGGACATTAGTATAGCCTGCAAATCAGATGTCAGATAAATCCTCTGTGAGCTCCTGGACTGTTTCAGGGCAACACCAGCCAGGTAAATTTAAATTACACTAAAATGGTTTAGTCACATAGAGGTACTTGCAACATGGTGGTAGCAACTGAAGCTGAAGCAAACTGCTGGCTTGGTAATTTTTAAACCATTTCACCCAGGTCATTAGAGGAGGTCTTGGATGCACCCTTTATTGGTTCTTGCTCTATCTTTTACCAGAATGTAGTTCCCCAGAATGTTCAGCTCCTGCTTGCTACTATGGCTGGGCTCTGGCATTTCAGAGGATGCTGCAGTTCCCAATGAGGCATTTGCTTAGGGGAGCATTGCTGAGGAGATCCCTAGGGAGAGATCTCTCACTGTTGTAAAGCATCTGAGCCCCAGTGAAGCTGTCAATCAGTACATTGTGCTGCAGATGCATCACTGTTTGCAATGCTGTGAAGTGAAGGAGAGCCTAGCTGATGGTCAGATCTCACCTTGAGTCTTCAGCATGAAAGTTAGATATCTAGCACCCTTTGAGGTGTTTTTCAACCACATTTAATTAGGAATGTATTAAGCCTCTGAACACGGAGCCCTTTGTTGCTACTTTCATAATGTCACTTCTAAGATTAGCACTACACAGTAAATGTTATTTAGGAAGAAGATACTGCAAAAAACTGTAACAAATTACTCCTTTAGCAAGGCTTAGTGGTGAGATAGGTGCTCAAGATCTAGAGATGAAGAGAGAATAATAATAGAGAATAATAAAGAGTGTCCGGGATGAGTGCAGCCTTTATAGGGCTGAAGAACATCTATTTGACCATGAACACCACTAGAAGGCAAGAAAATGTCTATTTTTCTTAAAATAAGTAGGATCTTCTCTGGCACTACCTAGGTAGTATCTGTCTCTGCAATGATCCAAAGATGCACCCTGCTTTCTAATTTTGATCCACAGAGTGTATTCAGGCTCCCTGGTTCACAACCCTGGCTGCCTGCTTGGTGGTGGGAGGAAGAAGGACCCCATTACAGTGCAAAGGTCAGGCTGGCTCTTAAACTGCATCTACAGAGTGCAGCCATCATCATCATCATGGCTAGGTTTCGCAAACGAAGATTTGGGGAGGGCTCTACCCACGTTTGCTACAAGCGCGCTGGTGGCTAAAGAGGCCAATGCGAGACAGACACGTCCGGTTGCAAAAGGCACAGCAGAAAAACTCCTTGAGTGGTATCAACAAGACACGATTCTTTCTGCGTTGTCTTTTCTCCTCTAGAGTGATCCTGCGTGCGTTCTCAAAGGAAGCAGCAGCATTATGGATTGTGTGTCTCCAGAGCTCCCAATTGGAGGCCAGAGTAGACCAGTTATGTTGATCAATATGACCAAGGCTGAGATGTTGTTTCAGGGAGTCCTTGTATCTCCTCTTTGGGGCTCCTCTCCTGCAGCAGCCAGTGGCAAGTTCACCATAAAGCACAATCTTAGGGAGGCAGTAGTCCTCCATCCTGGAGACGTGTCCTGCCCAACACAGGTGTGTTCTCAGTACTTGTAACTGCTGCTTGTTCTAGAACAGATGCATTGGTCACGTAATCTGACCAGTGGATGTTTAGGATTGTACTGAGACAGAGAGTGCAGCGATGTTCTGCATAACAGCCATGACTGGGATCTAAGTCCTTTGGACTTGATTGACAAGTAAGAAATTAAGCATATTCTTGCCAGGTCAGAGCCGTGATGCTTCCTCAGTTCCCCAGGTGGATTAGTTTCAGCTCCATTGCTGAAGAGGACATACATGAGACACAGAGATTAATTAGTTTATCCAGAAAGTTACAGCAAGTTTTAGTTAAATTAGGAGGAAAATTGTCCAACCCCTTCCCTCACCTCTTTTCTCCTGACCTTTAACGTTGAATCCTTGTAGGTTTTTTTTCTCCTGTATCTACCAATTCATTGTTGGTAGGCTAGTTTCTTGTCTTTATGATTTGATGCCACCATATGGGAGATGTAGTTTAACACTGGCCTGTACAAACTGAACAAGATGGGAAGCATGTCCTAACAAAATCATGCTTTTATTTAAGTGACAACCTATAGGACAAGCTGAAGAGAGGCAAAAATGGCTTTACATCAGAAATTCCTTGATACACTATGTTCTGCAAAAAGAGAGCTATCTCCACATAGTAACTTTCTGACTTCTGTGTTTACCATGATTCTCTTTACAAGCGCTTTTGAGGACTGCAAGAAAGAACTCTTAGAGCAAAATCATCCTGTTCAATAGCAGTTACCTCACATAATACCACCAAGGACAGGTTTAGGTTTCTGGGGAGCCAGTAATGTCCTGTGGACAGTACTATATGTCAATCCTTTTAAAAATATTTCTGTTGCTATCTGGGAGTCTCCCAGTTACCACAGTCCTTTTTCTCTTCAAAATAACATGAGAAACAGTGATCTCTCCATATTTGGCTTCTCTTTGAAATGCTACAAGAATATTTTTTCTTGCTGTGTTTTAGAGCAATGTAAAAGGGTGAACTCAGTGGACTCTCAGATCTGAAGAAAAAGTAGATTTTTTGTTTGACTTTTTTTCTTTTAGTTCCTACCCTTCTTTTGAAGTGTGACTAGTTTTATAGGTATTGTACTTCCAGCTGACACACACAAAATTAAAGTGAGATGTTTATTTTTTGACTACTGAGAAGTGCAGGGTTAAAATTCTTTTCCTCTACAGGAATGGTAGTTGTAGATTTTTTTTTGTCCAGTTTTGTTCCAGTATGGAATTTCTTGCTAGATGTGTAAGATGTAGAAATATGGGTGGAATTTGAAAGTTTGGTAGATTCAGGGCTATTTACGTGTTTACAGTCTTTGGAGATATATGAGAAACCAGAATGAATGAGCTCTGAATCCTAGATGCCATGCTTGTATCAACTCCAGCAATGAGAAGGGAAAATCATTCCTAACTCACAGCCAAAGGGCTTGTCTTGAAGACTATTCCAGGTCACTGTGCTATGGACTATTGCCCCAGTGAGGTAACTTTTGAGACAGAATCTCCATGGAGAAACTAGAGGTTCTAATTTGTTGCTCCAAGTTGAAAAATAAACGATGTTGCACTTCATAAATAGGGTGTTAATGATAGCAATGAAATAATCGATTTCTCCTCATTAAGTAACAAACAACACAAGCTGAAAAATTAACCACTTTGTTTCACACAGTTGGATTAATGGAGAACCAAGCAGGTCTTAACTTCCTCTCACCAATGAATAATGGCCTAGAGAAACACAGTGCTAATCGAGGCAACACTGGTGGTAGTAAACAAGTCAATCCTGTATCTATTAGAGCAGTAGAACATACATAATACATTGAGCTCTAGTTACCAACTGAAAGTTGCACAATGCTGACAAAATAGTATGTTGTATCTTTACTAGAAGAAGATTGTTTCCATGACAGGAAATCCATATGTCTAGGAGGAGAGACATTAATTTAGTGGAAGGTGAGAAGAGTGCCACATGTGGAGCGGGTGGCCTGCTCTTGACTTAATGACCATTCAATAATTACTGTAAATGCATCACTAATACAGCAAAAAGCACTGTCAATCATTCAACACCCCACTTCTGAAAACTTCTTAAGGCTGCTTAGGTTTGATTAGAAGTTTAGAGGAAACTGGGGATAGTATTTAAAAAATACAAAAAGTAAAACTACTGTACTGTGTAAGTTAAATTTTTTTTTTTTTTTCACCGAAATGCGCAGAGCTTTCAGTGTCTGTGAAGTGAGTATGTTGGGATGGGATTCAGCTCAATTGACTTGTGGTGTACAATAGGTTTGGCCTAGAGAACAGCATGCTAAGTTGGACCTTGGGAACCCTGCTCTCCGTTTGACGTGCTGGATGACCTTGGGCTAAAATAAGCCTCTTTCTAAGAGATACGGATGATGATAGTGCCTATTATAAAGCACTAAGAAAGCTAAAAAGTCTCATATGGAAGGCATGTAAGGGTGGCTAATTTCTGTCTTTGGACTTAAGGTACATTAATCTTGAATTTACTGATTTTAGCGGAATTAACCATGATGATCTCACTGGGGGTGTTTCTTCTCTTAGAACCGAAGTTTTTTTCTGTTATGCTTTAGATGATTCTTTGTCTACATTTGACTGATTATCCTGGTACCAAGAAAGAGTTTTATACATTCCTAGTTTAATAAAGAATAGATTTAGTGTTGGAACATTTGGAAGGTGGTCGGACAGCCTGAGCTTTCTAACAGTAACTGCTATTCAGTAAGATTTGATTAAGGCTCACAAAACTAGTTAAATCTCCTAAAAAGTCACTTGTCTTTCCTGACTATTCCTTGAGTTTACGTTTTATTTAATTCAAGCAACAGTCCTTATGGCAATGTGATTTATTGTAATTAATTGCTAGTTGATGATGTTCCCCATGCTAAATGCAGATGTTAGTCTTTGCAAAAGTCAAATATGAGATATTTTGAGTTTAAGATCAGCTTCATTTTCAGAAGCTAGTGACATCACCATTTTTCTCCTAACAGATCATATCATGGTACACAAGAAATCTGATTCTGCAGAACTGCAAAATCCAAAGAAGATAATGAAAATTCATAAAGAATTGACAAAAAGAAGAGGAAGGATATTCCTGAAGAAGCTGTATCTGTAGGAGAGTTTCTATTACAGGTAACTGGAGTAAGTCCCTCAGGAGTCTTCTGTTTTCATCTATTTATTAAACAACTAAGAGAATAAGACAAACTATAAATTAATTATAGTTGCCAGCAACATAAAGTCAAGGAAGTGGTGAACACAGATAATGCAACTCATAGACAACAGGGGGCCAAATTTTCTCCTTGCTTACACCTGTTCAATCTTACTGAAGTCAATGGGTTTGGACAGGTGTAACTGAGGAGAGAATGTAGCCTCAGGCCCTTTCTACAAAGGGGTGGAGAGCTGGTGAAAGATGTTTAATGTTAATAAATATGAAGTCTTATCCATTAGTCTGAGATGCAAAAAAGACAAAGAATGAAGTGAGCAGAGAGATGAGGTGCACGAGTGCCCAAAGTGTGGGTAGTTTGCATACAGGAGCTCAGATGGTTTCAGGGGATACCGTGAGATCTCAGCCCAACCCAAAGCCAGGTAGCTTTTGTGGTGGCTCAGGGGAGTTGCACCGATGAAAGATTTTGAGTGTTTAGGTCTGTGTGCACAACCTGCAAGGCAGATTGGAGCATAGCGTATGGCTGTCATGCTATTTATTGGTGACTTACAAATACAGTAGCACTGACTACCTCTTATAAATTAATAGTGTTGTCTCAAACACAGATTAAATGCCAGTACCTCTCAGCCCTGTAGTTCTCACTCAAACTGTTCATCAGACTCTTGTCTGATAAAAGGTATCCACAGCCTTATGTATTCATTCACAATCTAAATCTCAGGTTACCAAGGTAACAAGCAGGTTAATCAGCTCCACCACACTTTCCTTAATTGAGGGAGAGTACTTCATTCTCCACTTCAGTCAACTAAGCACAATAGCCTTTTTTAGTTGGCTCTCGTAGACTGTTTTTGATCCACTTGACTCTGAGACAGTTCCCTTCTCCAACTATAGTATACAGTACTGTAGAGTAACAACAAACGTGATTGAATTGCTGAATTACACAATGTGCTTTCTGACTGTCTTGTGCTACAATGTTCATACATAATTTACGTTGGAACTGCATTAGGCTGTGTCCTTTGCATGAGATTGGCTGTCTTGTAGCTTATAGCACCAGCCCTGTGATGGAGGTGGGGCAGAGCCATTCTACACCAGCATGGCTTTGTGAGTGGCCCATGGCTGAAACAGAATGGGGGTTCATAGGAGACTGGGGAGCCTTTCCTTGGCTCTGCCTGTGTGTCTGAGGTATGTTCCCTGTCTCAGTTCTCTGTCAGTAAAAGCAGTTCTCCATCAGTAAAAAAGATAATTTCCTAAAAATGTATTACTGATTTGGGTTCAGATTGTGTGTGATGCACTCCAAGGCAATTTGTGACACTTTCTCATTTTTTCTGAGACACCTTACCACTAAAATTTTAAAAGAAAGAAAGCACCGTGCTGTATCAAGTGTTTTTTTGTGAGCAACCAGATCTTAGCCTTAGCCCCCCTCACCACCAGAATCTCAAAGATCTAAAAGGACTTCATGTCATCAGCCATACTTCTTGCAAACTGCTTAAGCAGGGAAGTATTAACTGTCACTGAAATGCAGCCATTTGTGCAGTGTAGCATGTATTTATCATGCACAGAAATAGTATCCAGCAATTGCAGACAGAAAGTAAACTGCTTGTAACAACTGGAGGGGGATTAGAGTAGGAAGAATGAATTAGAACTGCAGTATTAATAAAACTGATGCAACTCATGGCAGAGAGTCCGGACTTTTATTTATATACATGTGGATGAATCTATGGTTTTGTGTCCCATGAGATGGGAGCCATAACAACACTGCCTTCTAATGCCAGACTGGAGAGTGAACCAAGTAGCAAAACTTTGCCCTAGTTCATAAGTGCCAGGTTTTCAATGACCTCTTCAGACACCCTTCCCTAGCCACCAATGTAACCCTAAATCCACCTAAAGCCACTCAAGTGTCCCTAAATTTGAAAGGAAAGAAAAGTAAAGAAGTACTAAGAATTTTAAACCAGCACATTCTTTTTGTGTTTGTTGCTGTGAACATGAAGGGTTGATTTGTGATGAGACCAGTATACAGCTAACTTCAAATTTTCACCAGTATGGTACTTCTTAATGCCTGCTACTAGCAGCGTCTTTTTATTTATTGTGGTGTGTGCCTCTCTTTAAGTTTGGGAATCATCAAAATAGGGTAGAGTCAGCCTTTGTAATGCAACCCTCTAGGAACAATTTTATTCAGTCAAAGTAATACTGAGACCTTGGAGAGGAGAATTGATCTAAAAAGCATAATTTTTTTTAAGAGAAGCCCTCGCACCAACCTTCTATTCTATATTATCATTAACAATTTCTGCTAACCCAGGAAGATACAGTGCTTTCTGAAGTACAAGCCAAAGCTCACTCAGCTGTGTTAGAAAGAGATTTTTGAATCCCTTAGTTCCTCAAGTCTTTAATACTGCCTGTAAATCTTGACAAATTACTTTTTCGGGCTTCAAACAATGTTTTTTTATGAACTTTTCCAACTGTCACCTTGAGAAACAGCTAAATGACCCAAGAACTACTTACATTTTTTGCACTGTGTAAACCAAAATTTCACAACTGCCTATCATTTGAAATATTGTATCCCTCTGTCTTATAACAAAATTAAACTACTCATGACCCCAAACCCTCCCACAATCATGTTTGCTGTTTCCTCTTGACTGTATATTATATAAAACCAGTTCCCATGTCTGGGGTCCCAAGTAACCAAAAGAGAAATTAGTTACTTTTTAAATGAAAAAGACTTGAAGTTTAAAAAAGTAGAGGTTACTCTGCAGATGAGAAAATGTATATCTTGCATACCAACAAGAAAGTATGTACTCAATGTAACTTCTGCGGGAGAGGAGAGAGGGATGGATCCACACAGTCAGATAGCTTCACTGCATTTATGCCCATACTTTGGCCTAAGAAGAAAAAACCACATTCACAGCACCAAAGCCCATTTCAGCATGCTGTGCTTACCAGTGTTAAGAAAATGTTATTGACTTGTCTTCAGTTAATTTGCTTGAGATGCTAAACAAAGATGCACAGAGGCAATCAAGAAACTTATAGTGGTAGTTCAAAGAGAAACAAAAAGTAATACTGAGGGTAAGACCAGTACCATGAGGACAGTTGCAGTTGGTGAATTACTAGCAAAGGAAGTGAGCCAAAGAGATGTTCCTTCTGTTTTTTCCTCTGGTACTTCCACGATGGTCACAGAAATACTCACCTGATTTTAGTCACTTCAGTATCTTTTTTCATTCATATACACCTAAGAGAATGCATGTCTCTTCATTTAGAATAAAATGTTTTTGCTGCTTATTTATGTAGCATTTTTGGCTGTCAAACTTAAAAATTTTGGAAAAAACGTGCTTGTGGTAATAAAGCACTCTAAATTATTTTACAATTAAAAAAGGAATCAGAAAAGAAATTCTTAAGAAATGCGTATGGTAAATTCAGCCCAGAGATTATTCAGAAATTAACCCAAAATAATGCTCATTACAAAGCAGCTGGAAGTATTTATTCCTTGTTAATTTGGAGGTTTATTAATCTCTTTTCTATATCCACTTGGAAGTACCCTTAATGGCTATGTACTTCTGCAGTCTTCCTGTGTTCACAGTGTTCTAATTAAAAGAAAAAAAAAAGACACAAAAAGACAAGCCAAACAAGTTTCAAAATTTAATAAAATAAGAAAGATAATAATTTCTATCTTGGTGATATGAAACAAAAATACAATAGTCAGTATCGATGGGATGTGAGATTATTCCCACTTGTGAAAAACACCTCCATAACTCATTTGTGACTAAGGCAGTTTTGAATTATGAGATTTGCAGTTCACTCGTGGGATAAATTACATACTCCTCGGATAACCATTATGTATCTGGCAATGTCTGTATCATTCACAGCTTAGGATAACAGCAAGAGGCTGTGCTTTCCTGTTGCTTTAGTGAGTGTGCTCTTCAAACATTTATTGTACAATAGTTATTGCAGGGGATAAATAATGCATATGAGGGAACAAAATTTACATTATAAGTTGATTAAACTGCTTAACAGTTTTTAGCCGCTTTCTAAATAAGGATTTTTAACCAGATTTAATCTATGCAGTGTTTCATGTCCAAAGAACTAGCATTTAATCTCTGTTTAACTGAAATTTAGTTAGCAATGTTGACACCTCTGCATTTTAACACTGGGACTTCTTTGTGAGACACAATCCCTTTCACTCAACTTAATATCCCATCTTGGTCTCTAAGGGAAAATAATTGAGTTTAGGCTAGTTCTAAATAGCGATAAGGACAGGGAACACAGATGGGTATTTCATTGATTAACACTAACACTGGCCTAAGGCCTTGGTGTCAGGCATTAGATTAGGACATTACTGAGAGAATGACAGAGTTTTGGCACTTTATTCCTCCTCAATAACATTCTTTCACATATTAAGTTTATCCCACCCTAGGTAGCTACTTTATCATGCAGAAGGCCTTAATCCACTGATGTGACTCTATCTGCTTTCACTTTGATGCTGCCTCTGTTTACAAGAGTAATGCAGCCTGTGTAAGACAAAGTACTCGTGACAAGAACAACTGAATAAGGCTTTTAGATGCACAGAGCTCTGACCTAAAAAAAAAGAAAAAAACTTCAATAAACTTCAAAATACTCCAAACCAAAAGAGAAGGGGAAAAAATCAACAAAAAACAGAGGCTTTTTGAAATGAAGTTATGTTGTTTGCATCATGAAGAAACAGACATGAGTTTTCCATCAAGAAGATTCAACTTTACTGATCTTCTTGTACTGCACTTTATCTTTTCTTCACCTTTGACCTTCCTTTCAGTGTCTCCTCAAGGCATCGTGAACGTAAGCCTTGTGGTGTTCTTTTAGAAGTAGGATTGCTGCTATCCCCTCTGGTGAATTTAAGCAGCTGTTGGAGTCAGTGACAAGGTTGGCTGCAGATTTGGTATACTGGCTGGGAAAGAGATTATGGGTCAGTCCCCAGTGCTGGGAGACAAAAGATTCAAGTAGTTCAGGATTTTTTGGATATCCGAAAAAGATTTCATGAAATTTGTAAAGATCTAACAGTGTACTGCAGGTTTCATGTGGTCTAAACAGCTTATAGCAAGTAAAACTCTAGGTAGCCAGTAAGTGGTGTTTTCACAGCGATGCTGTTTTGCAGCGGTGTATGAGATCTAGTGCAATATAATTCCACAAAATTGCATTGCTGCAGACAGAAACTAGTGACTCTTAGCCCTTGCAGGAACTGTGACTATAAGGTAGAGTGCCAATTTTATGAAATGCGATCTAGATTATTGCTGTATTTATTACAGGACACCTGAGTTGCTGGTGAGGCTTTTTGTCTCTAGTTAATAGGAGATTTAACAGACTGGCTACTGAGTGGCATTTTGGATAACTTTTTTAAAGCTTGTTTAAAGAGATGCTCGCAAATTTACTTAACTTATTCCAAATCATGGAAATATTTTTGAAACTTCTGAAAGACAATAGAGTTATGGGCAGCAAGACAAAGATTTTGATCAGATTGGCTTGAATCTAAGGGAGGTTTTCCTCCTACAAACACAGATCTATTGAGTTTTGCTTGGAATGTCACTGTACCAGGATTTTCACTGAAGGCAGGAAAGGAAATTGCTTTCTTTCAAAGTTTCAGACAGCTTACAAGAATTGGTATTGTAAGCCTGCTGTGAATGTTGGTAACAAGAAAATGTTATATTGTGTTTTTATATTTGCACGTAAAATACTCTTATTAAGATTGTTTAAAATCATCCACATGACATAGGGGTCATCTTAAATTGTTCCTGTTTACATTAACTGAAAATCTAGCCTTCAGTGTTCAAACAGAAACACATGTGTTCTTTTCACTTAAACTGGTGCAGAATAGAAGTAACTCCATGTGAGTCAGTGGAGCTGAATGAGGACCAGAAAAAAGGATCCTGTGTGATGGGTGGTATTTTTTTGCATGCACTGAGGTATCACACTCTTTCTCCTTTAGAAGAAAGAGTGAATACTTATCATGTGACTTTTCCACCCTTTAATTTTATATGTTTTATATGCTTTATAGTTTGGACACTGTATGGACAGTTTGTTGTTCAATTTCCATCACAAATTATGTGAATTTTGCCTGAATTTCCCAGCCAAAATCCTTTCTGAAATTATCTCTATAGAACACTATGACTATTTTTATAATGATAGTAACTCTAGTGATTTGTGTTACAGAGAATGCAAAAGCAGCTTCCAATTCTACTTTCCAGATCATGAACATATAAGGTCTTAACAGTTCAAAAGGTGGTATTTTTTAAAAATATGCTGTATTTGTTAGTTCAGAACACTAAAGTCATGTGAATATAACTGTTTGTGCACACCTGTAAGTTTTAAAAAACTCCCTCTTTGAAACACTTATTTTGCAGCCTGTTTTTCTGTGTGGTATATAGAAACTTTGAATTGTTTGGAGGAGAACTGGCTGCAGTTGTGAGGCTTTTGAGTTCTTTATGTGCAGCAATGAACAAGCTGGTTTCAGATTTAAGAACATGGTGTTACTTCGGATCAGGAACACGAGCTTCTCTATAGTATTTGCCCTTCAGTGCAGGACATCCTGAGAGTTTTAAATCTTCATGTCTTTGGGGATTGGTTTTGTTTGTTTGAAAAGGGATTATGCCTGTGTAGAAAAATGTAGAACATTTCCTTGAGTCTTCCTGTCAGTGTATGAGTTTAATGCACATTTGAGACATTGGCAGCACTATAATAAGCCACAGTGGTAGTTACCATCTGTCATGTTGCCAAACTATCTCAAGGCATATTTGTCTTTCTCAGAGAGGGAAGAATATGTCAATGCACATGGAAATGGAAAGAAAAGCTGTGCTTTTAGCCCACTCCTACCACATAACCACAACTGGTGCTTCTGGACATATATATAGAGGAGTTTAGCTCCATCTATCCAATATCATGTCCAGAAAGATAATGCAGAAGTCTAGTCACTCTTTAAAGCTTAGTCCACTTTCAAGGCAGCTTCAATTGTAATCTCATGTCACCAAAATATCACCGTTGTTGGATTCATTGGGTCACTGGTAGCCTTCCCACAAACTCAAAAAGTGTCAAGAGACACTGACGAGGTAATGGAGCCTCAGTGAGTCTGGGAATTGCATGGTTGGGCCAAAGCCTCTGCAGGTCATTGCCCTGCTAGGAGCTGTACCTGCTGCGCCATTAAGTGGGCTGCTCCTGGGCAGGGGCAGAGCAGCTGGTGAGCCTTGAAAACACGCGCTGCTCTTGCTCTTTCTGCCTTCAAATGAAATCAGGTGTGTATGTGTCTGGAGGCCAGGGTACCAGCATGACAAAGTCCAGTGGGAAAATGGACCAGGGAAAAAATGCACCTCGGTAAAAAAACACCTTGAAAAAACCACTCTTCATTAGATAAAATCTGCATGGTGGAAAGCTGGTGAAACCAAGTATTAATTCTGAAACACCACAATAATTCGTTGTTTTCACCTTTTAAGTATTTCACAGTTTCTGGAGATAACTAAGAAAAGTGTCTGATTGCGAGCGTCAGACTGGGTATGTGTTGCTCAGAGGCAATTCTTGTATCACTACTGGGGTGCTATTCCTACTGTCACTGGTATCAAATACACTCTCAAGAATCTGATTTTATTGTCTAAAGTGGGATGATCACTGAAGGGTAAAATTGCAGCTTCAGTGTTTATTGAGTGTAGATGGCCAAAAAATACAGGTATCCAACATGTCACACTTCCTTGATAAAATTGGACTATTTTAGAATGAATTTCATCTTAAATGCTGACTTCTGTCTAATTCCAGTCACCTCCTAAGATGACTGTGCATGTGAACGTAAACTAGGCAATAGTGCAATGGCAGTTTAAATAAAACTGGAAGTCTTTAGGCCCCAACTCAGAATTAAAACTCTTAGAAATCTTGTCTAAGGTGTTGTTTATGCTGCTTGCCCCCATTCTTTGAAAAATGCAGGCTAACCAAAACTTTTTGATCCTTCTGCTATTAACAGATGGTATATGTAACTAAGGATAAGCTGCGACTATCATTTAGACCGCAAGCAAAGGGGTGAGGGATGCTCCCCTGTGGGTACCCTTAAAAGGCCATAAGCTTGAGTAGCAAAAATGAAAAGGTCTAGTGCTGGTGTTAATTACGCAGAAACCACACAGAAAGTGCTCGCTGTCACAGAGTTGAGAGGTTGTGCATCCCTTCCACAGATAAAAGGCATGGTATGAAAACATTTTGCAGAGGACAATGCAGTGAAGATTAGCATAATCTTTTGCAGTATCCTCAGTAAGCTATCCATGAGTGAGCTGCTTTTTTCTCATTCCTTTTGCTCTAATGTCTGGATTTAAGGAATGGCAATGTAAGAATAGGCTTTGTCCTTGAAGCCTGACAGTTGTGTTTTCCCGCCTTCATGTGATCATCCTTGTTGCTAGTGTACTGCTTTTCTGGTAATCAGACAATGGAAGGAAAATGAAGTGTCAGTTTATTGACAGAACTTTACCCTGGCTATGTTTTTTTTTAATCCAGGCTCATCAGTGCTCTCACACTCTCCATATTTTCTCATTTCTTCAAATCAATTAATGTAAAATCTCTTCTATAACTCTTTGGGATGAAAGTAAAAGAAAATAACGCTGGAAAAATCCTAGAAATAGCTCCATGAAGCCTAAAAGCAACATAATAGTATAATTCCTCTCTACTTGGGAGGAGAGTATTTGTGGTGGATGCCTGTTTATCATGGTAAATTGAGCATGCTTTCATACTTACCTCGGTAAAAATGGCTCTTTAGATGCACGTCCTCAGGTGCACAGTGTTTAGTTTTAGCATGGAGACTTAGCCATATACATCTTTTGGTTTAACATGAGTATCTCTAGGGCTGACACAGTGGCTAATACTCAAGTTTGTTAGCCACTTTGATCCTGAGTGCCCTGTTTAAAGTCTTGCTACTACTGGTTAAGCTAGCGCTTTGTTACTGCAGGGATAACTGGAGGATTCGGAGTGTTGGGAGGTACTATCCCCAAGATCAAAATATAAAAATAGGTCTGAGGTCAGGGAACTGTACAGACCCCCAGAAGCTTTTCAGTTTTACAGCTGGAGATAGTCTCTTAAGTATATATAAATCGTCATTAGGATTCTGACAAAGAAGTGCACGATGGGATTGCTGCAGGGCAGGCTCTTTGAATCTTATTCCTGATAAAAACCACTTCTAGCTGGCTGACAGGAGACAAGGCAAGTTCAAGGAAGGCATTAAAAACATCTTAAATCTATTGATGGCAGCAGAAGCATTGGGATGAATAATTTGAGATTAGGATGAAGATTTCTGAGTGCAGTCAAAGCAGAGAATTTGGCTCCTGCTGGCAATTCTGGGGAAAAATATGTTTCTGAGTATGGTCAGATTCAAATAATACTGCACAGGATCACCATGAAACTTTCCAAGAGAGAATAGTTGATTTTTTTTTTCCTTTATACCGCCCATCCACCCTGAGAAGAACTCTGTCTGATTGAAACACCCCTCTAGCAGAAGGCAGGCTACCTGTGAAGGAGTTCCTTAGCAAAAGGCACCAGCAAGGCAGCAGGTGCTGGCTGCAGTGTGATGGAAGGAGCGAGTTTCAGGGCAGTGATGGGCCCTCTGCCCTGTTAGGAGCAGATGCAGTTGATGTCATGGTCCCCATGGCACCAGAGACTCCCCATGGCTGCTTCTCTTAAACAGAACAGAGGGGCAGGGTCTTTCACTGCCTCATATCCCCTGAGCAGCCTGGGATGATGGAGGACAAGATGCCTTCAATTACGTGGGGCCAAAATTTCCTTGGTGAGCAAGGAGAGCCTCATTACTTGTCTTTGCAAATCACCAAGCAATGCAGCTCCTCCCATGCAAGGGCTGCAGGGAGGTTGAGGCTGACTTGGTGTTATTAGCCTCATCCAGGCTGTGCCTCCAACCCAAAGGCTTTGGGTGGCATGTGCTTGTGTCACCCTGTTAGTGGCAGCACAGTTGACAGTGACATTTGGGTTTCTGAATTCTTCATTCCTCAAAATAATGTGAACATTCAGAGTTTTTACAGTAGAGGACCAGTAATGTATAACCCCAAATAAGTAATTTCAATGTACCTTTAGACCTACTGCTCTCAGTCAAGGAAAGCATGTGCTGCTCATTCATATTTGGACTTTGCATTGATGTAAGAGCACTGAATTGGTTAGAGTATCACACTCACCACAGGTCTTCATGTGTAAAGCTCTGCTGCTTTTAGCCCTCCTGGAAATATTTATCTCTGTGCAACTGAAGGAAGCATCCATGTCTGTCCACAAATGCAGGTACTGTAACAGAGTGACTGCTACAGTGTGAGCTGTGGCAGCTCCTTCTGGCAGGCTAAAGAAAATTCTTGTAGAAAGACTTTTCCTAAAAATGCAATAGAAATCATGTGAATTTTCTTCCTAACTGATGCTCAGTGGAACAACGACTCAAACATGCTTTGTTTGAGACTGGTATCTATGCATACTTGCCATGGAGCATCAGCTTGTACCTCCCCAGCACCATCCAGAGCCACCTTGATTTGAAACTCCAGTAGGTTAGTCCTCCTTATGACCTTAGAGGTAATGTTTTTTTCCTATGCTACATGGACAGGGCATCAATATGATTAAAATCCAGCCCAGCAGATACCAGCATTGTGCTGAGTGCAAATGAAAGTGTCTCTGTTAAAAGACAGTTCAGTGAGAGGGTGACAAAAGGCCTTAGTGGTCCAAGTTATCCTAAGTTCTGTGCTGGCACTGAAAGTGGTTATCAACCTTTTGTTAAAGAAAAAATAAATTGCAGCTTTTCTATCCAGCCTAGAAATCTGCCCCAACCTAATGCAAGCAGACAGGTTCAGTGCTACTTAAAATTATTTTGCCTCGTCAGTGAACTGTGGTGTTTGCCTGTTCATAAATACTGTGGACACCTTATTGTCTGCTCCACTGCCACCTGACACACAAAATTGAATCAAATACTCACTATATCCAACTTGTTGTCAGATATCAGATACAAAAATAAGCCTACTTCCCTTTGTGTTTTAGCTATCATGTTTTGTTATGTCAGACTCTGGGATCATAGTATGTTTGACTGGGTCCCTCTGAAAAAGAACCCAAGTGATCTGCAATTCATGCTGATTTGAGCAAGACAGCAGTTGGTGAGCAGCAGGTAATTGAAAGTTTGCAAGGCATTATACCTAGCTGTCAGCACAGCTCTGGATTTGCATAATTGTTTAAAACATCAGTGAGAATTGTTACATTTAATTACATCTTATTTACAGGGGACTTGCAATATTTGATTTATTTTTGAGCAACGGAACAGGCTGTCCAGGGAAGCAGTTGAGTCACTATCCCTGGTGGTATTTGAAAGATATGGAGGTGTGGCACTTGGGGACATGGTTTAGTTGTGGACTTGGCAGTGTTGGGTTAATGGCTGGACTTGAAGATCTTAAAGATGTTTTCCAACCTAAACAATTCTGATTCTGTATTTGAGAGAATGTTAAGGGAAGTACAAAAAACCTGTACATATAGATAAACAGGAACCAGCAAATTAGAAAGCTCATTATGAATTGGCTAATAATTATTTTCTTCTTTCAGAAGTATTTCATAATAAGATATCCTTAAAGCACTACGAGTGATAACCATTCAAGCTTCCCACAAGTGCATTGCAACAGGGGTCATGATTTGCGAAGAGAACATAGACTTGACAGGAAACAGCTCACAGGTTTCTTGATCACTACAGAACAAGCCAGGTGAGATTTTATTTCTGTTAAAGTACCTTGAAAGTGCAAGGGTTTCTGTGCAGAGGTAGCACAAGAACCTGTTGATCATTCGGGATGGCAAAATTTAAAACACACATAGGCTGGGAAGCCAAATTACACAACAGGCTTCCTATAGTGGCTCGCATTTTTAAAAATGCAGTCCAGAGTGCTTTCCAATGCATGGCATTTGTGCTTCCACCTTCTCCTAGGAACATTATTCTTCATAAGGTACCTATAGCCAAATGGCATTCAGAACCCTTCATTCCGTGGTCTGTATTCATGTAGGGTATATCCCGCTTTATTCACTGTTACAAATATTCACATCAGTATTTGGTTTTGTTCACACAAATGTTTGTGAAACTGCTGCTTCATTCAAAATAAAATCTCTTTAAGTGAAAAAAGTAAAAGAACTTTAACAAGAACATTAAACTTTTTCTACTTGGCATTCGGTCTTCTCCTCTTGGAGAGCTGTCATTCATCCAATTAGGTGCAGACACAACATTGCAAGCAAATGATTACTCCTTAAGAAACTACCCAGGGAAACAAGCTGTTCACCAGCTCTCCATAGGCTCACCTGCAGCTCACAGAGAAAACTGATGGAGTTCAGTCAGATTATGGGGAATATGAAAAGCTAAACATGTTTTTAAGTGTTGTCAGGATCAGGGCTGATGCACACATCCACCACTATCAGGAGCAGTTTGTGAATTATTAATGATAAGAAAAATTGCCTAAATTAATTGGATAATTTTTTTGTAATGAATAATTTGAGTAGCTCTATTCCTGAATGTCTCTCTGCCCTTGAATAAAGCAGTTTGGAAGTGATACCTGCATCTTGTTTCGAAGGTAGCTAAAGCTTCAATTAGGCTTGCCTACATTGAAACTTGACATACCAGTTTCTTTCACGTATTTGTACAGAGAAGCAAGTCTGTATTTGGGTTGTATTTTTTCAGGGTTTGAAGTCTTGTTCAAAGATCTTGAAAAATTGAATGACTGAGGACATAGACTGGAATTCTGCCCTTCAGTTTATGTGCAAAATCAAAAACATGCAAAGTTTGGTAGTATCTGAGCTTCATCTGATAAGGCATACATTACAGTATAAAAAGAAAGCCCAGAAATAGGAGACTTGTCAGTTTGAATGTTAGTTAAATAAGTACATAAGATAAACAGTTCAGTAAGGGTTATGTAGCTGAATTTTCAATCAGGATGCACAAAAGGCTGTTACAACAGCATCTTCCATTACTAAAAACATGTAGGATTTGTTGCACAAAGTAGCAGATATAGTTTTCAGAGGAAAATCTACAAGTCTTAACAAATCTTCTTTTTCAAATTAAATGTTTTAACCAACTCAGAGCACTAGAAATCCCCCTAACCCCAAGCTCTTTTAAAAATCCAGTACACAGCAGTTTTTGACTGTTCATTTGCCACTTAATTAGCACTGAAAAGTCTTTCTTTCACAACTGTTTATTTCACACCTGCAAACAGGTACTGCATGCTACTAAATTTAGTTAAATGCATCCCTGTTTTTGGTTTTAATCTTAAAATAAATTACTGTTGCCATTCTGTTGAATATAATTGGATGAATAGCTGCAAATCTGTGATACTATCACTAAATTTCTATGTAGTACAATACACTGTTAAACTATTTTGCTTCATTATTGTATTAAGTTTGAAATAATCAACCCAGAAATTCAAGACAAACTAAGATTTTAAAAAAAGAAAGAAGCATTTGATGATAGGTGGACCAAAGTTCTCACTGCTTGTATCTCTATTGAAGAGAGCTGCTTCCACTAGTGCAAAAAGGTGTATCAGGGACACAGGAGACAGGCAACAGGGCAAGAGCCAAACACAATAGCTCCTAGTGCCACTGTCTGAGGATAAGCCAGTGACTGCCTGGAAGAGTTACTCTGTAAAGTGAGACAGGGAAAAGGTGGAGTTCTGACCTAATCAGGGAATAGAGATGGGTGGAGGTGCAACTCCATGGAGATCATAAGTGAAGGACTCTCTGTGATTACAGCCCTACTCTGTGGAACTCTAAGGGCTCATTAAAATGTGTTCATAGTCTTATCTACAAATATAAATTGTCACAAATTAAAGTTTCATCTTCAGGTTTTAGGGCCTTCCACAGGACTTAGGTTTCTGTCACTAGACAAGAGTTTCCTTTCACATCTGCAGACATTATACACGAAATTTAAGTGTGACTGTTTATTGTGTTTTTTCACGTGTAATTTATCTGGATTCTGCAGGTATACTTTTTTTTACATTTGTTCTTTGGTGCTAATGTATTTTTTGTAGAATATGTGTAAATAGATATGAGCAAACTGTGTAAAAGTTATTCAGCTACCCAGTGAACCATGTAATCTGTTGATTCATAGAGACAACAGATAATAGAGTGAGATATTTGCTTTACACTGTCTGTATAGTATCTAGGCACAGAGTCAATTTGTGTCCTGTCGGGGCATGTTGTACCACACTATATTATCACTTTGAGGATAGGCAATTTGGGTAATGAATATGTGAGCTGGTTGGGGGTGGAGAAGTATATCTGATGTCTATAAAGTGGAAATGTTGAACCAAGGTTTTGGCTTCATCCTGGTTAATTCAAAGCACTATTATCACAGACAAGCTCTTTTGCTATCTTGGAAACAATACTGTTAATTAGCTTCTATCTTTCCCTTTATCATATCATAAAAATTGAAACAATGCACTAAACACTGACATTTTCTTTGTAAAGCAGGTATGAGTAAAAATGGCATCCCTTTGGGAAAACACAAAAATTAAATTTAAATAAATGAGCATTTTGAGAGCAGTTGAAAGAAAATAGTTCCTCTTTGTTATGCTTGATCCAAGGATTCATTTGACCAGGCTGTGCTTATGCTCATCTACTGCAACAGCCCATCACTACACTGCTGTTCCAGCCACTCCCAACAGCCCTGGGGTTGACAGCTGTGCAAATGAGCAGGAGGTGCAGAGTAATGACAAATAGGCCACCCTCTGTCCACTCCCCAGAATATGCTTCACAGCATCAAATTTTTGTTTCTTATTAATCCTTCTCTTAACAAATGATCTTGCAAGCTGTTGACATTTGCGTGACTTTTCCAGGATTCCCTGGATTCCTGACAGGTATTTACAAAACAGAATTTACGAAAGAGAGATGTTCCAGGACTGAACTGGTTCCTCTACTCCAAACATCATCCCTGTTGATTGTGTGTTGTGCAATGTGGGAAAATCTAGGTCTAAGTTCTATGTCAAGTATCAGAATGGGGTTAGCTGTGTTACTCCAGATCTCTGCCCTGAATAATTTGCCCTTTAAATACAGAAATGTAGGTTAATAGATTTAAATTGCTTCTCTCTTGTACTGGTACAACTGAGCCTGTTGAAGATGGCTCCAGTATTGCTGTGCAGTCACGGTAACAGATGAGTCTCACAATCAAATATACAGGTAATCCAAAGAAACTCACTCAACTGTACCCTTTGTAACGGGAGTACCTAGAATCTGTCAAGCTGAAGTTAGCTCCATCCACCTCCTCTTCCCATCTTCTGATCCTGCCATTGTCACCTGGAGTCATGGCTGAGATTTGAAGCCTGCAGAGGGGAGTGGGAATGAGCTATCCACCCACACTGTGGGTGACTGTCACATCAAGGAAATCTCCATACATCAGATATGAAGCCAAACAGCAAAGGCTTAAAATTGGAAAAGCTGGGTGAAACATATCAAAATCTTCCTTTTTTCCACACTAATGGTTGGTGATTTGTCCATAAGCAATTGTTTCACTCACATCTCACTCAGACCTCCTGATAAGGCCTGCTTCTGACATCTTGATTGGCTTCACTTTGACAAAATTCCTCTAGACTTCAATACAAGTTTTACTTGAATAAATAAAGACTGCAGGTAGTCCCAGAACCTCTCTTGCCTTCATCCCCACACCTTCTACTACATACACCCAGGCTCCTTTAGCATCTTAATTGTACTTTTCAGGTAAGGCTGGCCAGCCAGAGAGCTACCCCTCTGAGGATAGCTGGGCTGGCCCAAGCAGGCACTCCTCTTCTTACATGTCTGCCAAGGGTCACAGTCACCTGGGCCATGATGAGCAGTCACAGTCACAGAAAAAGGAGGCAGTGTGGTAAAAGTGAGGCTTAGTCATGATTCCTGCAGAGTTATGGAAGTGGTTTTTTTCCCCTCTAATTAATGCTATTTATTGTCTGTGCTGAGAAGACCTGGTGAAGGTAAAGGTCAGCATTTTGATATGCATTGTACAAACACAACAAAAAACCAGCCTGTATCAGCGTAGTGGCCAATTAGTGTTTGTGACGCTCAGTAGGAGTTTTTTGCAAGACATCTCTCAGCCATGGGTGCCACGTGAATTCAGCTTCTTTGTATGCCTTAGACTGGAATACACCTTGGAAGAGAGCATACAAGGAGGCAGGTTTTGATTGCATTAGAAACATTAATTCTCAATTTTTATCTGCTTATACAGCACATTTCCTCAACAATGCCTCATGCTGCTAGTTATTGCTAAAACATCTCTGGGAATATAGCTTGTAGATACGTTTGCTCTCAGCTTCTGGTAATCTGTTGCAATCTGATAATGTACCTCTATCTTCAAGTACGACAAGGCAACTTGATGCTCATCCATCAGCCACATAGCTTAATGCAAGCAGGGTCAGGATGAGCTTTTAATGGGACTGGATCACCTCCCTGACTGGAACAACTTATTGCTACTCAACTGTTGTTTCCCATCTCCAACAATCTCAGCAGCTGCAGTGGATGTTTCGGGCCCAGTTGGAACAGTTGTGTCAAGGCTTTCATTTAGGCCAGGACAACTGCTGAGTTGTTGTGCATTCTGCTTGGGTTGGGGCGAATATGGTCAAGCACTGTGTATGGAATAAATAAAATGGACTAGGGAAAATGTGTTACTCTTACTTAGGCCTATCTGTTTCTCTTGAAAGCAAAAGATATCCATGGAGGAGATGAAGGACTATGTGTCTAATTTTTAATTGCACAAAATTTTAGTACTGGGGTGACTGCCCTGACTATGGAGGACCTTCTCCTGATGGGGACTGGGACAGAACCCACTGTGCTTACAGCTTGCTGTCTGGGAAGTTGTTCCTGCCTTACTTGGCTTAGCTATTCCAGAAAAGCGTAACAGAATGGTGAATTCCCCTGCCATCCCAGTACACAGATCTTGTGTGTACGGTATACACAGGAACACTCTGAAAAGGAAGTTAGAAAATGTCATGTGTACTGTGTACTATAAAAATTTCAGTTTATCTTGCATGTATTTTTAATGGCAGCCACTTTCCAACTTCCTTTTGTTCGATACAAACAGCAGACTTGTTCTTGAAGTAAACACTGTTTTAGTCTTCTGTTTTTTCCCTTTTATTTCATTTCAGTTTAGTTTAGTTTAGAGCTTCTGCCTGAGCAGCCAGGGAATATATATAATAGGGCATGAATACATTCTTATAAGTATTAGAACAAGTATGGAAACACAGAGCCCTTAGTGACCTTGTTAGTCCTCTGCTGATCACTTGTGTTTGTTGTTGTAGGAAGGCAAACATAAGTATAGAAGTGTTATTGAACAGAAAACCCTTCAAAAATTTCACCAGTCTTTTGTATTCAAGTCGCAGAGCAATAGGGGGCCACCCTGCTCAGAAAGCATACTTATGCGAGTATTAAGAACTGGCTGAGATAAGAAGTAAAGCTTAAGAGGCCTTCATCATTAGCTGCTAGTGGTGGAGATTAGTGATCCTACTACGGGATTACAGATGGAAAGAGTGCTAGTGTTGGTTAATTGTTCATTAATGCTTGTAAAATAAGATAGCAGTAGTAAAACTTGCTATTGTCTGCTCTCTCAAAGTAAAACAAAATTGAATCTGCTTGTCAATAGCTGTATTGATGTTAACAGGAACATGTTTAGCAGATCATTTTACAGTGTAAACTACTATCCAGCTCTTTCAACATTGAGACACTATTATCTTAATAAGAAATAATTTATGTTTTAAATAATCTGTTCTCTATATATGCACATTTTATCCTTTTAATTAGCAATGCCTTCACTAGGGCACTTTTAATATTTCAGAGTTTGCATATGAATCTCAGGTGGAACATTACCTCCCTGTAGCCTCAAGGATTTATTTTATTTACAATACCTTTAGAATTGCCATACCTTATTAGCAGGGATGGTGTGCAGGCAGGTCCCTCTGCATGGCCTGCCCCAGTGAGGGACCAGCTCTGTCCCATACCTCCCATGGTGCCCCAAGCATTGCTCTGCAGCAGGAGCTGCTGGTGGGTGTCCAGCACAGGGACACACATGTGTGCTGGACTGCACTAGCAGGAGTGGGACCGCTGCTTCTGGAGCCATGACATTTTCCTCCCACAGCAAAGTGGGTCATCAAGGGTTCTGCAAAGTGCAGAGTGGCAGAAAATGGTTTTTTGACAAGGACATACTAGAAAAGAAAATGAGACCCTCCCTTTCTATTAATGAAAAGTAAACTTCAAATGAAATACTAATCTTGGAAACAGAAAAATATTTTCAATGAGGTGTGTGTGAAGCATTAGTGTCTTCACAAAAAAATTATTTTACAGCAAGAAATCTCAGCTGTTCAGGAAATAAAAGTAAATGTTTTAAAGCCATATGTGTTAAAGGCTCAGGAAAACTCTGAACATTCCAGGTTAATTCCCTTGTAGGTGCTTGAGCATGAAAATTAACGTCTCTGGGTCTTCACAGAAGACACACCCTGGGAGACTTCATCACAACCTCAGCAGATTTTACTCTGTGTATCCTTGGTCAAAGATAATGGCTACAAAAATTGTTGAAGATTATTTGCTCTGCCCTGATCTTGGCTGCTTTATTGGTCCCTTGGCAGCAGTCAGAGGAGCCTGAAGGGTGGCTTTAGCCTAAGCCAGATGCCACTGGCCCTGAGGGACTGCTGCAGCATCCAAACACTGACAGGGTGCTGAGAAGTCCTGGCTGGGTCTCTACACAGGCAGCAGGAGAGGTGCTTGGTGGTGTGAAAAGCTGCCGTGCTCTGGTAACTGGTCTGAGAGGGGTTGCATGTGTGGTGGAACAAATGCAAATGCTCCTGCTGAATGCCACTAACTTACCTGCCCCAATACATCGTCAGCTGATGTCAGAGACCACATGAACCACTGTACTGGGGTCCCATGGGCAGGTCATTTATGACTTCCCATTGCCCATCACCTGCAGCCTTGTCTGTAAAGCAAACAAGCAGGCGCTGAACTCCACATGTATGTGTTGTCCCATGGAGAAATTTGAATGCAATGATGTCTCTGTCAGTGGATAAGAAGTGATACTGCTGGTTAATTGCCTCAAAAGTGTTAACCAACAGCTCATTAGTCTTAAAGATACAAACTTGATAACCCTTTTTATGTGGCATGGAATGAGACGTGCATAAATAATTGCATGCTGAGACCTGCCACTGAGAGACATAAGATGTTGGTTTTAAGACAAAGAAAAACAAAACCTGACTGAAATATTTGGGAAGTTGAGAAAGATAAAAGTCACAACCTCAGTTTGCAATACAAACCCAAGCCCAACCTTTCTGTAATGATTGTTTTAATAGGAGCAACAAATAATACCCAACTTGTCTGTGCTGAAAGTTAACCCTAGTACAGAAAACAACCCTGCTCTTAATTTAGTAACTGAAGAAGAGAATGAGAGATTGTACCAAATGTTGGAGTTTTCCTTACTGTTCATGAGCTTTTCCTTTCCTACAGTTTATGGGTTCTTCAATCACTGCAGCTGTAAATTACCTTCTTAGCAAACCGCCCTAGAGCTGGTTTGGGCAGAACCTCTGGGTCTGGCAGTAACTTTAGTTCAAACCATTCAGCAGTAGTATGACAGGCAAAGAAAAATAAAGAAATCATTACTGTGGCTTTGTTACATTGATGGAAAGCTATGGATTTGGAGCATATCCCTCTGGTTTCTCCAGTGATATTAAGGGGCGTGTAAATAGGATACAACACTGCATGGTAGCTGCAGCTTAAAATCAAAGCATGAGCAGCTGGACAAACATGCCTTGTAGTCAGATAATTTACGGATAGCAGAGTGCTACATGAACATGTCCAACTTGGGGACATGGCAAGGTATTTTTATTTGAATTTAAAGTGTATATTAAGGTATTCTTATATGCAAGCACTGGGACTACAGCCCTTATAGTCAAGCACTGGGATTGCAAATTATTAGAAGGTGGAAAAAACCCTAAAATTAATTCCTAGTAGAAATTCTCCAAACAGCTGCAGATAACATATAAAATAGGTGCTAGAGTAACTGTGTGATGCTGGTAGAGACCTTCAGGAAGATACTCTTTATCTGTACCACAATGAGAGAACAACGAAGCCCTTCTGTGGCTAGATGAGAGAAAGTGTCTGAAGTGGGGTCTTGGCATTCATTCTACCTCATTACAGGTATCTGACTGATAGCAAGGCTGCATCTCAGTGCAGCAGCTCATTAGTAAGAGAAGATTCTGACATTAGTTCAGATGTTGATCGATGTGACTGCTAGTGTGAAGTCTGGATTGTGTTGTCAGATGGAGCTTTATCATTTGCATTGCAGCCTGGTGGTTTATAGTGGAGAATTAGTTTAGGAAGAACGTGTTAAACTGTTTGCCAGGAGGTTTAATACCCACCAAGCCATTGTCTTATAGCATGTCATGGCTTCCTTTACCTACTATCTCATAAAAGGCCAGGTGAAAAGATCATGAAAAGGCAAGGAACGTTTTCAGAGCTGCCTCCTAGAACCCAGGGTCTGCTCAGTGACATGTGTTGTGTGACATGAGAGAGACTGAAAGTTAGATCATGGTAATGTGTGAGTAGGTGCCAAAACCATGCCTAGGTGTCGCTGTAGCATGTGTCAGCGCAGCTCTCTGGTGGGACTAATGTTGCTGTTATTATCCACTCTTTTGACCTAATGCCACATGAGAGCATGTGGGAAAGGTCTTGTGTATCTCTGTTCTATTGGAGCATTAATGGCAATTTGCAATTGTTCTGCATCAAAAGCTTATGAAGCATGATGTGGCCTTCCAGGGCTCTGTCCTTAGCATGCTCTGGATCGCCCTGCCCACACACAGCTCTGCTTCCACCACTACTAACAGACTGCTGGGGGAACATACCATTTGACTTCATGCAATGTTTTCCTTGGTGAGATCTTCTTCCAGCTCGCCTGTTCTAAATAGTTGATGGCTTCCTGCAACCTTTTGGACCTACACTTCTTGTACGCTACAGTAGAGCTCCCTTGTCTTGCCTTGTTATGAGCCAGCACATGATGGGTAAGCCCCCAGCATGCCTTGAGGTACATCAAGATCAACAAAGAAGTAAAGACAGCAGATCTACTCCAGCAAATTAGCAGCAACAGCAGGCTCTGTTGAGGAAGTTCTTTGGTATGCCATCATTTTAACTGTTCACTATGGAGTAGTTTATAAAGGGCATTTATATTTAAGGCATTTCATTATATTATTCCAGCCATATAAAAATGTACTACAAATTTACCAGCTCAGGCACAAAATCTACTCACCCACTCTTTTCCAAGGTTATGATAATGGACTTCCTCCCTTTTCCTGCCTCCTTCCCTCAAATTATTATATTCTGCTTGCCTATCAAAACAAATCACCCATCTTGGGTGAATAAAATTTTGCAAGGCTGCAGTATGCAGAATGACACAGTTGTAGGGTTTTTTTTACATTTTTTTGCCATTGCTCTCTGCAGAAAATTTCATGCTCCTTCCTTAATATTTGTATGTAAACCATTTACTGAATTCTGACACATATTGCTTTGATGCAACTCTGACAATGCAACACCACTTTTCTTCTATGAAGAATACTTTTGACATTATTTTCTGATAATTTCTTTAATTAAATCAAAAAAGTAAACAGAAAAGGCATGGCTTAGATCAAGGGGGTTTTTTTGTGCCCCCAAGTTTCAAAGTTCTTTCCCACATTCTTGCACTCAATGGAAATTTTAACCAAATAAAGCTGTTCCAAACGACATTTTATGGTGGTGTTTGTACACAGACCAGCATGTCCAGTACTGGGCACTGATGGGTGCCTGGTTTAAAAGGACCAAACTCTGCCTGATAAAAAAGACTGATGGCAGCTGGACAGGATACCTCCTGCTCCTGTCCTCCTCTGGCCTTTAGGTACCTCAATCAACAAAAAATACTTAACCATCACCCACTCATGCTGTGGCACGTGAGGGGATATGGATGTGGTCTCTTTCACTGATGTGTTTCAAAAGGAACAGCATGAAACGTGAGTTCCTGCCAACATTTCTGGGTGTCCTATGAGCCACCCACCCTACAGCTTTTCCTGCAGGAGGAATTTTTCTCCCCTTTGTGAAGCAGCTCATCACAATAAACCTCCTTCCAACATTTGTCCCAAACCAAGGACTAGGTTGTGCATTTTGCAAATGTGTTGTTTTGGGCACTTTACCTGCTTTCTTTTCTATTCAAAAATCAGTGTGACACTTGCAAAGCAGCTCTTTTCCCCACTTCCTTGCCACCTGCATTGTCAGAGATGCTGAAAATCAAAAATAAAGTAATCGGTTATTTTAAGCCAAAGCTTGAAAGAGTATTAATTCAACAGGATAAACTGCAGTTAAGTAACTTTTATCAAGCAAGCTGTGTTAGGTGGTTAAAAGAAAGAAAAAAAAACCCTCTAGAAAACATACAGTAGGTAGCAGTTTATGTGTCAAGAAAACTGAGAGAAATTTTGACACTCTGATGTCTAGCAGATAGCACTTAAATCATTTTTCTCCAAACTTCAGTCATAAAACTTCAAAGAGTTTTAGCCATAATACAAATTTTTAGACTAAGAAGTGGTGTTTGAAGTTATTTTATAGGATTTTGCTGTAAGGGCTCCAATTGATTTGTAGTAAGATAAAAGAAGAAAACTTTATTTTCGAAGCTTTGTCGGAAAAAGCTTAGCTTCCATTGGCCGTTTTGCCAATATGCCTTGAGGGGATGATGATGTCGACACGGATATTATATGCCTATACGAACTGAACTGAGTTTACACCTCCTGCTGTTTGTGTTATGGTTAAAATCTGTCACAAAACTGGCAGTGATTTATTAAATGTTTAATGAAGTAAGACAAAAACTTCAAGAACTACAAACAGAAAAGTAGAACATCACATTAAAGTATAATAATATAGGTTACACTTCTGATTTTTTCATATTTCTTTTGCTAAAAATGTGAAAAACACAATTAGAAATCAAGGCAGTATCAAAAGATTATGGGGTGTCACAGATCAGTCTACCAAAGGTTGTGCTTCACTTGTTCACTTTTTTCTTTCTAAACAGAGGAATGAAAAAAAGAATATGAAATAACAGTATGCTCACAAAACAAAACAACAAACCAACACAAAGCAAAACTCAAGCCAGCATTACAGAGTATCAAGTCTCAGTGGCAGAAAATTTTCCCTGTTAAGTTTTCAGACGAACAATAACAAATGTGACTCAGTGCTATTTCACTATTGCTTCATGTCCCAGTTAGAAGAATATTCTGCTCCACGTTGCACATTTTAATGATGTTTTTCTAATAATTTTTAATATTATTTTTAATTACATTTTTAATTTTACCTAATGAACTCAATTGGAATTGTTATATGTGTTAGAAAGTAATTCCTGAATGCAAATCTCAAATTTATCTTATTTTCCAATAGCTTCCAGAAATTATCTTTACTCCTGATACAACTTTATATTTTCCACGTTATAATAAAAGACAATATTTGTATAAGTTTCCTGTCTGTCAGTGCACATTAAAGCTCGGCAAGTGTACTCCTGCACTTTTTGGCAGAGGTTATTTACATTTCTTTGTATAACAGAGGCTAAGTCTATATTTTAGGTTTAATTATTTTTCATTGTAAAATGTGATTCCTGTTGTTTGACTTGCCTGATTATTTATGTACATCCTGAACTAAAAATTCATTAAACACAGCAGGAGGGGGTTTAAGATTACAAATTCATGTTTATTCTGTTATTAAACTCAAAGGACATCAGCCATCAATACATCCATACCAACACGCTAATTCACTGTGTGATTTATGGTGAACTTTGAGGTGCTATTATGCCTCATGAACCGTTCTAACCCAGGTTGCTCCTCAGCTTCCTTCCTCCTGGTTCTCCCTTGTCCTCAGAAACATTTTCAAATCCAACATTTTCTGTCTCCAGGAAAGCCATCAGAGCAGCAAAAAGCAGAATTCCTGTCCAGGTCCACGTCGTGCTCTGCCTTCCAGAAGTGTTTGTCCTGATCTGTTGTGATTTCATGCTTTCAGACTTCCAGGGTACCAGCGTAACCCCTGGCCGAGTCAACCACCCAGCTCTGGGTCACTCACTTTACATTTCTGTTCACCAAAGATGGGAAACATTAATTTGTTAAATAAAGAAGGTTTTCACACAGTGTAGATAAGCATAACAGCCAATGTCATTGGCAGACTCCTCCTGCCATGAATGACTCGACCTTTTTTTCCTTCCTGCCCTTTTTAGGGTTTGGCTCTGCTGCTGTATTGAAGATCCCAGGTTTTAAACTGCTTTTTTTGTCTCTTTTGGTATATTGGTAAATCAAATTAACAGCAACAAACCCAGAAAGTTCCCCTTAAAAAAGTACTACTAATAAAAACCCCAAAATACAGTCCCCACTAGACAGTCCCCTTTAATTCTTCATCTGCTGCTGCTTGTTCCCTGCTCATCAGGTGAAGGGCTGGGTGGCAGTTTGCCTACAAGTGCTCAGCAGCCTGAGGGCGGTCACAGAGAAGAATTATGTTTTGAGCTACTTATCAGCGAAGTTTAGATGTGGGAAGAAAAGCTTGTGGTTGCTCATTTTTGCCCTCACTACAGGATGTCACTGCCTATGGCTAGGGCAGAAATATTCAAGGTTGCCATAACGGAGCACACCAAAAAAAGGCAAATGACATTGGAGATATCCTTAATCCCTGGCCTTATATAAACTAATCTGCTGGGGTTTTGAAACAGGTTTATTCTTTCAGCTAGTTTTTAATCAAGTGAGTCTCATATTCCCTGTAATATATAAATGATCACACAATAACTCATACCTCTTTTTTTTTTTTGCTTAAAGAGCAAGACATAAGTACTAGATGAGTATTTTTACTATCATGTCTCATTTTTTCAGCCAGCTATGTATTGTCAGAGGTTTCCCTGCTCATAAAACAAGTTCATGGCAATTGGCTCCAGGTGACTATTCTCCTTTTTTATTTTTCACCCTTATGGTGTGTGTTTGTGTAATATCAACGTGCTTGTTTCCCCAGTTCCAGTCCAGTATTTCTGGTAAGCAAGCTACCCCTGTCTCTCTGGGACTCTCCTTAAGGGGCCCTGGAAAAAAGTGCAGTGTTTCAGACTTTATTTTCTTATTTTTAATGGATTTTAAAATATACTTGTGAATTCTTCCTTTGCTTCCCCTGGTCCAAGCATTTACAAAAAATATGTTTGTCAGTGTTAAAGAACATCACTATGAAAGAGGATTTCTGGACCCCTCATGTACCAGCAGAGATTTGTAGAGGCTAGTGCCAACTTCATGTTTTTTAACTATTGAACTGCCTCATTTTGTAACCCAGGACACCTGCAGACTACAATATAAAATAAAAACTATCTTCAATTTGTTTTCAGTCTCTTAGAAATTAATACTGAGAGTTTTATATTCCTCTTGTAAAAGAAAAATGTGACACCTGCTTCTATTAAAAATGTACGTCCTTAAAAAAAATAAAAGGACAAGCTTGGCCCCGGGCCAGGTAGTTCTATGTGCTGGAGAGGTGGTGGAAACCTTAACCCCAGCGTGGTCTGACAGCAGGAGTGCTGTGTGTATGGCCGTGCCTTAAAATATGGGCTTGAAATTAGACTGAGCAGGATCTTTATAATTGTTTCTTTGTAAAGTGAAGGGTGCAGCGTGCTCCCAGCACAGCAGGCGTGATGCTGTGCTCCAGCCTTGGAGGTGACCCACCTCCAGCCGTGGTTCCATACACTCAGTCGCTACTAGACTTGCAAACCCTCATGGTCAGGCTGTCGATGCAAATATAACGGTCCTTCACTCCAGTTTAATCCATGGGACATCTAGTGGTGGGCTCCCAAATAGCACCGGGGGACCCGGCGCCTCCGGCCGCAGCGGGACTGCCCGGCGGGGAGGCGCAGGATGGCCCCGGGCCGGGCTGGGGCTCGGTGGCCGCGCAGGACAGGGGGGAATCAAGCCTCGGTATCCACCGGGCCAGATTCCTCGGCATTGCTCTCCTCCTCCTCACGCGTAAATGGAGTTGGAGCTGGGATCCACAGGTGAGCCACCAGAAATGCGAATAGGCATCTCGTCTACCCAGGCACTGATACAGCCTCTAAAATTACTGGGGATGAAGGCACACGGCGTGTTGTTGGAAGTCTTGTTAGGCAGAAAATAACATCAGGAATATTTGAAAGAACATTAAAAATATATGTGATGTAAAAAACACGGTCATTTGAGGATCTGGACTTTAACCTGAGCATATTCTTTAGGAGGATTTTTTTGGAGAGCAGTTATTTTACCAGGCTTGTTATGGAAAGCAAGCTCCACTAATGGGGGCAGACACAGACATTCTGATAGTACTCTATCTGGCCTATTAATGACTTCAGTCCTGCTCTTTTATTCCATACTTCACATATTTATTTTTAAGGAACATAAATTCATAATGGGACAGGAGATATCATAGCCTTCCTATCCATGTAACCTTGCAGAAATTTCAAATAGGGGTGTACTTTCCTAATCTATTCTGCAAGGGGGACGTCCACTGCTCTAGCCTACACTTCTTGTGTATCTCAAACTTCTAGTCACTCTGAGGTTTAGATATGCAAGGTGTTCAGTCCCAGCCTATCTTTATAAAATAACAGCAAACTGACCCATCAGCATTCAGCTTTCCTCAAAATTTAGCTCCCCAAAAGAGCTCTTGTTTATTGGAAATGGATTTCAGAAATCTACAGAATTGCACTTCTCCCCAATGATTTTTGTATAATTACAGACATGAGTCCTGCAACATGTCCATTAGCAGGTTAATGAGGTAGCAACAATTAAAATTTCAAAGGTTATAATAGATTTGTTTCAGCATGAAATGAAGCTGAGTGTTAAAATGTGATCTCTCCATGACAGGATACTCGAGTGCACCATGTTAATTATTGCTAAAAGAGCTGGCCTGTGTCTCCTGATTAACAAACAGACAATTCCTCCAACAGAACAGCTTTCCTCTGGGAGGTGCTACCGCACGTGGCCACATGCAGCCCCAAAAACTGAGCTCAGTGGAGGCAGACCCAGAGCCTGGCTGGGCTGTGGGCTCCCAGAGCTCACTCCTCTGAAATGGGTGCTGATTTGGAAAGAGACACATCCCACATCATTTAAATTGAAATATTCAAAGCACTCTTTCCTTCAGGAGCTACATGATTTTACTTTGTAAGTGATTTTCATAGAAATCATTGTTTTGGCCTATTACAGTTACACTTCCATGTGATATTATTCCACGACCTCAAGGGGACCTACTGAAAAAATCCCCCGAGGGTGCTACTGACAGGGACACTCTCCTTCCTGGGAAGAAGAGAGCTGACTTGAAAAAGATGGAACGTGGCTTCCCAGCCTCTACAGAAAGGGCACTAACACTGTGTGGAGGTTGTCATCTGCAGGATTGGCTTGTGAACCTTCTGCTATTTGCTCCTTGGCTGTCACTGCACCCTGTTCTACAGAGCACTCACCTCTGCACAGGTACATGCGCCTCCTGTACTGGCATCACCCTCAAGGCCCCTCACTGCTGACTGTAGGTTAAAATGCTTCATAGAGCTCCTTGCCTGAGCCACACGGGGAAAGGTGCCTCCCTTTTCCCCACATCAGTCCTGGCAAACTGTTTGCACCCAGAAAGATTTGGACTGGCACAAGAAAAACAGGATTTTTTAAGAATTAGCATCCACTACCAAAAAGATCCACTTTAAGAATTAACATCCACTACCTCAAATGTTCTTACTGCATATGCATACAGAAAATTACTGTTATAATGTAATTATAAGTACTTACATTCACATCCTTCTTTTTGCCCTTCCTGGAAAAGCCCCCTAAGCCTTCCCTGAGCTGAGAGAGGACTGGCAAAGGTAGCCTCCAGCTTCAAAACTGTGCAAAAACTCTTTATGTGTCAGATCTCTGAGACCTTCCTACCACTGCCCAGGCGGTACTCAGAGCCAGCACACTCCTTGGACACACTGGACCACAGCACTGCTCCACAGCTACCAAGGCACATACATACACCCCAAAATGTGTAATGGCGACTCCATCAGTTTCATTAAATTTTAGTTAATGCAATAACACAGAAGGGTTCATTTTTCTGCAGTTACAGATATTGATAAGAAATTCTGAAACCTCAAATGCTTTCACAATGCACAACCGTCTTATTTCCAGCCAGCTGTAGTTACAATTCTGGTAACTATGTCAAAGCCACAGGCAGAGAACATTGACTGATGATTTAAGTCAATATACATGACATTAATGAAGGTATTGTATAGGTTTTTCTCAGGGAAGCAGTGAATATTTCACATTTTGAAGAGTTCTGATTAATCCTGTGCTTTCCCTGAATTCAGGGGCATCAGTTTGTAATGCCATAACTTGTAATAAACATATTCTACCGTGCCTCAAAAACTTAGACAAGATGCATGTTTCTATGAGAAGTATTTTGTTCCTCCTGTAGGCTTTTATCTGGCTAAATCTGCTCAATATATTAATTAAATATAAACTTCAAAGCTGATCTTGCAGTGTTCATCGATTGATAATAGGTGATGCTCAAGTATCCTTCCTTAAATTCATTGTCCTGTTTCCTGTGTAGCGTAATACATAACCAAAAGGGATTTGTAATCAATCTTCTTAATATCATGTCTAATAACATTTGAGTTGAATTAATTTATCTGTTTATCATTTGTCTGTTTCAAACAAGTCATGCTTAAAATCACAACTCGTGTACAACTTACCCCCATGAAATCCAGACAGAAACATACTCCTCTGGGAAGTTGCACAGTCCAAGACTGCATTTCTGCCTTCTTTTTGGGCAGCTCATTGTTCACTGTCTCCATAAGCTGTTGTTCCTGCATTATGTTTCGGGGGTAAAGTTAATCTTGTATCAACAGCTCATTTACATCAGCCCAGAGAATCCGTGCAGCCAGCTCTTGCTCCCACATCTTTGTGTTGGCACTGCCCCATTCAGTCATGGTTGTCTTTGATGTCCCTCCACCGTCAATAGGAAGAGACAGCTGCCTCAAGGCCATTCCTTCAGGAGCTGGACAGGGGCTGTTGGGAAGAGGACATCAATAGCAGTGCACAGGAGGTTCAGTGCTGTGTCCTCCAGGTTAACCACAAAGCTGGGTATGTGCCTCAAAGGTGCCACCTCTGGGAAGGCCCTGTGCATGTGATGGAGCATGTTAGGTTGACTGCATGCAGGCAGCTGGAACGCCCAGGACTTCCTAAAGACCTGTGATCAGAAGGGATAAAAATCCCACAAGGACAGGTGAGAGAAACCAGGAGGGGTATCTCTGTCTCCACTATTGAGGAAACCTTAATTGCTAATTTAGACCAAGTACCTGGTTGCAAGTGAGATGAATTCTCCCCCATATCATGAGCACGTGAGTGCTTTACAAGGGTGAGAGCTTGCAGAAAGTCAGCTCCTCTGCAGTAATTGCCTGCATCCATGCTTATACCCCCAGTAAATGCAAAGTACCTTACTCCTTTGCACACATGCAATTACTGCCACTGCACTGTAAAACTATCCCCTAGTTGTCTCATGGTACCTTATTCAGGTACCTTTAATCTTACTCTCTCCTGGCTCCCAGTTTTGCTAATGCACTGCCTCTTCTGCCTGACATAGTTCACTGAGGCTGTGTACAGGTGTTAGATCCACCTGCATGAACAGCCTGAGGCTTCAGTCTTATCAAGTACAGAAAAACCTGATCCCTGCCTGTGCAATCCTCCACTCTAAATTCCTGCTGGCAGTCACCTGGTCTCTTAACTTCCAGTTACAGGTCGAACTAAAGCCTGCTGAGGCTGTGGGAGCCCTTCCCTTGATTTTCATGAGCTTTGGATCACTATTTCCTGTCAACCACATAAGTAGACAAATATCTGAACACCTTCACCTAAGTAGTTCAGATAATCAGAGTACTACTGCATTTATATATACATTAAAAAGAAAGACATTTAGAGAGATTATTTATTCTAATTGATGATTAAAAACAAACCAACCCTTCTATGTGATTGGAAAGGGCTCAGAAGACGTGTGTTTACCAATTTCCTCCTGGTAACATCACCTCCACAGAAATAACTAAATCACCTTCACATTCCTCCCGCTGAAGCCATTAAGCCTAGAAACATGCTGGTTTGGGCAATACAGAAATCAAAGTGGTAGCACAGCAGAGAAGATCTGTGTTAAAGAACAAAAATCCACAGGCTGCTTCAAATATCAACAAGGAACCCTGAAATTTTCTATCAATTTCTTTTCATGGCCTTGTGACATTTTCAACTAAAAACTATATTGCTTAACATCAAGGCACTTTGAGACAGCTTCAGTTGGAAAAGGTAATTTTTGAGTGAGATTCAGCAGAAAAAGGTAATTTTTCAGAGAGGTTCACTGGAAAAAGGTAATTTCAGAACCAATTGCTGCATTCTTTTGCTGTTATTTTGTCTCTTTTCTAAGTAGCCCTAATGTCATTCATGGACACACTATGTCAATACATCAGTACCGGCTAAGTCGTTTGTGCAAAGTAAGTTTACAGAAACTGTAGCTTTAGGCTATGTTATTCCAGGACTGTGAAGATCAAACAATGCAATTTCACTTGGAAGTTTCATCAATTTTGCATCAATGTTGATGCCAGAGCAGGAGACCTGCTCACAGAATCATAATTTCATCCTGCTAAAACTTTTGTTTTTGATAGAGAATCTAATTTCATATGATAGGTTATGCAGTAATACCACGTATCCGTAATACCAGTCTACCAGAGCCATATTGCTTTGCTATAAATTGAGGCGAAGCTAGAGAAGAATTTTTAATAGCTGATCTGAACCACATCAATTTATACTGTTTTGGGATATGAAGGGCAAAAAAACCCAGTTTTTGAATGCAGGTGTTATTATGTGTTATTTGTACAAGTGGAAGAACAAGAACAACAGAAAGCCCAGAGCTTTCATCTGCTTATTTTCTGAAAGCTTTGGAAAGGGAGTAATGTATTTCAGCTTTAATGGCTTGAAACAAAAATCTCTGAAAATTATTAGCCCCCTCATACATGTATCCTTTGATTGTAGCTCTACAGAGAAATGAAATAATTCTTGCAACAAGAGACACGAAAGTTTAGGTGTGCATGAAGAAACATTACAAAGCCTCACATTTTTAAGTAAAATAGCAAGAACAATGGTCAAAGAGTTAATTCTACCCTTTCCATTATGCTTGCCTATATGTTGAATATCAGATTTTCATTAATTTCCTCTTTGCTATGTAAACACTCAGAAGAGAGTATCCAGTGTTCAGCAGTGGATTGGGCATTGTGCTGGGATCCTGCACACAACACCCACCTTTGGCACCTCTGCAGTGAGACTTGCTGCAGGAGGAACATGCTAACTTGAAGGACAGGAACTGTCTTTGGTTTTAAACCACTCAGCTTTCCAAAGCTCTATATCGGCTTCCTGCAGAAACAGGTGCAGGTACATCCCTCAGCTCATCACACAAGGCAGTAAACCACTCACTCACTGGTGAGGAGCTTTTCAGAACAGGGATGAGAGGGATAAATCCACTCCAAAGTCACACACATCATTTAGAAATTACTGTTTCTATATCTCCTGCTATTTAGGTTCATATACAGCTGTCACAGCAGTTTCCTGGAAGCACACAAACAGGCTTCCTTACGTGGGAAGCTGTCAGGATACAGTATTGTAGTGGTTCAAACCCATTTTTGGAAGTTCAGCCTAGCTAAAGGCCATATTCATGAAAAAGTTATGTAGCATTTATAGATTACTTTTTTTTTTAACTACCAGGAACATGTGGATGAACTTTTCAAAGTAAGTATATGCTTTTCCAATCCATTACACTTCTTTTTTCCCCTGAGTGCAAGCAGCTACCTTTCTGCCATGCTCCCAAGGATGCACAGGTCAAAAAGGGGGCAGGAGTAATCTCAAAATCTATTCCCTCCTTCAAACACATAAGCTGTTTTACAATTATTAAAAGCAAACCTATTGAAAAGACAAGTCCATAGTGTAGCTGGCACAGGCCCACTGCAGGTCATGCTCTGGGCACTTACAGTACCTAAGCACGGTGCAACTCTTCCCCTCTGCTGCTCTGGTAAGACAGACATATGCCCAACATGCCCTACATTGTCCCATTACCAAACACACACAGCAAAACTCATGCCAGAAAGAAAGACAAGCATCTGAAACTCCACCCGTTGCTTAGGCAGAGATATGCCTCTTTTGTGAGCATGCATAGAGGCTGTACGTTAACTGGTTTTGGTGGCACTTTTCTGTTGTAGGGCTTGTTCCTTTCTGTGCAAACAGCTGTAATGCTGTGGTTCTCAGCACACAGTCTCTCCCTTCTACCTACACTTCTACTGTCCTCACATCACAGCTTTGAGGGAAAGAATGGGATTGCTTAATTTTCCCAGGACTGTTGATATGTCAAAATAGGCTGCACTCTGAGATGTTGGTTGATTCAGATTATGTACCTTTCTAATTTATTTTTAATTTGAAGGATTAGTATTCCTATCAGATCAGAAGGAAAAAAAATCAAGCTAATAATTCCAAGGTAGAATTGAAAAATGCCCTTTCAGAGTTTCAAATGGTCGTAATTTCACTTCAAAAAATTTGCTTTAAGATGCATGTTATAGGGCAGAATATTCGGCCTTAAGACGTAGGAATATCCTGTGACTTGTTGCTGCAACACTGATGAGCATGACCAGTGACCACTCTGCCCAAGGTCCACTCTCAATAAATCCCATCAATAACATGAGTTTATTAAGAGAGCCTACCACAGCAGGGAGAGGTGCCACCAAATGTGGAGCATCCTCATGGCTCCTGCTACTCTCCATCTCCACTCCCCTTGGAAAGGACAGCTTCTGTAGAGAAACATTTCACTGTAAAGAGAAACTTCCACTGAGTGAAAGGAGAGGAAGGGTCTCTCTTAATGTTTGTCAGAGCTTAGGAAGACGAATCCTCTGTGCTGTAGGAGCAGCATTTCCTTGCTCTTTGGGTGGAAGAGTTGCACAACATCTTACTGCTGCTCTTGCCCACACGGGCTGGGGCTATGCTGTGTATTGCTGATCTCTCCACAGCCCATGCCACATGCCAGTCGCTCGGTGGAGAGAACGAACACCAGGAGGACAATTGATCATGAGAGAGGGCAAAAGTCTGCTGCACAGACTTAAGGTATTTTATTTTTGCTTTCTGCCTTCTTCCTATCTCCTCTTTCTCAAGTGGCTGGCTGGGCTCCCTTTATTCTGCAGCTGTGGTGCTGAATGCTGATGACAGTGTGGCATTCATTTTAGGGGCAGTACATGCAGGCTGTGAAAGTCTGACCTTTAGGAGGGAAAATGAGTGGAGACTGGGGGTTTATGGCTGAAAGATTATAATGCTTTACCTCTTGACACTTATTTGGGTGGGGGATGTTGATATACATCTAGTCCTTATGTGTATATTTGAGCAGTACAAAGCAGGTGTCCAAAGGAGCGGTAGCAGTATCAGTCATTGATAGCTCCTTTGCGTTTTAATGTTGCCCTATTTTTAAGGGTTTTTCCTCAAATCCTCTTGCCAGTTCTAGGCTGCTGCTGACTTGACACTACTCAATCTCAGATGTGATGTTATAAATATGATCCAAATATGGGGTTGATCCCAGGATCAAAACTTTAGGTGTTAGTGACAAGTGCCTATCAAAAGTATGTGCTGAAAATTTCTCCAAGTGCCCAGTGCTGTAGGGCTCATCTCTTGGATCCCAGGGGTAGTCCCAGGCTTGGTTGTTCCTGAGGATATGTCATGTTGAATCATACAACAGGTTTCACACCATCTCAGCACAAAGCCAGCCTCTAGGGATGCCAGATATTAATATATTCCTCATCAACATGCATGCAAAAATGCAATGCAAGACTTTCAAGAATGGCAGTGCTGGGCCTGGGTCAGTATCTAGTCTTTGAGAGCCATTAACAGAGAGAACTTAGAGGAAGCCAACATACCAACATCAACGTGCCCAAAGAGGCTGATTTTGCAGAAGTGGTAAGCATGCAGATGTGGAACATCCAAACCTGCCATTCACTTTTGAAATCTTAAAGATAAAAAGGTTGCAGTTTAGATCAAATTTAGAGGAAAATAATTTAATGGAATTTGAAATCTTATATTATGATATTATGTGCAAATATATTTACTATAAATAATAGGTATATGTATGTGTACATTTACATGTGTATGTATATGTGTGTGAATGTATACATATACATACATACATACATACATATACACATACACACACAATCTCAATAAATCCTATCAATTACAGGGGTTTCTTAACAGAGTTTGATGCAGAGCAGGGAAAGACCCCTACAATATGTATATCTAATATACACATAAGATCCCTATGATTTAAATATATATATATAAATATATATATATATATATGCAGGGAGGGAGTGAGAGAGAGAAGGAGAGTGAAAGAGAGGTAATATTGGAAATGCAAACAGACCACCAGCCCAGGGGGTGAGAGATGCTCCCATTACTTATCCGAAATATGCTGATGGCCTCAGCCCAAGTCCTGACAGACATGTCTGCCACATCACTTCAGTGGCAAGGCTTGTCACAAATTGAGGGCACGTTTGCTTGCAGACAGCAAATAAAGCCAAAGATTGAATGGCTACAGAAGCATTCTTACCCTGGCTACTAATTTAGGGTTTCTGGTATGTCCTGAGTCCATTGGTGGTGAGGACTATCGAACTAGCATCTGTCAAACCACACACTAATTGCACTGAGACAAATGGAAAAATATAATTTGCAGGTTTTGTCACGTGGCAAAGTACAGTATGACAACCTGGCTGAGAAATACTTGCCTTTGGTCTCTGCTTCCCGTGGAAAGCACATTCTATTAACATTTATGTTTATAATTATCCTGCAATTTTATTTAGGTTCAGTTGAACAGAGGCAAAACATGGCAGTTTTCTCACAGATCCGAGCAGCTGATGGGCAAAGGTTAATTTGTCAGTACATGGACACATTAGCTTGTCACATCTGTTATTAATTGCAAACAGATATATTAGTCTAATTAAACATTGCAAAGGACTGACCTAAATTGTTCAATGGTCTGTAGCTACATATATTCTGCTATTAACACACTTCATGTTTCATGTTTAGCTTTTGCATACTGATGAGAAGTAGCATTCTTAATTGTAAAGCTAGTTATGTGTCTCGCAGTCACCACTTACTGCTGGTACAGTTAATGTGCTCCAAATGTAAAAATAAAACACATGTGACACAGCCATGTGAATTTTCTGTCAAATAGCAGCCATTCCTCCTCTCCCGTCTCCATTGCTCGCCTTTCTAAATGATTATTTTCCTTGGCAGCTGTCTAAGTGGCTTGTCGCAGTCTAATTTCAAACCTCATTATTAGGACAAACAGTTGCGGCGCATCAATAGCCCATCAGGATTAATTAAACTGGGAATCAGCAGCTGACTGTTAATCAGATCATTTGCAGTTGATCAGTGTAGGGACTATCATCAAGATATTACTGTAGTCATTTTTTATTATGTGTCCACAGTTTGTAACAAACCCAGTAATGGCTTGATACAAAATATTTGCCTTGCAAACAGCAGCTTCTTAGCAAGTGTTGGGCAGTGCAATTACTGCTTCAAACAAGATAAGCTCCAAACTGTACATTCATGACCTGATTCACTTTGTCCTGCTGGCTTTAGATGCTCCACTGCACGGGAATAAGCAAACCTCTTCTTTGGTGGAGGCACATCTGGTCTTAAAGTGCAGGATGCCCAGCACGTCATATCCTTTACTCTTGGTCTTCTCACCTTTCCAAAGCACAGTTTCCTGAAAATACATAGAAGGAATTTTTTTATTCTAACACTCCTTTTTCTATCATAATTCTCCAGAAGAGAATAAATTTAAACTGCTGAAGGACTGTATCTGCACACATCATTTGTGGTCAGTATAATCTGTTACAATGACATGCAAGATCTAGGGAATCTGAAAACCACTACCGAAAAAAGGCAACAGAGAGAAAGATGGTTCAAATAATTTCTATAACACAGAATTTTGCTTCAAAAACAAAATTAGAAGATATGTTTCCTAAGTACATATTTTGCCTAAGTACTTTGCAGACAGGTAACTAACTTCTACCTTACTATGGCAATAATTTTTTAAAAGTTCATTTTTATATACAAACACTACAATCTGGCACGATTTGAAAGCTACCTTTAGCTTGTAGTGGCTTTTCACAAAGCGTGCTTCTGGGAATGGCTCCTTATTTACTCTCTGAAGCAAACTCAAACACAAATGGGAAGTTAGCAAAGGGCAGCCACACAGGGAAGTGTATTCCTGATGGAAATGTCAAAGTAGAGGGTTTCTATATTGTATTCTTCTGTTATGTGGACAGACAGAGAGGTGACCATAGCAGAAAGATATTCTGAAGGAGGAAAGGAAGAAAGAACATAATTCAAAGCAAGTCCCTATCTCAGAGGGTATAAAACAGAAGAAGGGAAACTTCATCATCACGTAGACAGAGTCAGAGTGGAAGTGATATATTTGCTCATTTTTGCACTCAGGTGAGGCAAGAAACAACTATATATTTATCTAATATATATATGGTTATTTATAATACAAAATAACAAAATGATAGTCTGTGGGATTTGTGTGAGTTCATAGAAAAAGAAATTCAATCAAAGTGAATTTCCTGAGCAAAGATAGTACCCCAGATATGGCAGGAGGAGGCATCATTTTTGATGCACGTCTACATGAAAACAAACAAGAAGGTATGAAAAGCTGCATGTCTATGTGCAGTATCCTCAAATGGTTTTCAAATTAGCAGTGTATCAATCAGCAAGCTTTCTTGTTCTTATCTCTGCAGCCCTCATTGATTTGATGAGATACGCAAATTCCTCAGCACATTATTTTCAGTGACCAGTGGTTACTTTGAGGTGATGCCCTTGTGCCCTATAAATTCTCGAGGGCTCCAAAAAGGGACTTTGACTTTGCTTTTGGCCATGCTTACACTAATGTCAGTTGCCCAAGAAAAAGACAGAATGGCACAGAACAAACCTCTGTGGCTCACAAGTTTGCTAACAGCGAACACACAGCCTGACAGGACCCTCAGGCCTCCTCCTCCCTGACAGCTGGTGGCTCACCATGTTTCCAGGGCTCCAGTGGCCCTTCTCAGCCTGGGTCCCATTGGGGTCCGACAGCACCTCACTGGGTTTCACTTCTTGTAGTAGCCAAGATGAGAGAACACCAAAAAATAATGGTCAAAGTGCCCCCAGGGGCTTGAGGAAAGGGCAGCAGGGGCTTTCCCCAGAAAATGGTGCAATTTGAGCATGTTGTAGAGGCTCTGGCCAGAGGAGAAGTCTACCCAGGACCCAAATGTCTACTCTGGGTAGCAGTGCTAATTTTAATATGTGCCTGGTGGCTTCATTATCTGAGATTACAAAGATGGTTAAGTAAAACGACATACTTTATGTTGTTTAGCCAACAGAAAATACCCCTTGGTGTGAGGAGTGTAAGGGATGTGTCATTCCTCAGTATATTATGGCAGAAAAAAGAAGCTGGTATTAGAAGAGGAAAAATCCCAGTTCTGTTGTTTCTTGCCACCCTATCAGCCTCGCTGCCCTAGGCAGGAGCTGTGTTTGCTCACACTGGAGGGCTGCCCCCAGACAAAGTACACGCAAGCAGCTGATAACACACACGCCCCAGGCACTGCGGTTTAGGTGACAATGAGGTCAACTCTTTACATTACAGATTTAAATAAGGCTCGATTTGTGACTTATCTCGCTGCACTAGAATTAGAGGTGTTTGCTATTAAGAAATATATTGGGAAATGTGTGTCTGCCTTTAAAGTATATGACATGCCTCTTCTCCTAGATGATAATCGCTGGAGGAGCTGTGGAGGCCACGGTGAGTAATGCTATGCCCATATGTTCTGGATGCAGCCAGTAGCACAATAATTTTTTTGTGGGCAATCTTTGATCAGCTTCTGACACTGATGAGATGGAAATTAAATTTTACATGCTCTAATGGCACTGTCTGGAGAGAGCATAGTGGAATTACAAAAAGAAACCCAGTGCAAGGAAACATACAGAATCTGCCTTTCTGCAGCCTGCTAGAGCTCACTGGCTGCTAAAATGCTTGTAAGGTGGAAAGGACAAACTTCTGCCCCTGTTCCAGTCAACTACTCCAAATGTATTCTAGACACTGACATACGAGAGAAATACACAACAAAAAAGAGATATAGCCATACGGTTTACCTTTAATGACTGGCCATGTAAGTAATGTCCATCTGGATATAGAAAGCCATCAAATGCATGATGGTTGTGTTGTTTCAGAAATAGCCATATATTTTGGACTACTTCTGGATCTGCAGGTGTGCTTCAAGAATTTGTGCTGTCTCATACTGCTGCTATGAGACATGAACACCCATGTACAGCAACTCTTCTTCATGGAAAACTGTGTGGCATTGCATTTCTTTGAGACAGAGGATGGTGTCTCAGTCAGTCAACTGGAGTCTGCTCTGAGAAGAAAACTTTGATCTATGCAAACTCTCAGACTGTTTGCAGCATTTCTTCTGGATCTTACAGTTCTTTGGTCTCTTTATCCCCTCCAGGCATTGAGTGGACAGGGTTCAGAAGACAACATCTTGATATTGCCATTGTACTGGTGTTCCTGCTTATGAGAACACCTGTCTGGCTACCAGAGCAACTAGCAGAAAACCGCTTGCTCATCAGCTATATGGTAGCCCTCTTCCTCACTCAGAAACACCCTGACTTGGTTATGTGATGCAGAGAAAATGATATTGAGTCCTAAAAATGTAAGGAAAGGAAAAATAGTAAGGAAATGTTAGGTCAGAAAATGTACAGAAAAGAAAAGTAGACCATCTTCTCTGACTTCTTGCATTAAGACAGGATCTCGTATATGTCTTTCTGTTTGGTGGCTATATTTAAGATATGCTTTGCCTTTAGTGAATGGCTTCATTTTGGAGAACAGCCAGGGATATCCAGGCCTCAGAGTAGGCCAATCATTCAGCATCTTCACCCTCCAAAACAAAGCAAATCCTGTCATACTCTGCTGTCATGTCTCGCCACGATGGAGAGTCATATTAGCCAGGTAATTCAGTTGGTCTGAAAAATGGTGGTGGCTCCTCATGTACCAAGTCTTTTTATATCAGCTTTATGAATAAAATCTACTTATTTAAAAATACTGGCACACCAACATCAACAATGATACTTTACTGAAATCCAAAAGAATGCTAGCAAGCCAAATCTGAGGGAGATTGTGGGTGAGGCTATCATCTACCTCCCAGCCCACAGGGACTGTCGGCAGTGTCCTGTAGAACAGACCACCCTGCCTGGGGTGGGACACCTGGTCCTGGTCTTCCCTGTGCTGGAAGCAGATCACCTTGCAAATGCTCCTCCATGCTGCCTCTCGCCCTTCCACCCCCTCTTCCCAGAGGAGATCCATGTTCTGTGCAGAACACGATTTTTGTAACCCCACTGAGTTGTGTAGTATAGGGAAACCTCTTCCCTTGCATCTAATCCAGCTGTACCAATTTCATCTCCCATGAGTGGCTAATAAAGATACCTTAGTAACAGTCACTTGTAAGAAACATGTAGGTTTTGACCTAAGCTCTATAATTGTAAGCATTTCCTAAAAGCAATTTTTGAAACTTCATTAAAGAGACCCAGCTTTTTAGGAGAAAATGGTTATGAGTTGCAACCAAACAGGCTCTTCAAGAGAGGTACACACTCCTCTCTGGTGGTTGGCATCCCCTTGCAGCTTCTGGATTTCCTGGAGTTACCTGGTTTTCAGGCTCCTTGGGGGTCTCCACCAGATACCTGATATCACACTCATAGAGTCTTGTGCAGTTATGGAGCCGCAGCTGGATCCTCACCTGACACACAGTAACGTGCCACAGCAAAACCATGGGAGCAATGCCAGAAGTCCTGGGTGAAGGTTTCCACACAATGCCTAACATCAAATGAAAACCTTAGGTGACTCTAATATGGAAAAAAAAATCTACTAAAAGTAATCACACTGCCAAACTCTTCCTTTTAGGCTATTTTCAGTCCAATTTTAAGTATACTCCCACAACGTCTCCATTCCCAGCTGAAACAGTACCAAGGTGGGGGTAGGGATTACTACAGATCCACAAACCAGAAAAGGATTGTGGGCTGCAAAAATAAGACCCAGCCCACAGCCAAGAGAGAACACCATGGGTAGAGGACAGAGCAAATCAAACATCAAACATTCAGAGATCAACTGCGAGAGAAGCCAGACAGCTGGTAAATCTGCTCACCCCTGCAAGGCTATTGCTTCTGAATCAGTCAGGGAACTTGACTTTAAATTATCAGGCAAGGTTTAACACTGGTGCTGTCTGCAGGGGGATGCCCTGTGCTGAGCTGCACTGGGGACTGAGGGGGAAAGCTTGGTGGCTGGTTGGCCAGTTGAATGGGTGCTCAGTGTGGCTGCTGCCAGCAATGCTTGGCCATACTCTTGTGATTGCTTGGTAAGGCCTTGCCCAGATGATGGTACTGCCAAAGGGGAAGCTCAGAGAGGTGATGCCAAGCCAGATAAACGTTCTGCCTTGCCTGTGTGTGGGCAATGGAAGTTAAAGTGTAAAACCTGGTCTATTACTGACCTTTTTAAATGTCTCTCCTCTTCCAGCACAGCAGGCTGGTACCCCTCCACTGCAGAAGCCACATTTTTGTGACAGCTTTACAGTGTGATTATGATCAGGCAAATAACTGAAAATTAAAAAAAAAAAAAAAAAAGGTACCTATTTACCTGTACATGTCCAACTCCTATGTACCTCAAATTATTCATTAATTGTGAGTGCTTAAGGAAAGGTGATTGAGGACTTAATGCTCACACTGTGAGCCAATACAGCACAGCAACACAGTTGTGTTCTGCCTCATATGCTGTCGATACAGGACTGAGATGTTTCTGATTCTGAATATTTATAGCTGTTAATGAATAGTGTGCAAAGCTGAAAGAGCAGAGCATAATTTGCAGTTAACAGGGTGAGTAGGTGATGCTGGCACACAGAAAAAACAAAGGTGAGACTTGCACACTGGACCAGCATGCTAGGGAAGGCAGAGATGGGCACCAATTATGTGAGCAAATGAAGTCATTTCTACAGAGGGGCTTCCTTAATTATACCTACGTTTTACGCCTGAATAGCTCTGCCAAAATGCAACTGCAGATCTCGGTCATCGTATTGTCCAAACAGAATTTTGGACTAGGTCACATTTTTAAAGAGGGAGAGAAATCTTTCTGTCATCACACATAAGGGAGTTACATTCATGAACAGATTAAACTCTTGACTGTGAGTCCAAAAATACGCAAGATACAGTCCCTCTTTTATGCCCTCTCAAATGAAACGTGCTAATAACAGACATTAACAACTGAAGCCTTTTAAGATGAAAAGGACTCTATATTTGTTCTCTTCATGCTTGTTAAATGTTTTATGGTGACGCTTATTTACTGTCAAGAAAATATTTCCAGTGGAGGCAACGTACATAATGATAAAAATAAGCAAGCACTAAAACTATTTTTTTACTGACCAGAGCACCTTCCAGCACTTCCCCCTGGATTCTTTCACACAAAGAACATATTGTCATTGGGGCCATTATAGGGCTGTGCTGCTTTGCTAGACTCGGCAGGACTCAAGGGAAACGGCTATAGATTGCAGCAAAAAAGTCCATCAGACAGATCGCATCTGACCCCACTGTTTCTAGGAAAGAATGCACCAGAACACTCCAGCTGAATAGACAGATTTTCCAAATGTTTTAAATCAGTTTTGAGACAAAAAGAGAAGATGCTAAGGAATGGATTTGGCCTATAAACATTAAGTGATGTGATGCCCATTTCTCTAGAAAGCTGACATTAGGGGCTTTCTTGTTGATGGTGGACCTGAAGGAAAAAACCCACAACAATTAAGCAGCAATTGAAGAAAAGCAGCCAAGAAAAGATGGTTATGTATTAGTACAATAGCTCAGAGGCTTTTCATTTTAGGATACAAAGAGGGAGTAGAGAATGCTGTTTTCTTTTTAAAAACCTTTTAAAAATGGTAACTGCATCCTGCTCTTGTAGATGTATTACTTATGACATCCCAGTTTTCATCCGTTCATGATTTTACATTAGAGTTAAATCTCTGCAGCTTGAATCTCACGGCTGAGTTAGCCAGAGCCCATAAAATATTGAAACCTTTAGAGCCGCAGCCAGCCAGGTTGAGAGAAGTTCATGTCCAAAGCTGAGCTTTAGATTCTGAGACATCCCAATTGGAGTGTAGTACAGAAAAAAGCACTGATAAAATTTTCATAAAAATGAGCTAAGGATATTGCTAGCATGCTTCCCAGCATCTATATGAAAACTTAATCTGAGCTAATGGAAAGGATATGAAAGCCTTTCTCAATTCAAACACAGTCAGTGCATAATTCATAAATTATTGTCAGAGAAGTGATTCTGTTCTGAGATTTATTCTCTTTTGGGTAGAAGCAACTGGAGGAAAAATTGGGTCTTTTTGACCTTTAATGCCAGGAAATTTTACAGTAGAGCTGTCAATATAACCAAGTAAACCGGTCATTTCTCCAAACAGCAACAAAGTGCCAGTATGCGCTCACTGCAGGCTAATATTAACACAGCCCTTTAGGTTACTTGCAAACCATTCAAAGCAACTGAACCTAAAACATTTAAGTGAAGATAGTTACAGAGAAGAGAATGAAATTTCCATGTTTTCCGTGACAGACACAAAAAGGTTCATTATGTTAAGAAGAAAAATCACGCAAAAATATGCTTCACTTCCTAACTCTAGTCTTCAGCAATGATTACCTTTAAAAGCCTATTTTCCAATTAAAAACCTATGCAACATTCCAATAGAAAATGCATACTGACAGATTTTTTGTTCCTTATATATGCCTCACTTCTAAACAACATAGCATAAAGTATGAAAACATTTATCCACGGGTAGTGATTAAATATTTCAGCTCTGAGTGAGGTTGTTGCACAGTCATTGCACACAATCTGTAGTGAGTTAAAAGCAAATCTGACAGAAATAGTTGGAAATCTGAAGAAATTGTAAATGCAATTAAGTGCTATCAGTAGAAAAGGCAGCAGCTGGCTGATACATGGCAAGATTTCTCTTTCCTTTAGTTCTGAAATTGCTATTTCCTTTTCTCCAATGTAGCAGGCACTTAAAAGAAAATCAAGAATCAGAGACATTTACTAGTTGTGAATCCTGGCATGTTTTGAAGCTGTAAAAATATATTTCTGATTGGAGGCAAAGGCACTGCTAAAAATGACCAGCACAATCCCCCAAAAGAAAAACAAAAGCAACAAGCCAATAAATCAGTCTGATAGAGATATGAGGAACATTTCACCAGGAAAAAAGTGCACTGGAGTCTGAAAATGATAACATATGGGAAAACAGCCTGATACAGTGCCATGATCTATTTCTTTTTAAGTCTGTTTAAAAGTGATTACATGGTGTATGGTTGGGGGCAATTAATTACTTACAAGTGGGCACTTTGAACACAAAGGTGACAACAGAGATTGACAGAAATAAAGGTTAGTTTGGGGCTTTTTTTTTTTTTTTTTTTTACAAGATAATGGCATCAGAAAGCAGAGAGGCAGAGACATGCATGGAAAAGTGGCTAGTAATATAAAGGTAAAGGGGAGAAAAAGAGATGAGAGCTGTGAGTGACTGAAGACAAATTCTTAGAACATTTACCTTGAATTCTCAGTATGGTTGTTGCCATTCCCCATGTGCAGCATCAGGTAGTACATCATCACATCCCTCTCGCTTCTTCCTCCTTACAGATCTCCAGATATGCTCATTAATTGATAGGACTTTAATGCTAGAGAGCTAATGAAACCAAACCCTACTGTAACAGATTAAGGGGCTGATCTTGTGCCCCTTGCTTCAAACAAAGCTTATATTGGGCGATGTACTTACTGGCAGAGCACTCATCCTGCATCTATGAAGTGATAAGACTGTATTGCCCTGGACCCAAAGTTACCATGTCCTTTGTATTGGTGTTTCACCTGTTGGGGGAGGACACTGCTGTGCCTCTTGCCACAGTAATTAGCTGCAGTTACATATCCTGCCTTCAGCCCAAGCAAACAGTGAATTGCTGTCCTTCAGCAGCTTCTTCCAACCTCTCACACAGCTGTGCTCCACACTGGTAATAAAGTCATATTTTTAAAAACTCTACATTGTCCTTCCCAAAACAAATTTTACTGAAATTCTGCTGAAGGAATGATGCTGGTACATGAATCTTGCAACTGATTTCCAGGCCACAATATTAGGTTTATAATACTAATAGTTTTGAGCCAGTCATCTTCCTTGAGTGGTTTAGCTCACACTTGAAAGAAGAATCAATGATTCACAGTGCTGGAGAACACAGAAAATATTTCCTTTTCTCATATCTGACTGGTGTTATTTATGGTAGTTGAGTAAAATTGTGATTGCCTGGGAAAGTGCAACATTTAAATCTGAAATCTGAATTTTCCATGGACTCATCCACACTAGAGAAGAAAGCCAAAATAACACCTCCCAAACTGTCTACAGGTACTGCTCCAGTATACATATATATACATATAATCAGAATATTACCTTCTTCAGTACTCACCACTGTCTTTACCAATGTCCCTCTTTTCCCTTTATAGAAGGTGTTTTGTTTCTTTTTTTCTGCAGGAGAGATAAGGACAACATATGCGTTGCACATAAAAAATATAAAAGGTGGGAATTGTAGTTTCTCCAAAGCTAGCTTAGAACACAAGAATCACAATTAATCAAATTGATTACCAATAGATTGCAGACAAATAGGAGGTAAGAGGTCAATTTTTAAAATGGACTTTTTTTTTTAGTAAAGATGAACATCCAGAAGAGTCCAAAGTAATTAAGTACTACAATGCAGTAATTCCTCCAGTGTTTCAGCCTAAAGCTCTGGCAGGCTATTGTCACCACACAGACACCAGTGTCTGTTCTGACAGATTTGGGTCCTATTGGTTCCCCAGCACTATATGGTGGGTTGGGTACTCCGTGCTGAGCAAAGTCTCGGGAGCAGGGCCGAGTCCTCAGTGTGGTAGGATCATGTGGTCTGCACTAAATCCCTTCTCACTCAAATATATACAGTTCATGTGTTTGTGCCTGTGCTAAAATATTTTCATCAAGACATGAGACTGGCATTGTAATTTTGCCTGTAAACCCTATATCCAAATTCTATTTGATTGATGAATACACATTACATGATCTCATACATGAAACTGCTTAAAAATAGAGTCTTTTTTTTCTTCCAGAGACTTTGATGATGTTCAGCCTCAGCCTGTATTAGTCACTGAGAACTACAAAGCACAACTGTAGTCAGATATCTTTGGAAGGCAAACTGATTTTCTTCTTTCCCCTACCAGTTTAGAGAAACAGAAATATCTAACTAACATATATTGGGTAACAGTTTTTTTAAGCTTCTTGTTCTTGCCTGTTGTTATTTAGCTTTCATGCAGCTGTAGCCCTGAGAATAATTCAGGTTTGATTTTATAAAACTTGATCTTCACCTCTTTCTTTGACTGCATTTAACTGTTGTGGAAATAAGGAGAGAAGGATGCCTACTGCAGCTGGAGAAGTTAACATACCTAAATGGCACTTCTTTTATAGAGGGAAGGTTGTAATAAGTCATGTGATTTAGAGTAAAGGCAGCAGTGTGCAATGGGAGCAATTTTCTGCCCCTCAAACAGCACTTCAGGTGATGTTGTTCATCTTTCTTTGACTCGCTGTGTCAAAGCATGCCCAGAGCAGAGGTGTTCAGGGACCTGACAAGCTGTAAGTGTCCAGCTGAAAAACCTGGGAGATATCCCAGGGCTCAAAGAATTCACTTTTTCAGTTGCTCTGATTTACTTCAGAATGCACCTTTAGGGAATTTATGTCTTCCATGCCTTTAGTTTCCCATTTCCTTTCTTGTCATCTTTAAAAATCCATTAAAGATCACAGAGACAGTTTCTCCGAGCTTCCATTTCTGAGGGGCTGTGGAGCTCCATAAAGCATGCAGTTCCAGAGGTGAACTGACTCTTTTACTCTCTGCACCTTGATGTTGTTAGGACGACATTTTAATTATAGGTGATGGTTACAGACTGAAAAAACATGATGAATTCTCCAGGGAAACAAACAGTTTTCAGTCATAAGGACTTAATGACAACTAGCTAACCAGTCCCCTTCTGTTGAACAGGAAAATATTAAAATGCAAGATAAAATGGGGGGGACTGGTTTCTCAGTGTTTGTTCGAAAGATTTAAAATTATAGTAGTCCTATATCTGCCAAAAGCAATCATTAAGCTTTTCAGGTGTTGCTGAAATAAAATTAAAAAAAGTTAGATTTCTTAACAATAGGCAGCTACAGTAGTTCAGCTTGCATTTGTATTTTCTAGACAAAACATTTTGTTAGCAACATATGATGACTGGTATTTCACCTATTTTATAATATTCTTACAGGTTTCCCTACAGTAAAATAAGTTTACATTAAAATGCCACAACAGCCTTGCTATGATTAATTTAGATTTGTCTATCACTGTGCATGCTTGCTGATTTGCCCTGGATATTATAATAACTATAGCCTGCTTGTCATTTCCCGCTAACATTGCCTCACCTGTAAAACTGCAGTAGCTCTATTTCAGCTTCCCCAGTTTCTGCCATCACCTTACTTATTACAGTACAATAAAAGAACATTTCTTGGGTGCATTCATAGATATTTTCATCATATTTCAAAAGCATTCAGAAAATTGCTGCATATTGGCACCAAAACACATGAAATAATCGCCCACATCTCTTCACGTATGGAATGTTTCCTTCCACGTTCAAATGATGGCCAGTCTGTTATTTATGCAGAACTGGAAGGCAATGTTCCCACATACATGCAGAGCTATTTGGTTTGTTGATATATATACCATATCATATTCCTATGCATGACTATGTCTGTATTCATACATGTTTCTCTTTTTAAAAATATGAAGCACTATAATAGAAAACCTACAGTTTGAAGTGCAAAATTTAAAAAGAAATGACAGGTCAGGTCATTTGGATATAGGCTAATTTTAAGATAGTGGAAGCAGCATGTCATTAACACAAGACCTTAGTTACACACACTGTCCGTGACTGCAGCAATTACTCTACCTGGGCAAGAGTAGTCAGATCAACGCGACTGCCAGTGAAAGTGGCTGCACGAATGGACCAGCCGTGGGGCACAATCTCTGCATGTTTTGGGGCTGTCAAGCTTTGCTGTCCTGTTACTTTGTAAGGAACAAAATCCTTCTGAAACATTTTTCTGTTGCTAGAAACCTGCAAGAGCAGATGCTGCAGTCAGAGCAATTTTATTCACATAAAAAAAGTCTATTCCTAATAAATGTATCACTTGGTAGCGGGATGCTGAGAGGGGCTCACATCCCAGCCTGGCTCTGAGCACAGCCTCATCAGTGGGTATCACGCCTGTTCCTACCAGAGAGAATTTGGCTCCTCTATAGCACTTGCAATCCAGTCTAGGAGAAAATGCAATAAGTGAATTTATTAACCCATGAGAGGTGGGGAACAAGCAACGAAAACAATAAAAGACTATGTTTTAACCTATGTGCATACCTCGATGGCTGCGGGTTTAGTCGTATGTGCTAAATTAGACCATTAAACACTGTAAAGCAAATGGTGTACAGAAATGCTCTCACAGCCTTGTAATTTATACTGTTACACAGAGTAGAGTAAGTTTCTTGTAGCAAATAGGGTCTCATTGGATGACTAGTCTCTAACAGCACATTTTCACAAAATTAAAGTGGACACAGCTTAGAAAAATTAAAAGGCTAGAATATAAGGCTCAGCTGCAAATAATATTAAATGGCATTATCAATAACAGAGATCCCAGGGTTTGCATATTAATTGTAAGAAGGTGCTAATTTGAGTGTTTTAAGCTTGCATTCACAAGCTTGTTTACATGCTTTGTTCCACCTGGACCTGTTTGGAGGTTTGTCAAAAACCTAACAAGCAGAAAAAGATTGCATTTGAAAATACACATACATGTTTAATTAAGCCAGGGCCACCGAACATTCCTCAATATATTTAGCTGTTGAGATTTAAGCACCACCAGAGCATCAGGCATTATCACCTTTTGAAGTACTGCAGAATCTTTAATATTTAAAGCACAAAGCAGACTTTAATATAAAATTCTAGCAGACCACAGAAGATTAAAGACGCATTATAAATGTGACAGTTTGTAAATGGAACACCAGTATTAAAGGGAACCCCCCTGATATTTTATAGCATATTTTTCAGGTGTATACTAAATTATAAATACAATTAAATAGCAGTAATTATTCTCTGGAAGGGGATGGCAGTTTAACTATTCTAGAAAATAGTGATTAACTAGAATGTAGGAAAGTGGTAATATGTGTTTTACCACACTGTTCTTGCAGTCAAACTTCATGCAGGAGTCTTCAGCTAATTTAAAACCACCCTGGGGCCCTACATCCATGGGCACAATGTCTCTCCTTCCATGAGGCAGGGAGTGGGGAGGGCTGCCTTCTTGGTGTCCAAAACTCTTGGCTCTTGCTTAAACTATACAGCTGATCTCCATTACTGTAGATGCTGCTGCTGTGAATTGCAAGGGACAGAGGGCAGCAGGGACACCACAGAGGAGTTAAACTGATACCTCCTGAAGAATTTCAATCCTGAATTAAAATGGACCAATGTTGTCTCTTCATGGTCATGTGGGAAATTTTGAAAGGAGCTACCAAATTAATTTGGCAATCGTGTCTGCAGACCAACAAGACTCATTTAATAGGTTGTACCAATCCTTTAATTTGGTAAATAAACCCCATGGGACCAGAAATGCTCCATTCCTTTTACTCAGCTCTGTTTTTCCAGAGCTCCTGTGGGAGCGATGGCAACTATTAGAAGAGGGGAGGAACTCTTAAGGACAAGATTTGGAGCAGACTTTCTGCTTGCCACCTCTTGTGGGGAGCTGAGTCAGGTACCCGAAAATCAGAGCAAAGCTCTCCTGAAGGATGTAGGTTGATGGCAGTGGGCAGCATAGGGACCTGTCTTCTCTATGGCCGCCAGGATTTTAGCACAGGCTGGACAGGAGGCCTCTCAAGGAATACGTCTTTCACAACTGAGAGCTGGGTCACATTTTTCTGTCCTTGCTTTTCTGCATTGCCCCTTGACCCCCTTCCCTTTAAGAAACAAACTGATGAAGGCAGCCCTTTTTATTTTCATCCCCAAAATTTGTTGGGATTTTGTTTGAGGAGACTCTCAGACTATGACGAATAATATTTAGCAAATTTGCATCTTTGAAGAGGAGTTTTCATTTTGAAGGCCCTATGCATCCAGACTCTTTCAGCCTCACTAGGGAGAAAATCCCTGAACATTGGACATTTTGGGAAGCTTTCTACAGTTTGAGATAGGGGCTCAAGACTACCAAGAGAGATACTTGTAGAAGCCATGGTTTCTGGATTGCGTTTCTCTGACCAGAAAATCTCTTACTCACCCCTTGCCCACCTGGGATTTTGCCTATTCCAGGCTGCAATAAGGTCCGTGCCCAGTAATCATTAAAACTCCGTCAGCAAAATGAGCGGCTCTGATGTTGGCAACAACAGCTTTAAGGGGGATAAAATCTGGATAGGATTGAAGAGGAGAAGAAATTTAAAACAAGATTTTAAAAGCACAGAAATCCAACAATTTAGCATGAATATTCAGGTCTTTGGTGCTGGGCCATACAACTCCAAGGTCTCAGTGCACAGCTAAAGCAGTTCTCAAATCTCTGGAGTGCCAGGCACATCACTGCATATAAGGGTGTTTTAATATGCATTCCAGTACAAAAGCTTAGCATATTATTTTCACTTTTATTATCAAAAAAAGGAAAATATAGTGAATGTTATCCAACAGAGTGCTTTAAAACAGAATTTTCAAATAATAAGTATAAAGAGATCTTAGTTATATTATTCATTGCAGAAATAAAAAATAAATTATACATAGTCTCCTAATAGAGATTAAAATGGATAAATAATGAAAAGATTACAATAGCTATATTTCTCAGGGTGTAGTTTATATTGTTAACCTAAGTACTGTACACTATACATGATTAGGCACACTGCTTGTATGAAATATGCAGTGCATCTGCTATTCATAAAAACAATACCCAGGTCATGTTTTCCACGAGACTTTGCAGAAGCTGGATTTCTCACATTCTGTGTTGGCACCAGACCATGCCTCATGTCTACAGGGGATTTTTTTTTTTCATGCGAGGATGGCAAAGGAATTTTGGTTTTGCTAAATTACTTATTTTTCCACTGTAGCAACACCTCCTCTTCACCACAGGTTGCAGCTTCTCTGAAAACAAGGATGCCTTTACCTGCTCCTGGAAGATTTTAAAGAATTAAAATAAAATAAATATTTTCATTTGTACTAAATACAGGATTTGTATGAGCTTAGCAAAATAAAGAAGCCCACAGGGCAAAAAACAGGCACACTGTCTATCAGGGATGCTGAGAGTCCCATTGGAATTATCATAGAATAGAATCATAGAATCGATTGGGTTGGAAAAGACCTCTGAGATCATCGAGTCCAACCCTTGGTCCAAATCCAGTCCATTTACTAGATCATGGCACTCAGTGCCACATCCAATCTGCGTTTAAAAATCTCCAGGGATGGTGAATCCACCACCTCTCTGGGCAGCCCATTCCAATGCCTGATTACTCTCTCTGTAAAGAATTTTCTCCTGATATCCAACTTAAATTTCCCCTGGCGGAGCTTAAGCCCGTGCCCCCTTGTCCTATTGCTGAGTGCCTGAGAGAAGAGACCAACCTCCACCTGGCTAGAACTTCCCTTCAGGTAGTTATAGGCGGTGATGAGGTCACCTCTGAGCCTCCTCTTCTCCAGGCTAAACAAGCCCAGCTCCCTCAGCCTCTCCCCATAGGACTTATGCTCCAGTCCCTTCATCAGCCTTGTTGCTCTTCTCTGGACCCACTCCAGCACCTCAATATCCTTTCTGAACTGAGGGGCCCAGAACTGAACACAATACCCAAGGTGTGGCCTCACCAATGCAGAGTACAGGGGAAGGATCACTTCCCTGGTCCTGCTGGCCACGCTATTTTTGATACAGGACAAGATCCCATTGGCCTTCTTGGCCACCTGGGCACACTGTTGGCTCATGTTGAGCTTCCTGTCAATTAGTACCCCCAGGTCCCTTTCTGCCTGGCTGCTTTCCAGCCACTCTGTGCCCAGCCTGTAGCGCTGCATGAGGTTGTTGTGGCCAAAGTGCAGGACCCGGCACTTGGCTTTATTGAACTTCATCCCATTGGAATCAGCCCATCTCTCAAGTCTATCCAGATCCCTCTGCAAAATTCTCTCCCCTGGCATGTCTGCCATCTTTCACTTCAGCTCAGGAACTGCAACCTGGAAAAAAATGCAGCCTCACTCAAACCCAACAATTATTCCAAAGAATAATTAGCTAAAGCAAATCAGTGTTTTATAAATTCTCCATGTTTCCAGCATTGCCTCCTGATTCCTGTTGTGGTGGGGCTAAGTGAGTGAGGAGCAGCCCTGTCTCCCAAGCCAGGGCAAGATTCCTGACTAGACCAGCCAAGGAGCTCCCTTATCAGTCTCAGATCTGTGGATTCCCAGGGCAGTTTTGCTTATCCGAGCAGTCAGCCCAGCTTCCCGCTGACCCAGCGCACCAATCTCATTTTGCCCCTCCATTAGCTTGTGCAGGGGTTTGAAACCATCGAACAAAACCAGCAGCAGTGTAGATGTTACTGAGTGTATTCATGAACAAAAGTGAACATTATTGTCTTTAATGATGGAAATTATGATCTTAATCTGCTTGCTAAACCCATATTTAAATGGCTAGAATGTGTTTCATATTCTCCAGTGCAAGGGCCCAAATCTGTTGATATTACAAGTGTCATCAACATTCAGCAGCATGGCAGCTGTCACCAGGCAGTTCAGAAAGGCTGATTTAATTGATACTTTCCATTTCAAATACAATTTGCAGTCGGCATGTGGTGAGAAATGCATCTCACCATGCAGATTTTCCTGATGCTGGAACAAAAAAAAAAAAAAGGGTGCTGCTTTTCTTTTGCAAAAAAGCTTGAAATGTAGACTAGGAAGCAGAATATTCAACTCTATATGTGAAAGTTGCTTTCATTTAAATTAACTAAATCATACTAAATCCCAGATTATTTATTTCTGTATATGAAACAGCACACGTGGCAAAATGTAAAAAGTAGCATACTATTTTTGGAAATGGGAAAGGAGGCTCTGTTCAGCTATGGGGTTTAAACTACGGTCTGCAATTAAAGCCTGAGCCCAGAATCTAATTCAGATTTGATGGCTCCAAAATTCTTCAAGCCTTTCTAAGGAGTTTGTTGGGGCTTTTTTCTAAAATAACACAAGTCTCACAAAAATAGCTGATCTCACTCTTTCACCATTGAAGGTCAAGAGATTTTAGCAAACCCAACTCCTATTACTTTTTCTGTGTAGTTTAATTAATAGAACCTAAGGGTAGGCAGAACAATTTGACCATCTGAACTGACATCTGCATCACAGCCCATCGCACCGTACCCAGCTGCCCTGTACCAAGCCTAATAACTGGTGTTTGGCTAAGCCATAACACTTGTTTTCTTTCCTGTAAGAAACCTTTTCTCTGAACTGCACCTTTTTGTTTCTAAGGACTGTGCCTGCCTGCAGGGGCAAGTGCCACACTGCAAGACAGGGCTTTTCATAGAAACACACAGGCACAAGCACATAGTGCTCAGCTTCCTGATGTGACTTTTTTTTTTGCTCTCCTTTTTTATCTATGCTAAAGAAAAAAAGCCTTTCAGATTTTAAAATATGAAGGCTAATTTTTATGCCTGAGGAGGCATTACAGCCAGAGTTGGACCATTTCAGTGCTATTTCCCACCAGAACAGCTCATGGATCCCAGCAGCGCAGCCTTAGCCGTGGCTGCAGTGAGATCCCAAGCTGAACACAGCCTCCTCGGCCTCTGCTTGGATCCCCTCAGAGAGGGAATTTCTCCATAGCTCCAGCCTACTTAGCCTTGTGCCAGAGGGCAAGTAGCCCACCAAGGGCAGGACCTATCACGGGGCTGTGCCCATGGCACAGGAGTGCATTACCTGGGAGAATCAGTGGGACTTCTCACCTTTCAGCCTGGCTATGAACCTACCCTTGCTTTACACCTCCATTTTCGGGAGGAGATTTAGAACAAGAGCTTAGACTGGAAACTCCTTACACATCTTTTCATGTATTTCATCCAGAACCGCTCCATCCAGCTGTTCTCATCCCTGTTTTAGCAGACAAAGCAGTGGCTGAAATCCTTTTTAATTCAAACATTGCTGAATGTTCTTCTCAAGACACAACAGAGTGCTCCTGGCCCCCTCCCCCTCCCCGTATCTTGGGTGAGCACATACTTAGATCCCCCAAGCACAGTGATAATTTCTCCTTACCAGCAGAGCCAGTCATTATTTATTATATCACTCTCTCACTTCTTCAGTCTCTCCTAGTGGGAACATTGCAGTGGCTGCTGGCTAGAAAATTAGCCAAGGGAACTTCTTCTGTTGGTCTCTTTCCTCATTATACTAGTAAAAAAAATTTAACTGTGACATTCTAGCTCTCTCTGTATATATATATCAATGCAGGTTGGAAGCACACTGTAGGGGCTAATAGTGAGTAATTTAACTGTGGCTTTCTCACACGTTTTACCTTCATTCTTTCTCCAGAGTAGCAGCAGCAGAACAGTATGTTCATGTATTGTTGCTCCACATTACAAGCAGACCTTGCAAGTTTATGTCTAATCTCGCTGTTTTCACTACGTTGTGTTTTTTTGTGGTGATGTGATGCAATTTCTTCCAGTGTCAAGGTGCTGCCATAAATTACACAGAGATTCAGGTAATCCTTAAAGAAAAGTTTACATTTTTCCATCTAAAAACTACCTTTAAAAAAAACATGTCTGACTGGAAAAAAGTTCTGTGTATGCACCCACTCTGTCTGTGGTATGCAGCTAAGGGCCATTATATTAATATGTGTCCAGATAGGTAGTTCTCTTAATTTAGGTTTAGACTCATCTACACTGAGGGCAGAACTGGTGTTATTCACTGCTCAGACAGGAGCCATGTGAAGCAAAAAGCACAGGAATACTTTTTGTCTCCACTCAGGTGTCCCACAGCACGGCTTAGGCCAATGATGGGATCTGGTTTCAGTTCAAGAAAATTAGTAGAATGCTCAGCTGTTCAAAAGAGCTCTGTGCATGTCCAGGTCACTGTTTTTATGTGTTGAGATATATCTGTGCCAAGTGCATGCATTCAGATACATGGGCAGAACATTCACACTTCACCCAATGGATAAAGAAAAAGGATTGAGTAATTTTGTGTAATAATGATATATTTGGGAATGGTCACACTAAATCATACGACTCTTCCCCAGAATCCCTTCTTGAAACAAACACAAAGGGGAGCTGCACATGACAGCACCACAAATGTTCAAATGTCTTGAAAACTTTGGATTTTGATATCCCTGATTTTGACCCAGATCCATTACATATAAATACATATCCTTCTAGGAATATAGGCAAAGTAAAATTTTGTGATTTACGGTAAGGTTTATAAAAATACAAATTTGCTTATAAATTTTGCAAAATGTGCAAAATGTTGAGGTTAGGGGTGAAAGAAGCTTGGAAACACATTCACTTTTTCTTTTCACCCCAACTAGTTTTTAGCAGTGAAGTGCTGCTGATTACAGGTGTGCAACTCTTCATCTAGAAGAGATGTATTCAAATCCTTATTTCCTAAATCAGTCTGCTGGTCCTGATGAGAGCTATCATCAGCAGGAAGCAGTCCCTGCACCCTGCACTGCCCAGTGACTCTGAGTGTCCCTAGATGGCACCGAGGGCACCTCTTCTTTCCTGGCCCTCTCCTCCCCATTCCCTGTGCTCGTCTGGCGTGTGCAGCCGGCTGGCGTGTTGCAGCGGTGTGTAATTGGCTGGGTAACTCCATGCACCTAGCAACGCAGATGTCAGACGCTGGCTCTTGCCCAAAGGGAAGGAGGACGAGGACAGTAAACAAAGACCTTGGTGTCCTCCATTTTGGAGCGCCTGCTGTAAGTTTTACTCTCTTCACTTTGAATTATAGTGGCAGTGCTTTGAGCAACTACATCTGAAGTACTCCAGCAACATCACACTCTTTTTCCACCACCACTCTGATGACCACCAGTATAATTCAAAGAGAAAGAGTAAAAACTCACCTCTAGGTATAAAAAAAGAGAGAGAGTTTATTCCCTGCCAGAAGAAACAATACGACCAGAATTATAGCAGTTTCTACCCTGAACTGTAAAAGTAATGCTTTCTGTTAGCCAATGAATAAAACTGTCCTTTTTCAGGAAAACCATCTTTCACACTTATTATCTTTTCACTAGATGCTAAATACACTGGTTTATTATATCTAGCTATTTTTTTATCAAGGAAGAGGTAACAGAAGAGAAAAAGTAATGCTTTTTTTTCTGCTTATGGAAAAGGAGGAAAGGAGAAGAATCTCTCTATATTTGCATTGCTAATTAGCAGAAAGCACACAGATAATACAGTGATCAGCACTGTACACACGTTTTGAGAGATGAACAAACATTGTGCTATATTTGAATATGCAAGTGTACCATTTGTGTAGTTTATGTTGCATCCAGGCTTTTCCACAGGGCTCCACAAAGGACACACTAAAAACCCCCGATGGCGGGCTGGGGGGGATGTTGGGGTATGATTTGTTTACCCTGGAAAGGGCAATGCAGGGGCACAGCTTGCTTTTCAATGTCATTTTGGTGTTTCTTCACCCCCAAACAAATTCACCAGCTGGGTTGACTGAGGAAAAGGAATTTAAGAGCCTTGTCCAAGGTCACCCTAAGGAATGAGCAAGTCAAGCCACTTACTCAAGGGCACTGAGTGCTTCAGTGGCCCAACCTATCTCCCACTTGCTTCAGGTTGTTTGTGCCAACCTCTGCCCCCCTCACTGCATAGCCTTCCCCACGCAAGCTGTACACTGTAAAGTTCACAGCAAAGCCAACGAAGCACCCTGCGCCATCCATCCATATTCTCCATGAGATAAGAATAGTTCCTTAAACCTTTGTTCATGGCAGATGTTTTCCTGATCTGATGGCTTTTTCTAAGTGTCAGTGTCTATCCACAAACTATATCTTGATGTATATCCCTATGCCTGGATATATGAATAGTTTTATGAGACGAACACAGCTTGAAAAACTGAGGTCAAACCTGAAGAAGGCTGAAGAAGCTGGGATAGCACAAAACATTATATAGCTTGAAATAAACACTGCCTCATCTCATAGAGGTCATTTTATTAGGAAAATGCAGTAACTCTTGGAAAACACTAGCCGCATTATCAAGCTTGACAGAAACTTAGCTTCTGCCCATTCACATATGTGGCCTCAATAACAGCAAATACCTCATCCACAGGTATTCTTTCATTTAAGGTATGTCCATAAAACCAACTGCACAGCAATCTCTTCTCTGTCTAATTTCCTTAGCTTCTCTTACCCGAACACAAAGAGTGTACATTCAGCAATATTTTTTGAGAATTTAAAACAAAAAACCCACTGCTTATGCCCTAAACACCACTTCATTTGCCTGGTAAATTGAGTATCTACATGAGAACAGAGTACTTATTTACATGGCATAATCTAGAGGGATTTGATCTCCAGGTTGATAAGTTCAAACTGTCAGGGACTCCCTCTCTACTCCTCCCTTTCCCTGGATAGGCAGGGTGTTTTACTGTAGGTCAAACTTACACAAAATCATTTCCATGCAGGGAAAGCTCTTTGAGTACACGAGACCAGCTCTGGTGTCACACGGGTTTAGCTTGATCTTCCACTGAGCTGACTCTGGTCTTCTGCTGGATTCACTCGCCAACGTGGCAAGAGCTCCAGACACACATGGGGGAAAACTCCCAGCGCTTGTCTGGATCCATGTCTTTGGAAAATCATATCCCTAAGCACGCCTCTAAATCCTTACCTACCAATTTCAGCTAGGATAGCTTACACATGATTTACCCATAAGAAGACGATTTTTATCAACTCCTGTTCTTCCCCCGAGTGTGGCTGTAGAACCGTCTTTAAATCTGGACTCTGACATTTCACTGACAAAATGTTACCTACACTGGAGAGAAAATAACCAAGTTCTGCTGTTGGCAGGTCTGCTTGGATATTGTCACTTTGAACCCACATGTGCAATGAGCACTGTTTGGAGGCAGCTCACCTTGTAAGGTCCCAACAACTACCTTTATGCAAGCAAAGCACAGAGTAACAAACCCCCTCCAGCTACCCCGGCACCAGTGTGCAGATCTCGCATGCATTCAGTTGACAGCCCCGAGCCCTCTGCTGAGAGTCAGGGATGCTGTTTGTGTCCTTGCAGGTCTAGTGGTCAGCTTCAGTCAACTATCAGATTTTCATCCCAGTTATATTAATGGCCAATGATGAACAGTATGAGCAGTAGTGCAATTTACAGAACTAATTAATGTACTTTTAGAAAAGTGAAGGTATTATAAATACTGTCAGGTCCCAGCATGAAAAAGCAGTTTCAATATTTTCTTTTATAAATGTACTCTCTAATTCTAAGCAGATTCTTCTCACCAAGGCTCCCTATCTACTGAGGATAACAGAGGACAACTGTCATCTGAAGCCATTTCAAATATAGTCACAAACAAATACTTGTATTAATATTAAACATGTAATTGTTTCAAGAGCATGTATTTTTTTTGTATAGAGATCACACTATTCTTTTGAAGAGCCAATAGGGCTTTTGTTCGCAGCTCCTTTTAAACAATCTGGATATTAACTTTTCTACTACTGTAAGCCTCTGAGCAACTTCCAGCAATATTCTCCAGACAGGTGTTTGCATGAAACGTGTCTTACAAAAACCTTGGGCAGACAGCTAAGGAGTTTTACCTTGTGCATATTAGCAGCCCAAGTGCTTGAATGCCACGAAAGGCTCTACAAGATCCTACGACTGGTTCCCTGGTGCTGCAGAGCCTGTTACTTTATTGGTAGTATGAACCAGAGAAATGTTATATGTTTTTCAGAGAAAGAGTTATGAGCTTTGTGTGAGCGAACGTGAGAAGAATGGATAACAGCAAACCAGCCCATTCCAGCTCCCCACTTTCCCCTTGATGTCTCTGTGGTTGCAGACAAGTTTCTTCTGGTCCCCATGAGAATGGTGAGACAGTCTTTAGCAATTAGCCCAGGGAGGGAGAGGCTAATTGTACCAATTAGCAGTGGAGCACCAGGTGGGGAGACTTAGAGCCCAGTCAAGAGGGGACTAATAAAATGACTGCCAGGGTCAGTGAGGCAGCACAACTAGGGGGAGGAAGGAGAGACAGAACTGCTGATTGCATCTAATTGGACCTTTTGTTTCCACTTTGAAATAGCCTTTTTGAAGCACTTAAAAAGAATGGGAGGATCAGTCAGATCTGTGGCTTGAGGAATCCTTACAGGGGCAGCAGGGGAAGGAGAAGCCCAGGTACAGCCATCAACACCAGCCTTGCCAATTCCCTCACAGCTCATGTGGCTCAGAGCAGCCTTGTTCTTCCCCAGTACCCAGTGAAGCCTCTGTGGAGGCCCAGAGTTGTTGTGTAGCCACACTTTGAAATGTTCACCCACATTTTAAGCACTATAAGGTCCTCAAGGGGTCTCACTCAGAGAATAATATCTTGCCTTGCTCAGGTTTTCCTCCCTGTAGCTCAAGGTTCCTACATGGAAACAACTGTAAATGGAAGGCACCTCAATCCCCTTGTGCCCTGGATTCAAACTGTATTACAGTGACACGTGCTTAAGTGACAGAATAACACACCCGATCGCAGCAGATCACATTCTAACAAGGTTGTTGCAAAACACTCATCAACGTCGTTTTTGCAACAGTCATTGGTCTCTCTGGGTTTCAGAGCAGTACTTAAACCAGTCTTCAGGATATTTTGAAGTGAGGCACACAGCTTTACACTTCAGGAGGACAAAGGCTGGCAGAGGCCCTCTCTATGAGCTACTCTTTCACTACTCCACATCCATGGTCTTAATTTTCACTCCAAAAGCACACTGTAAGTACTTGCCAGTGTGCTCCAAAAACAGCCCAAAGCAACCACAGAGAAATCAAACAAAACAATAAAAGCATTGAGTCATACAAACTACAAATACCCATAACATCACAGCTTAACTACACAGCTACTTACTAAGACTTACTGGGTGGTGCTTTGTACCATATCATCTTGCTGAATGCCAGACTTGTGAGTCTGTCCCCTCTTCTGCCTGTAGTAACTTGAAGGCAGACCTCTGCCATTCTGCAGACCACGGGCTGTCCAGAGCAGGGCTGCATAAAGGCACATCTGAGTCTTTCCACCAAAGTCACTCCATTTTCTAGAAACTAAGACAAAGTTCAATTTACCAGATGCCAGGACCACGTACACTGCAGATGCTGTTTTTCTTCCTTACCTAAAGGGAGGACACATCCTACAGTCCCAGCTCCATGGCTGTCACCGAACTAGTGCGTCATGTGAACAGCACAGACAGCGCCTGCAGCAGGAAGCAGAACTGAAGGGTAACATTGTTGGACATCCCCCAAAAGGGAAAAGTTATGCTACCCTTTCTGTTGGTGAGTGTTAGGGCTGTTCAAAGGCCTAACTGTTCACCTGTTGCATGGGGAGCACCAGCAAGAACCTCAGGGCTTTGAACTGTCAGGATGACGAAGGCATTACAATGGCAAGACACTTGCCATTACAATGGCAAGAGGTTGTCCTAATTTGTGCATGAGACTGAGCCTTCTACCTGCATAACCAGGCAGTCAGTGGACTCAAGCATTCTGGGCCACCCTCTCTCACAGAAACAGAATCTGGTCACTCAGCCAAACACTCACTTTCTGGAGCATAAACCTTTCGAAAACAAACAAAAAAACCCCTTGAGGCTCAGGAAAGACCAGCGAACCATACAGACCTAGTGAGATGGTCCAGGTCCAAATTAGCAGCACTGAACAGTGGTTCAACAGTGCAAAACCTTTCAGCTTTTTGGTATCAGTATCAGAAGAAAACCAGGGTGCATTTAAACTCCAGCACAGTTTAACAGTAAATGGCCTATACTGAAGAGCTGGCAACACATTCACTCTCCTTGTTTTCCTTCCTTGTTAAATGTTCCCTGGCATGGTGACAGGTAAAGCATAATACAGCTTGGCAATATGGCTTTTACATGGTGAAACAGCTCCTCCGTGCTACGCTAGAACACATATTACTGTGACAAGGGGCTTTATTCTGAATTATCTGCACATACTAAAAGCCAGTGGGAAATTGGAGGAGAGTTTAGTGAAAACTACATAAGATTTTGTTACCGCTGAGCGGAAAATTTTGGATGGAAATCACAGAGTGTGGGGCTTAATCACAGCTCCTTCTGCTTGGCACATTATGGAATGCAGCCCAAGCCATTAAAAATTCACTTGGGAAAGGTGGATGGTTATCCAGCATTAAGCATGTTTCTGTGGCACTGAATTCTTCAGATTGCTTACTGGATGTAAGTCATCCAGTTTTTAACCTGACAATGCTTGTTGATAACTGGAGACAATGCTGAGAACTGGATGGAGCACTTACACAAAGCTGATAGATGAGATAGTTGGAGAGGATTTATCCTGTGGCAGGGGAGCTGGTTAGGAATAAAGCTGTGCTGACTTCTAAGCATGGAGATGATCAGGTTATGCAATTATTTTTTAACATACGTATGAGTGATAGAGAGCAGAAACCCATGCAAACCTGACTCTGTGCTGCTCTTCCTTGGAAACAGTCTTCCCCAGAGCCACTGTTGTGCTGTTACAGAGGTATCTTCCCTTGGCAGTTTTCTGAAACGTACATTCCGGCTGATACAAGTTGTTGAAAGTTTGAGTGGAAGAAAATGACCAAGAGAAGAACAGAGACATTTCTGAGCCAGTAGGTTGTTCTGTTTCTATCTCATAGACTTATTTTTCATATTCAACATTTTCATATTGCTGCTTTGTTCAGCCTATGAGAGGTTTCATTCAATGGTCATAACTGGGGTGTTGGATGAGGTTTTTTTCCCCTTGAAGACTGTTTCTATTTAATGTCAAAATGATGAGCTCACTTCGTATTTTCAGATTTTTTAAACTGGTTTGGAAAAATCAAGGCTTAAGCCATTTTCACCATCCCAGACCTACCAGAGGCCTCAGACAATGACCTAATAGAGAGCTTGAAGTTCAAGAGAATGTAAGTCAGACTGAACAGGGCCTAAGGCAAAAAAAGAGTCTGTGCTGGTATACCTCTTTTCATTAAATGAGAAGACTGGTATCTTTACTGTCTTGGTTATCTCAGCCATCAAGAACTCTCATAGGAAGACAGAAACCATCTCTCTCTGGTATCCTCTGTGTGGGAAGCACTATCAGAAATATCGAGTAAACAAGCGACTACAGTCTTCAGATGCTGCCTACCATTGGCCACACAGGACATCCACCATGCAGGGTAACCAGGTAAGCTGGATAACCAGAAGTAAGTATTGGGGAGCAAGGATGAATAAAGGCAAAAATGTTCTTTGCCGTTGTTGTTACAAGAACTCCTGGAGATTCACATTATATGGAGACATTCCAGAATAAATGTAACTGTGCCAAAAAAAAAGGGGGGGGCAATGAGGGACCTAAGGTTACCTTGGCCATTTCTGTCAGATGTTTCTTATGACCTCCAAGTGACTAATGCAGTCCTCACCAGCTGAACAGCAGCCTTCATCTGCGCTCCATGCTACATGACAGGGAACTGACCATACTTTGAAGACAGGAGACAAGCCTCATAAGTAGTCTGTCAGCAGAATTATTTCTGAAGCCCTTGATTAATAATGTAGGAACTCAGTGATCTTGGAAAACTTTAACATCAGCACTGTTCTTGGCTGAACAGAACAGCTGTTGACATCCTTGTTGCTGTTTCTTGGCTGAAGACAGATGTTTGTGAGGTTAGATGGAAAAGGCAAGAGTGTATGAACAGTGGAAAACACTCACTGCTTCCTTATACTTACATGGGGACTCAATCTGTATTCTAGGAAGTCTTTTAGATTATAGTTGCTCCATGAGTAAGTATGTGCCAATGGAATCTCTTAGGAGTTGAGACAAGGAGTACACTCCTGTTACTTGTATGATGATGTCTGAATAGTTCTCACACAGCAGAGAAAATACAAGTGCACTAGGAAAGAGCAATAAATACCATTAACTGCTCTACTGGATTGGATTTTTGAAGGGTGCTCTGGTCTCAGATGTTAATGGAGTGGCTTAATTTTCCTTGAAATGGTCATAAACTCAGGAAAATGTAATTCAGGGATGAGGCATGATAACTTGTGTTGAAAAAAGGCTGGATGTTCTTAAGGCCTAAAGAAAGATTGTTCAGCAGTAGATCAGCTGTGTAAAAATGTGACCCCTCTAATGCTTTCAAGTTCAAAATGATTTGCTGGGAAAGTGTCATTTGAACAAGTTAAAGCTTCACAGTTTACTAAAGGATGTGTTTTGTATTCTGGTCCAAGTATGACTACACCAGAAAATGCTTTCCCTGCATCATCTGAAATACCAAATGTAAGGCAAAATTTTGCTTCAAACTTCCACAAAGAGCTAAAGCCTCTCTACCCACAATAATATACAAACTACATAGTAAATCACCTTTCTGAAAACATTTCACCCACTTTGTACTTTCGGTCCAACTATTAAAGGCTTCTGTAAGTAAATCTCTTATTTCTTTAAGGGAATAAAACTGCCCTGAGCTTACAGACACTTTCACCTTGGGATCCCATGAAGAAAACTGTCCTGGGATGGAGAAGTAAGACTGTCTCAGGAGGTCCTGGGGCCCTGCTGGTCTCAGAGCTGTCCCATCAGTGAGTCCCCCTGAGAGAAATATCAAGCAAGAAGCAAGCTTCATCCTGTAGAGGGAAGACCTGTGCCAGAGGCATGCTCAGGCATGATCAGACTATTTACAGGTATAGGAAATTTGCTGGGATCAGTCTTCATTCGCCTTTCTTCTTTCCAGATTTTTTTCTCAGGCTGGTAACATTTTTCCTGCACAGGAGCTGCTTCTATAGCCCTTAGACAAGACACTAGGAACTTTTTCTTTTCATGCTGTGGGAGTAGAGGCTTTAACCACACTGCCCCATTTATATGGACAGGTGAACTCAGGATTTTGAGCATTAATGTTATAAAGTTGAGAAGTGGGGCTAGAAAGAAGGTTGGTGAGCGGAATGGTCATGATTTACTCAAGATCTTGAGGTGAAGGATGGCATGAACTTGGAAGGAAGCCAGAACAAGTAATCTCATCCATGGCTCTTGTGCTGAGAAATAATCCTAAGCAGAAAACAGATCGCTGTCCCCAGACTCCTGTGGTTCCTATATTGAAACCAGTAGGACCATTACAGCAAGGAAGGAGGTTAATAACCAACTCATTTCTCTGAGCCAGCAGATACAAGGCAGAAACTAGCTGGAGGGTACCCAGAGCGGCTCCTAGGCTATTGCCACCAAAAAAAATCCCCTTGCCCTGCCACTGCAGATATGAGAGAGGTTTGAGGAGGTTTACAGCTGTAGGACTAATAGTTTTTAAGCACTGATTAGCTGATATAGGATTAAGCATGTATTATCCAGCCCATGTGCCATCTGATGCACTTTCAGAAAAAGCACCCCACCAGAGGTGCTGTTTAAACACCAGGTGTAGGTGATGTTTGTTATTATGTAGGTGTTACTAAATGATTTGGGAATGAAAGCATTTTTAAATTTAAATCTTATAAATTATTAGGTTTTTTCCAAAGTTAAGTAATTTATGTTATTAAATCTGCTTTTGAGTTTTTCAGCATTGAACCAATAATTATACAATATAACACAACAAACAAAACAGGGTCCATCACACTCTATCATCTACTACTATTTATCTATGTTTGTATAACAATTTCATCATTTGATCAAATAATAGCAGATTCCACAATATGTCATTCACGTATCCCCAGTTTATCTATAATGATTTTCCTCTTGTCAGCTCATTTCTTGAACCTTTGCTGAATCTGGTTTCAATAGTACTATAAACAATCATCATTGCATTGTAAAACTGGAAACTCTCCACTAAAATAGTGTTTTGATCTGGGTTGCCATAGTAATAAGTCTGTGCTCCCCTCTTTGGAGGCCTTGTTATATGAAGTATCTGTGATTTGCTCAGAATGGCCCCAGTTCATCTGTCAAAGTAGGTTTTTCCTTTTTTAAAATAATGATCTAGAAAATCCCACAGTGGCAACAAATATTTTACAACCATAACGAGAAACATTGTATCACTCAAGCTTTGTAAATCTATGCCATTATTGCATTAGAATAAATCACTTTCCTTAGGTATATTACTTAGAAATATGCAATTCTAATTTTAGAGCATGTATTCAATAGGGGGTATTTATTTTTTATGTAAAGAGAATTATTAACTTTGACTTCAAAAATACATCACATGTCAGATTGTGTTTAGAGGCCCTGCAGCAAAAAGAAAAAAACCTCGAATTTTTTTCTTATTTCTATCAAAATACTGCAAATATCCAGTCAGTTTCAGATTTAGTTACTCTAGTCCATTCTTAAGTGCTGATTTTTATAATGAGATCAGATATTACCATAGATTTTACAACTGCACACCCAGATAAATGATATTCAGATTATATGCTTGCAAAAATTAGAAGTCCTGAAAATACATCAATGACACTATGAAAATATATCACTATATATTATTTTAAATAAAAATGCTCCAGTCAGTTACAGTAATTTGATACATGAACTATGATATTTCCTCTTGCAGGAATGAGAGTAAACAAACACTACATCAACACGCCAGTGACAGACTCCATGGAAAGAAGTAAGGATGGGGATCATATTTTATCTAAGACAAATGGTTAAGTTGGTTACTTTATGTAAGTCGCTACCAGCTACAGGATTACTTCATGTAACTCACTGTCAGCTACTGCCTCATAATACCTGACAGGGGAATATTAAAATCATCAGTGGGAGAAGGTACGGAAGGTATCTATCCCTTATTCAATGAATTCTAATTAAAAAGTAATTACTGTACAGTGAGGAATCTGCCAGCCTCAGGCTCCTCCCCACACATAACATTAGTTTATTCCTTGGCAAAGCAGGAGGTGAGCTGAGGTGCATATGCATATTTCCTTACATTTTGCCAGTTAGTTCTAAGTAGTGCCAGACCATGGGAAGTCTTTGGAAATAGTTTTATATCATTTTGCTGAGTGGATCCCCAGAAGACGCTGTGGGGGCAGAGGTGCTACACATCTTCTGTTATAATTGACCTGGGCTTTGAGATTTCTCTGTCATGATGTATCCCAGAAAGGTGCATGATGGGAAGAAACTTGTTATTCCTCCAGCAGTGCCAAATGGACAAGATCAAGTAGGCCTGGGACTTGAAAAAAAGGAAGAAATATTGACAGATAAGTAACCACTCCAGTAAATGACAGGCAGGCACAGGAAGCTTGATTTCCTTGGGATTCAGAGGTAATCTATTAACCTTAAAACATCTCAGTGCAAATGTCATAGTTTTTTTAAAAAAATACAAAAATATAAGATGTTTAATTGAAATCATTAGGTCTATTTTGATTTCTTTACTTCTTGCAAGTTATCAGAGTGGGAACAAAAATCCACCCATGACTAAGAAAGCAAAACCCAGACTTAATTCAGCCCAAAATATTTATTCATCAGATTACCAAAAATGTATCTGTAATATAGCTCAAGAACTTTAAAGGTGTCCTCTGAGAAGGTGTCATTTTTTTATGGCTCTGTGACTGGCATTGAAACACTTGATTTCAAATTTTTTGGATAGTAGCTCATCAAAGGCCAGGAAAATGCTCAGACAAATTGACATCAATAAGGTGGATTGGACTAATTAAGAGCAGAATTTGTCTCTTGGGACTACTGTCTCATTTAGTGCACTCAGTGCCAGCCCAGCCCATACCGATGCATGTCCTGGGGCCCAGAAGAAGAGTTCTCCTGGATGCTGTGTACACACACACCTGGTCTCATATCCCACACTCAGCATGAAGTGCTAGTTCTCCATGCTGGCACGATACAGAACAAAAGAATTACAAGTACTCTGGATTTAGGCCCCATTATAGAAGATTTCTGTAATTTCTACTTTAAGATGCTCTCATCTTCCCACTGCTTGCAGCTGGGAATTCTCTTGCACTGAGGTATCCTCTTGACCAGAAGTAGCTTTGCTACCTTACCCAAAATTCTGTTGACATTTGGCTGAGGTTCCAGTTAAAAAAATCATTCCTGCTCTCCCCTATGTGTCCCCCCTGTTGAATTCTTGTATCCTGCGAGGCTCTCTGGGTCAGCCACATCCAGACTCATGGCACAGCAATATCGCACATTGCCTCGGGCCCTGCAAAAGAGGTTGCCAGAACAGAGAGGGAAGTAGGATGAAGAGGCCAAATTCCCTCCACCTTGCAACTCTCTAGACAGCCTATATTCCTCCTACAACCCATTCGCATCCTCTGTTGCAGGACCAGCATGAGGAAAAAGCTTCAAAACAATGGAACACAAAAGGAAAAAGGGGATGAATTGCCTTGACCTCACCATGCAGTCTACCTCCAATCATTCTTAATTGACATCTTCCTTGCTACAGTTTAAACAGATTACACTTTGATCTATCTACCCTTGAAAATTGATTATTTATATGAATTGAACACACAGCACAATAATTCCCTCCTTCCTTTCCATAACTTTTTTCATATTTGTTGAAGTCTGTTACACTCCCTCAGTCTCTTTCTCCAGGTTAAATTACACCACTCACTCAATCTTCACAAGTGGATTATGTTTTCCAGACCACTAGCTGTTTCTGTTCTTATCCTCTGGACAATTTCTTATTGATCATCCACTTCTGGAGATTTGTTTCTTGTTCTGCCATGACAGCAAGCCAAATAAGGTAACAGTTGGTCCTGGAAATTAGTTATGTTGAAGAAAGAGAGACGTTTACTGCTCACTCAGCTTGGTAGAGACTCACAAGTCTCTAGAGATACTGGTTTGGTCCCACAGATCCATTTTACCAAGAATGGAGTTTAATTCTGGATGGATTAATATTCTCTGGCAAGACCTCAAGACATATGTTCACTACGATTTACAGGAGTAATCTGTTAAGCTTGAGGAGACACAATGTGTAATTCAAAATTCTGTCTGCATCTTTACAGAAACAAATTTGCATCACCTACAATATACCTACAAAAAATCCCCAAAATACTGCTTAATATTTTCAATAACTTAAAGTTTTAACTTTTTTTTCCTATTGTACTTATACATTAATATAATTAAATTATATTCCCTTTTGATATCTTCTCCTCTTAGGTTACATGACACCTGATTCTCATTTATACCAGGACCGCTTTTGGCTTGCTCTTGATAATAGCATATACATTAGATACAACAGAATATACTCCCACCTAAATGTCCCTCTACTTTGTCAGTGATGTAACATAGCATTAGTGTAAATGAATCCTAGACCTCAACTTTGTAGATCTATGTTGACTTTTTTAAGTTTGAGGTCTTAGTATGATGTAAAAGCAGGTGCAATTGTATTTTCAGTAAAGTATTATCATATTCTTAATGTCATAACATACATTTTCATAAAATAGTAATGTAGGTTTTCCAGTGCATAATTTGGTGGCTTTGGGAATATTAGAAGAGGGACTGTGTTGAATCTGGATTCTGAAATATGCCTTAATACCTACTTGCTAATTATTATCAGGCCATCTGCAACGCTCTGCAGTCACTTTATGAGAGATCTCTCTTGACCTATCCTGCGTTTGTCCACTATACCCACCCTTTCCATCAGCTCAGCATGGACCCAGTATTACTCAGTTTCTTCATGCTGTGAGGGGTTAGGTGAGGCAAAGGCTCGCACACCAGAGTCTTATTCTATCTCCTAACTCTTTTTCTGTCCACCTAAAGTCTCCTAATTGTAACCGTGAAGAACATAATGGGAAAAGCGTATCGACTTGTTTAATTTAAAACAGGGTATGTGAACTATCTTTACAATAACTACTTGTTTCAATAATTTATAACTGTGATGCTATACCTGACAAAATGATTCAGATAACTAGAGCAATGTGCACTTTAAGTTTAAAGTCAAGGTCTTCCTTGCTCATTTTAATGACTTCTCTTGTGCACGAGATATTAATATTCCTGTGAGCAAACATAGCACTGACTCATTAATCAATAGGGGCTGGCTCCTCTACATAATAACAATAGCTGTACTAGATAATTAACTTTTGTTCCATTGGCTTTAGTTTGTACATAATTTCCAGTGGCTGACACTGGTTAATAAAAAGCTTTGCAGATGATAGACACCTTTAAAAACCCTTTTTACTTGTTTTGGAAAATGATCCACACCTACCGATATAAGTAAAATACAGTGTTGGTGTCGGTGTGTGTCTATGCCATATTTAAAAGGAGGCAACTGACAATAAATAAAAGACCTAATAAATATTGTAAGGCTTCAGTGAGTCCTGCTGTTAAATTGTAGCAGAGTGAAGGATTTGCATTTTCCTGTCATGTAGTTATAAGACTAGAGATAAAGGTATGTCTACAATTATATGAGTATTCTAGGCAACTGGCAGATTTGTTCAGTCCAGATTGGGATAAGAAACACATATGTTTCTGCACCAGCTTTTTTTCCAGAAACACGTTTTTAATATTAGGGCAAGTTCACCAAAAGTGGCAAGAGCAGAAACTCTACTGTAGCACTGAGAGAGTTATAGAGTGAGGTACAGCACTCTCTGTGCCAGAACACAAATGAAAAAGTAGCTTTAAATCCAAAATTTTGGTTACTCACTTTGCAAGATGGCTCCACAGACAGCTGCAGTGGCATCTTCCAGGAGCCCATGGACTATGGCACAGGGGCAGGCGTGTGCAGCACGGAAGCAGGAACTCCTAGGGCATGGCCACTCACAGACAGCCACCATGAGACACCAGGGACGGATGGCTCTTTGCTCAGCCTATCATTTCCTTTGTTTCCATCATTAAGGATTTTCAGTCAATGTTACTTATGCCTTCTTCCTTAAAAAAAACCCCTAAAACACAGGGGGAGCAAACTTGATGTCATTAGCAGAGCAGATTGGAAAGGGAGAAATGCAGGAGCTGGAGTCTTCAAAACCTACTTTTCTTCCAAAATGAAAGTAAATTTTTCTTTAGAAATAGAAGAAATCTTAAATCACTTAATGCTTTCTTTTGATGTATTACGTGTTTAAATTGTCTTGTCATCTAGAGTATAACAGCATTAAATAAACCACACACATGAGAAATTTGAAAAGCAAAAATGGAAATACTGTATTTCATAAATATTGATCTGTCTGCCAAATACTGAGTTTCTGACACCCCTATATCTCTTTCTGACTGATATGGGTTGTTGGGAAGTCAGTCTGGTATTCTTTCAGAGATGATGGAAGTGCATTCTCTGAAGAAAATAATGTCCCACTGAATTTTCGTTAGCTGGATATTTACCTGTAGATACTAGTTCTGAAATCAACTGTGCTTACAATCCACTGTAGAATAAGAAAGTTCAGTATAACATATGTTCCACAATTCCCATCTATGGTTGTATTCTCCTTTGTGATGTTGAGTGTTGCAGGATCCAGACATTCAGCCATGTAAATCACCGCAGCTCACGGACACCAACTGAGCTACCATGATTTGCCCAGATGAAAACCAACTCTTAGATCTGATGTTGATAAAACATCCTCACAAATGTGAGCATAAACCATTTGTGAAATGTTTCTGCTTTCAGTTTCAAAGATGAAGATAGCTATCTCCCTTATTCATACAAAACACCCCACGCAGAGAATGCCTTGATTAAGCCTTAAATCAAAAGCTAAAGCATGTGAAACAAAGGAGCCTCATAGACCTGTTAGAAGAAAAATGCAGGCTAAGTGAGTACTTATTTGCATTATACAGTATGTTCTTCAGCAGGAATAAAATATACTGCAAGTCAATGGCCCGTCAGCTTCTATATAGAAGGAAAAACATTCTTGTGTTCAAAATTGTGGAAATATCAATATTTCAAAAGGTAGTTTTACGGTTCATTCAAGCCACTGATAAGAAATCATTACACTTTTTAAGAATATTGATGATTACGGAGAGGCATTTAATGGAGGAAAAGCCTTTTTTTGCAGTTCGTTAGTTTGTGCATGTCTAATTGACTCTTCAAGACTCTTTTGCATGAGACGGTAAACACAGTTTTAACCAGATTATTTTTATACCAGTTATAAGCAAATGTCTCCACCTTACAGAAATTTCCTTTCCAGGTTTCCCGAATGAGTACTGTCAAGTTCTAGACAGAGTTCAATGCAGGAAATGCACAGAAAATCAGCAATTAAATCACCTATTTTTTCCTACAGCAATAGGCTACCCAAGAAGCTGATTTAGTAGATTAGATATATTTAGAAAATGTAGGCCCCTGGACAAAACAGGTTCACCTCTTTGTCTATCTAGATAGGCCATGAGGATTGCTTTTGTGTCAGCTGTTAGATCCTGCTTGAATTATCTGGGCAGTGGGAGCAGAAAAAAAAAAAGTTGAAATGTGGTATGTAAAATCTCTACCAACTCCCGTGGCACAAAGCAATGCAAAGGTACCCACTGTCCTGCCTGAAAGATCCCATGTCTCCAGTGTGAGGACACTCCCTCATGAAGCTTCTCCCACTTAGAAGGCTATGGGCAATCTAGGGCATGAAGAGGATTATGGTACAGCTCAAAGCACATGGAGAGCTGTGCATGTTGAAGGCACTGGCTGGGCTTTGCAAAACAGTGTCATTAAACATGACCTCGGAGGCTATTGCAAACTTCTGTGGTACACAATCAACTATTAAGTCAATGAAATCATTTGTATCAAAGACATTGTGACACTGTCTGAACACGGGAATGGAAAATAAAAAGACAGCCCTGCATGTACATATGGTCATGGTCCAGTGCAGTGCGTGTAACTGCTTGGTTTGCTGAAGCATACTGGACAAGCTTTAGAGCTTGTTATTTTTGCAAGAACTACACTGGGGAAAATATCTGATGTATGTTTCAGTAAAAAATAGAAACCAGAACCAAGGCAAATGTAAGGCAAATGTTTAACAATTTCAAAGTCAAGAATGAAACTCTATACAAAGCTCCTGTGATTACAGAGAAATTTTTCCTCCTGTGAATACTATTTACCATTTTTATTCACCTAAGTTCTTGCTGCTGCCCCAGGAGACTGGAAGCAGAATTATGGGGCTCTGTGGAGAGATCCTATTCTCATGACATTTCTAGCCCTCATTTTGCTGAACCAACAGACGCGGATCATTGGGATAAGATTACTCTGACAAGCACTAGAACTTTTAGTTGCTTACTGGCTTCCACAGCCTTTGGGGATTTACTCAACATTAGTGAGAAAAGCTGTGCCAGCCTTATCAGCTGATGTGCACTAGTCCTCTTTGCTCCCAATTGGATCTGGAAGGCACCATTCACCCCCTGCTCCTGCTGGGCCAGGCATGTCACAGCCAGGCAGAGGCAGCAGGACACTACTCACACAACAGCCGGATCTGCCTCCTTGCCAGCTTCCAGGTGGACTCTACTGCACTGAGATCCCCTGTTGGTGGGGACCTGGCTGCAAACTCCATGGGGTTTGGTGCCACCTGGGGTAACCACATGGGACCCTACAGGCCATCAGACATTCTTCAAAAACATCTTGGAGTCTAAAATTAACATGACTCCATAGCTGGTTATGCTAAGCTTTTGTCATACTTATCTTTTTCTAGTTCCTTATTATAACAATGTTATGTGAGATTAGCACCAGGCATTTGTCCCCATATTTAGCTTGAATAAGCATATTAATTAAAGCAAAAGAATACGGTATTCTTCCCCCCAACCTAAAAAAAAATAAAAATCAAAGGAATTACTCCATCTGTGGTATTATTACTCACTCATGATATCTACCAGCTGGTAGCTCAGGCTGCAGAAAGGTTCCTTGTAAAAAACAGTAAAGTTACTTCACTGATCTTCAAATTCCTCCTTAAAAAACTCTACTTTGCCTATTAGAAAAAAAGAGGGAGAGATGTTTAGAGAGCTGGTACGCTTAAGACTGCAGGCTATGGGGCTCTTCCTCCTGGCCCATCAGAGCTGAGCATGTTTCCTTGCCCCCTTGCCCTCTTCATGTGCTGGCAGACAGGAGTAAGCTCTTTGAGGCCCAGAGTTTCATGGTCAGTGCCAAGCACAAGTTGGTCCCTGTCCATAAATGAGACATGAGTGCTATGTTAATATGAAGAGTGACTGGAAATGTTTGGTGAACCAAGTGTGGGATCCTTGTCTCTTCCACTGCAACCTCATCACAGTGACACTTGCAAGTCATCCTGAACCAGGTAAAGAGTTGGGCCAATGTTTCCTGATGGCAATGTTTGTATTGCACACATCGGCCTGCAGCTACCAACCCCGTAAATGTAAAAGCCTGAAGAAGCTGAACTTTTTTGCACTGCTACTAAAACCACCTCCATGATTGCTCAGATCCAGTGTAGCAGCACTCTGCTGTTTTATGCAGAGGAAGTCCCACACTCAAGCAAAAGACGAATAATAGAAGAAACTAGATTTCTATTAATGTGCTGCATGAGTCCTCAAGGTACCTATTTACCAACAGATGAGGGGTATCTCTTTCCTCTGAAAAGCCAAATAGATGTGTGTATGTGCTGGGGGTGATCAAGGATTGCAGTCAGATTTCCTGCCCTCCTAGATGGCTTTAAGGCATATTTGGTTAGATTCTTACTCTTATTCATACCCAGAAAAAAACATCTCTTTCTCACTTGATTGCTGATAATTTTTATTTTTTTTTAAATAGCCTCTTATCTTTAGACATGCAAGTTGGTGTCTCCAGAAGTGTCTGTGAAAAGATTGGTGTCACCTACGACCAGCTGCAGAAATGGTAAATGAAGTTGTATCTTTACTTCATCTATCTGTGGGTGCATTAGAACATAATGGTTGTTATGAAAATGTAGTCCCCTTATCAGGGGGTTTAATACCAATTTTTACCTAGATAATCCACATCAGGGTTAGTGACATCATGAATTAAGGATTTGGCAGTGATGAATATGGGTTACTCTCATAGAGGACCACTATAAGAGACTGATCCCTAGACCTGCACATCTGCCACATCTTCATTAAAAATGTCCTGCTGACAATGTTGTGCAATTCCTGCACACTCCAAAGAAAGTTTCAGCCTTAATATATTTTTATAGGAACTGTTTTGGGGTATTGAGGCTACGTAAATCCATAAAAGGTTTTTCCGAACCTACGGATATTCACTGCCAGGAGACACATGCCCATGCTCTGTTGAGTTTGGATTGAGAAAAGCCCTTTTTCGGACATTCATCTGGGAAGTGTGCCAGGTAAGTAAAAGTTTACTGCCTTATTCTGACTCAGTCAATCCTTGAGGCAAGGTTATATTTTAGGAATATGACATTGGCATCACGCTGTGAATTTTGGAAGAGAGGATTGTCAGTGTGACGGTCTGTATTTACCTCCTTTGTCCCAGAATAGTTGTCCATATGAAAACAGGTTAAATATATTTACTCCCTCTGTCACCAAATTTTCATCTGCCATTCTGCAGGCCTCAAACACCTCCTGCAAAGAGGTAACACAACCACCATGTTCACACAGTGGTGAGATGCACGGGATCCTCTGCTTCAAAACTAGGCATTCAGGAGGACACAAAGTGGGGTGAGTATGTATCTTCTATGATTCCCTGTGCAACAGCTTGGAAGTTACCATTCCCTACATCAAAGTGAGACATTATCTTATTTTTTATATCTTTGAGCATGTACCAAGTGCAAGTTTTAGGTAGAATATGCTGAAACTGAGAAAAGTGGGCACATTTAAATTTTATTCTGACTAGTTCAGCTAATCCCTGCAAAACAGGAGGGCTGCCAACAGTTTTTCATCCAGCTCACATTGAACATATCATCACAAGTTACTTAAAATTGAATCTGTTTTTAATAGAAAAACTGCTACTGGAATATGAAACATGAAGTAACACATCATTTTTCTGCAAAAGACTAAGCTTTTAAAGACAGTATTGTAGTCTGTAAACAGACTGAAAAAGGTAAAAGGTTATGACTGACATTAAGAGTAATCTACATGTTCACCAAAGCCTAGATGATCTCAAAGCTGTAATTATTCACTGACTGTAGATAGCCTTATTTTGATATTTGCCGTACATTTATTATTCATCACAGCAGATTATCACAGCATTACTGCAACAAATTTTTCCTTTCAGTAAAATCTTATTTTCAGGTAATCTGGACTTTTTTTTTGTCTCCCTTCACAAAATCTCCTTTCATCAGCCTCCAAGCCTGACTAATAGCCAGCTACTTCGATTTTCACATGATTATCCCTTCTCACATTTTATACAAATGATATCTAAAACTCTGTAGTGTAAAGCATACTTTTAAAGTTTGTAACCACCAAATGTGTGTGCATGAAAGCAAGAATGCTTGCCTCTCTTTCATACAGGGCAAACAGCCAGACATTAAAGGCTTTATAATTAGGGACTTAAGCAGATTGTAACAGAAGACGTATTTGCTTATTTTTGCTGTAAAGTCAATTATGAATATGCAAAATTCAAAGTGTGAGTGACCAGGCCACACTTACCAGAAATAATAAGACTGCAGCCAATTAAAACAGAAAAAGGTTGAGTTCTCAGTTTTCTGCCCAGTGTGTTTCTGATGATGACACAACAACAGCTGTGAACTGCCAAAGTCATCCCAGAGAGGTGGCTCAGTCTAGCCCCTGCCAAAATGAAGGATTTGCCCTAAAAGCCTGATGTTCTTGCCACAGTTTCCCACATGGAGGAACTGACAAAATGGTTGCTCAGCATATGTGAATCCTTATACCAGAGAATCATTTCTTTATAGAAATATCAGTCCCTTGAAGATGCAGTTTAAATAGACAGAATTACAAGTAACTTTACAGCATTAAAATCCTGAAGTTTATGCTTTTAATCTTTCTAACAGGACTATCTGGGTATCTTTTTGTTAATTGAACACTTGAAAACTGTAATTGAAGCAGTATAAACATTGTTTTTCTTCTTCTTCTCATAATATAATCATTACGTGAGAAACACTAAACTAGACATTTGACTTTATTGATCTTTTCATGGACTAACGGAACAGGGAGTCATTTTCTGCCTAGGCTAATTAATTGATAGACTAATTCATTGATCAGGTTCTCCATAGCATAGTTGGTATTGACAAACACTGAATCTTTTTCCATCAGTTGTATTAGTTTGCACCAATTACTTTGTCTGTTTCACTTAAGCAATTACGACAGCTCAAAAGCGACAATCAGATTCTCAGCTGGTGTAAATCAGGCTCTCTCTACTGAAGTCAGAGAGCTGTGCTGTTTTACTCAGTTCAGTTATTCGGTCCTTAAGATTTAATAGTGAGCTTTAAAATATCCAAAACAATAACATGGATATCTGAGGCAAAAATCATCACAGTAGTTGAAACATGCTCATCATAGCGATGAATAGCAGCCATGTTAAAGGCTTATGTATAGATGCATAACTTTGCTTGTAATTTATACACAGCCTTAGAACACTATCTGGTGCAAAATAAGGTACCTATAGACACAGATAATCATTCTAAGTCACATAAAACTTAGGTGTTCAATAGACTCATGTTTTCCACGCATAGGTTATCTGGAAATCAGGTCCTATAAGAATATCCTGCTTGCAAACGGCCACTGTCTTCCAGATACATGGAACACAGCCATTTCACCATATGTGAAATCTGTGTTTAGACACCCCTGATTTTTTTAAAATACTCAACTTGCTGAAGGATTTTAGGAGAGAACAGTGGCTTGTGCAGAGCTTTCTTACTTCTGGATCACTATTGAAAGAATGTCCGGACATGGACACTGCTGCTTCACCTGTTGAGCAGAACCAACAAAGACACAGGGTCACCAACATACTGACAGTGAAAAGAAAAGAACCACGTGGGAAATTAATAATGTCTGTGAATTTTCAAAATAAAGACTAAGCAAAAATAAATAAATTGAACTGACTGTTCCCTGCATAGATTTTCCTTAACAAATTATTTTTCAGGTAACCAAGGCAGTCACCAAAGGACACGGATGTTACACAACAAGGAGAAACCGAACTGATTTTTCAGATAATGATGAAGAAAATTTCCTTTCAGAAACAGACCACCTCTATCAAATTGGTCAGTGTTGAAAAATGTGAGTCAATTTACACTTTCCATTCATCTCTGTTCTGCTGCTCCTAGAGCATTATGGAAAAAATGAACCCGCGCAGAAAGTTGTCTTTGTGCTCTGATTCTACCTCCCAGCTCTGAATAACTGAGAATTCATTGAATATAGGCATTAGAGGTTAGTTCCTTTTTTAAAGTCTCCAATCAGTTTTTCTCATCTTTGCATGCAAAGATAAAAAATTATGTACTCTCCAGAGACATCAGCAATAGCAAGAAGAAGTCATCATGATTAAGAAAATTTTGCTGAGGCAGTTTCCACATACTGATCTAAACCAAATTACTTCCTGTGCTCAACATGCTCATGGAAGCTTCCTCTTTGATGCATGGTATAGGGTAAACTAAAGTGCACAGTCTTTATTAAAATGAGTGTTACTTCCCGGCATGATTAAAAAGAAACTCTGACTTGTGCCCTGCCAATGATATTTGCCCCAAACCCATGTAAATGCCAACATACAGGTCATATTTATAACGTTTTTGCTTAACAAAGGGTACCACACCACTCTGCATATGAACTCCATGGGGAAAAGAGGCACATGCAGGCAAAAGTGGATATGGAGAACAGTCACAGAAGAGTATGATCTTTCTAAAAGAATGTTTTGCACCCTTCACACATACAGAGTGAGAGATTTGCAACACAGAATTCAATGACTTGTAATTAAAATCAATAAAAAATCAACATTACAAAACCATAACAAATTAAAGCACAAATTTAATCTCTGTTTCTCATTCTGGCATTTTTAATGGAAGATTTGCTCTAAAACTATACTATAAGTAAGTAGGCTGATACATACTGGGTATGTCTTAAGGAATCTTTCTTAATGTAGTACCATTATCATTCCTTATATGGGAAAAGAGTTGATCTACCATCTTCTTGGCTGATTTGTAGCATAGAGTAACCTGTCCTGACTCTGATCACAGGCCAGTTTTACACAGACACTTTTACTTTATCATAGTGGCATTTATTCTTTATCAGTGTCCTAACAATTGAACAGTAAACAGCATGATTTCATGCAAGATCAGGTCCCGTGGACACAATGAGGCTCAGAACTCTGCAACTTTCCATTTTAAAGGTTTTGTTTTTTGTAAGAGATGTAGAATATGCAAAAGTAGAATAAATCTATTCTATTCTCATATTTTTCTATTTTTGTAGTAATTATATATGCTGCAGGACAAAAAAATTATTTTAAATGTTATTAAACTATATTTTTCTTATCTAAATTCATATTATCATCCCTCTGAATTCAATATTGTCAAACCTCTAAAATGCAGAACATCCAGGGAAAAGCCATCCTAATAGGGTTGTTTTTTCCTTCTGGAATAGCAGCTCACAATTTCATTTGACCCAGCTGTACACTGGACAACTCTTGTTTACATGTGAGATCAAAGGCTTTCCATTCATTACCCAGTTTATTACCCCAGAATTGAGGACCTAAAATATATGAGGTTGATACAGCCTTTAGTTACTAACGACTGGGTTATCTCATTGACTCAGTTGGCCAGGATAGATAGACTGACCTTGACATTGTCAACACCAAAAAAAATTGACTTCCAATTCAACTCCCTGCATTCTTCCCGACCAATGTTCCATTGCTGTTTGTCCTGGATGCAGTAAAGTCTTGTAGAGCTGTCAGCATTTTCAAACTGGTCCATCTCACCTAGAGAATTACTGAAATTAATACTTTGACAGACAGACAGACAAGGTCTGGTTAATGTCAGATGCAGTATTTAGTAAATGAGGCATCGTTACCAATAAGTGTATTCGTGCGTTTTGAGTCCTTCAACTGCGGTCTTTTACAACTATTTGGAAAACTAAAACAAAAAATAAAACAAACTAACAAAGAAACAAAACAACCAGATTTTTTTTTTCACACTGAAATCATTCCACAGCTGACAACTGATGAGGTCCTGAGCAACCTGATCTAGTAGGTGGCATCCCTGCTTGTGTTAGGGGGGAATTGGAACTAGATGATCTTTAATGTCCCTTCCAACACAAGCCATTTTATATCTTAGTACTTGCAAATTGCAGATTTCTATTGAGCAGACTCTTTTGTGTTTTCCATGCTACGATCTCTTACCTCCTTTGAAACATTTGCTCTTGCCCCAGGTCAGAGTCGACACATGGCTGATATAGGATGATTGCTTCTGTATTTCTAGGGCTTTGGCCAGAAGGTCGCATCCCGGCATGGACAGAAACAGCAACCAACTGTGGCACCACACTGGCAAACCCAGGGTCACACATTAAAACTGACCCTTGCCAGTACCTGGATTACCCTACAGCAGACACTTGGATATACAGGACTGTGCTGCTGCTGACACTAGAGAGAAATGCTGTATTGTATTGGAAATACTTCTGGAGGGAAGAGCCCAACTCTGCTCCTTTGGCCTCCTCCACCTCCTATGCAGGGCTGGGATTCCACCTTTCCCCAAGCCCTCATTCTTGGGGTGACAATATTCAAGTTTGCTAGCCTTGATGAGGAGCCTTGAGCCAGCTTTGGTTGTCACAGTGTCTGCAACTCGTCATTTAGCCCATGGCTGTGAAGTGCGAGAGTCTAAGATTTAAAGAATGCCCTACAGAGGCACTGGGTGACTTAGGTTATATCTAGTTATTCTGCAATACCTTTTTTCAGGATCTCCACAGAACTACCTCATTTGCATTCACAGCAGCAGGTTTTCCTTTTACCCCAAGGAAATCTAAGGGTCCAGCTTTGTGCTCCTCACTTACAATCATCATAATTAGAAAACTTTTTTTCTTTTTCCTTTTTTTTCTCTGAAAAATTTCAAAACACTAAGTTTTCATACAAACCAATAAATTAGCTACAGAATGTGAGATGAAATCCCAACCTTGTTTCACCACCAGTTGTTTCAGCAGAAATCACAGGCCACCAAAACCACCAAATGTTTAAATCAATTATATCTCAACATATAACAGTCCTCATGCTTCAAAACTATGCTCAGAAGCTGCCAGAAAAGCAACGTGATTTGAATGTTTTATTTACTATTACAGTTTTCACTGTGAAAGTTCATTCTGTCTTCACAGTGACAGTAAGAAACAATTACTGAAAAGGGTACACAGTTCTCTAATTTAGTTTTCAATAGTTGATGAATGAAATGGGAAGTGTTGACCACACTAGGTCACAGAAAAGTCATTTTGGTAGACTTCTGCTCCCCTCTGACAACTAATACACTGAATAAGGATGGTCCTACACAATGTCTGTTCATGCAAAAGCTTGGTTTCTTATTATCGTTGAACACAGTAGAAATCTGCCTCCTCAGTCTGAGCAACTGTTTCTCAATCAATAATTAAGTAACTTTAAGGTCTAGATCTATACAAAGATATTGATATTTTCACTGAAAATGAATCAATATGAACAGGGTAAAGCATCTGAGTAAGCCTTTTTAATGGCAGTGTTTTGGCTGTGAGAAGTAAATTAATTGATTAAATGAATGACAAATATTGGACAACCAAAGTAAATATTTTCACACTTTCACAAACCTTTTAAGTGACTTATTTCAATTCTTTTCTTTGTTTCCCATTCTTTTTCCTTTTTTATAGAATTTACAGGCCTTCCTGTGAGTATGTAATGAGAGTTACATCTTTTTTATTTTACATTAATAAGTAGAGTTCAGGTGAATTGTAGCAAAGGAAAAGAGCAAGCTGAGACTTGTGGAAGGAAGGACACTTTCTGGGTGATAAACTGTGAGGGATCCTACTGGAAAGGCCACAGTAAGAGAAAGGAGATCTACTGGAAGACTGTAATGGAAAAATCTACTGAGAGATGGGAAATAATAAGGAAGAGGAAAATACATTCTCACCTTTGGTTTGGTGGACTAGAAATAGTTCTGGATAGGTCTTTTCTACCATCTTCTTAAGAGACATATTTGCAGGAAGTCCGAAGTAGTTTACCTGGACACACAAGCACAAAATTTTCTAGCAGTTCCCACAGAGATGCCTACACTTACAAAACTCAACTTGCTCCCACAAGCTTTCTGGGCTCACAGCACCATGGCATGACCAGCATGGACTCGTGTGAAGGCTGTGTTCACATGGGAAACCAGAAATGCCCTGACTTCTGTGGGTGAATTTGTAGCAGTTTGCTGCAGGTTTGACCTTAAGGCTCAGGCCAGAGCAGCGCTGATTCTCTCTGAAGCTCTGATATCTTACAGCTCTCTCTAGAAACAACAGCAGAAGGTGCTGGCCAGCAAGCCCACTCCAATGATTCACATGACACAGTACAGTCCCAGCAAACACTGGGGCTCCAGGGTTGGCTCTGCTTCTAGAGGTTTTGACAGTGAGCATTATGCAGCTTCTTGAAGTAGGACTGTATGTCTGGAGGGTCACTGGTTTGAAAAACTCCCCAGCAGTGGGAAATCACTGCAGCCTGCAGACTGTCAATGGAGGTCACTGAGGCTGGGTGAGTCCTTCATGCCACTGAGGACAAAGAAGAAGAAGGGGGCAACGACAAAGAAGCCATGAGAGATAAAAGTGACTCCTTCCATTCACACTTTCTCCTGTTTTCAGCTAACATATTCAGTTCAAGGCAATGCTATTTTAATTGCTGTGAGCAGGTACAGTATAGCCTCACCCAGGGCCTTCCCTAGAATGAGAAGGGAACAGACACCAAAGTTAGGGCACTGCTCTTCAGGTATTTACACATGTTTACTGTGCAAAGGGAGGAGAGAAATGTAAATGGATAAGTGGGACAGCAGAAATGTCATCCTTATTTGTCTGGACATCCTTCTACTGGAAGAGACAGTGAGCTTCCCTAAATTCCCTAGCCTTTCTTTTTCCATCCTTCTTCTCTTTTACCCTTTTCTCTGTTTTATTTGAGTTCATAGTTTTTTACCATTAAATAACAATTTCTTTTATTGTAAAGAACCAGGTCAAAGAAACCTTGCACTAGCCCTTTGTGTGTATGCAGTTACCAAGTGGCAGCTTGATTCTTGGACCATTACTTTTGTTGCTGGTCATAGAATAATTCTTCGCAGTCCCATAGCTCCTGCAAGCTATTGTTGGGACTTCAATTTTCTGAAAATATTTTTTGAGTTGGGTAGTTTTTTTATTATTCTTAAATGGACAAACATTCTCATCTGTAAAGGTTGAAAGTCCACTTTTTCCATCTCTGCCCCTTTTGGAATTGTATGTCCCCTGTGGTGTGGAGCTCAGAAGTCTTCACTTATGTACTGGTAAGAAAAAAATCCCAAGAAATGTAAAGAATGAATATGTGACAGAATGGAAAATACTGAACTACAATAATTATCTCAATACTGCACAAAGAATTTGCATGATACAGCAGACCCCACTCATAAATAAATATTAATCTGCCTTGCATTTAAAATTGAAAATTAATGTTAGAGACGGTACACAATCCACTTTTCAGTGTAAAAATGTTTTCCCCTTTCTTTTTTTAGTCAACATTCAGCACTTTGAAATCACATGTCCCATTTTAAGCACTTAAGATGTGACTGGTTTGGTTATTTTTTAAAAAATCTTATTTAATATTTATGCAACAAAATCTGATGATTCCTGATGTGTTGCAGTTTTAATCATAATCTAGTATCATGATTCCAGTAAAAAAGTGTGCCCTTGTAGCTGTTCAACATGGCACAGACAATGTGCCAGAGCAGATAGATATGACTTCCCCATCCCCAGAATGGTAAAAGTCGCATTGCCTGAAAGTGATAAAACTTTGTTATTCTTAGAGCACAACCTGTGAACTAATGAGCCAACATTTACAGCTCCCCAGACTCACTAGAATATTATTTCACAGACATCCAGATCTTCAAGAACAGCAGGAAAGAAAATAAAAATCAAAGCAGAAAGCACAGGGAGAAAATCTAGATGTAATGTGAGATATTACTTCTTAATCCAGGGTGGGAAAATTTTGTCTTGCACAAGGTCTGTTCCCACCCTATGCATGTATCTAGATAGGGTAAGTGTGAAACCCTTTCTACCCACTTCCTTACAGAGCCCCAGCCTTCACTGCAGCGCTGAATTTGGAATGGAGGGATGTTGAGTGTAGCTTAGGTTCCCCTGCATTTTGACTTTCCTAGATCTGTTTACATTCCTTCAGTAATATATGACATTAAGGGATTCTCCACCATGCAACTGGCATGCTTGAGAGTGAGACCATGTGCGGTACCCTTGCTCTACCACTTGGGCGATCCCCATCTCTTTGCAGCTGCTGCTGAAGGCCAATGCACTTTTGTAAATCTCCACACTGCCAGTTGTCTGGGGAACACAGAGATTACTCCCTCATGTTCTCCACAGCTAGGCCAAGCAGCTGAAATTGTTGGGGCAGCCAAAAGCACAGTTTACCGAGTCCTTGCAACAGTACCAGTTACCACCAGTAGAAATTGTACTGATGACATATCATCTTGTCTTGGTATGAGGCAAAAGGTGCAACTCCTCCAACTGCATTATCTCAGCTGGGGAGGCCACATATGTTGCAAGAAGCCTTCCAGCGTGCTCTGTGGGTGCCTATATATTACTCTGGTGGGACAGCCCTGGCACCCCTGCAGAACCCTAAGGGCAGCCTGAGCCCAGCCTGAACTCAGAGTTTTAACATCCCATCTCCTCTCTGCAGCAGGAAACAACTTCACCCTCCTAGGGAACCTGGCACTGCAAATGCAGCTAAAATGCTGAATGGAGGTAGCACAGGAAAACATGTGCTGGACAGTGCTCCTACATAACATTTGCTTCTAAGCAAGGTGATAATGTGATACAATAAGAGATAGCGAGTAAAGGGCAGTTGGATCCCTTTACTATCACAAAGCAGCAAGAAAGAAGGAATTTAAATAAAAGTAAAAACACATTGAAGAGCATGAAAGAAAAAGTACTGCCCTGTATTCTATCTGTATGTTCATAGACTTCCCTCCATGGGAGATTTCTGATCACCTCCATTACAGCCTTCTCAATTGTATGCAGATCTTTCTCACCACCTGTCCCCCATCCTGTGTGTGAAATGTACCAGCAATTACAAATGACTTATCTGATCATTTTTGCTGTTCTTCTTTGTGGAGAACAGAAAATAGCATGGTATGAGTGAAAAAACAATTTTTATAGTTGTTGTAAAATTCATTAAAACAATGTTTCTTCACTGTCCTTCAAACATGGTTCTCAGAGTTTATAAACAGCTTTTGTTATTAGTCAAATGAAATACTGTGCAGTAATACTTTAACTCTCTTTTGCCAGATTATCAGTTATTTCAAGCAAGTGTTAAAATCTCCATCACTGGCAAAATGAATTATGTTTTCTTTGTCAAACTTGCATCAACATGCCCATCAAGCTGAGCTGGAAAACACTCTTTAACAGCACAGCATAGGTGCTGCTGTTTGTGATTGCAAATGCACCTGAATCTAAATTTTGCAGCTATAGGGACCTCTTGCTCTGCAAGAGGTTTTTATTTTCAGACAGACTTTCAGATTAGTTTGCCACATTTCAATATATTTTTAATACTTTCTTCTAAGTTCTTTTAATTAGTAAGTCTGACTCTCCTGGACATTACTTTTATTTTATTTGATAAACATGAATCATCATATTTTTTTTCTTATCTACTCTCATTTATGTGGCTTTCAAAATACTCAAGCAATTACAGTTACATAATAAAGGCTGGAATACAATAAGTAGAGTTCATTCTGTTTGGGGGAAGTAAGGTGGATTAGTTTATCTTTTCAGGTAACATTCATGAGTCATTCAGTTCTCATTCACAAAAATAAGTTTCCTCCATCATTTGTAAATATGCAATGAGACATTGACACAAAGTCCTGGTACACTAATAATTTCACAAGGTATTTGAGAGACCACTCACATACAGTTTTCCACTTTGTAAGCAATGGAGGCTCATTACTTTATAGGCTGTAGCTGCTGTTTCAGATATGGGAATAGGTATTCTAGAAAGACAGTTCTGCCTATAAATGAGAAAGACCAAATTTCAGTAAGATCACTTACATAGATTGGTGTTAATACTTGCTATAAGAATGTACTTACTTGCAGTAGTCTGTAATGGGGGAAAGAAATGTGGCATTAAGATGTCTCATACATAGAGACATCAAAATCTGCTCAGTTCATTTCTGTCTAACCTAAAGAAATGGACAAGCTAATATATCACATAAATTTTACTGATGAATGTCAGGACTCTGATACAATGCAAACTCATAGAAAGCACTGTAAACAATATCAATCTTTCTAAAGGCAAGGCTGAGACAAAAATACTATTACCATATCCAAGGATAGAGACAGTTTGTGTGCCATCCCAAACCAATTTTACTGGGGAATCAAAACTTCCTTAAACCTTTTTTTTCAGGGTCTCTAGAGGAAATAAAACATCATTTATACACCCAAACAGTATTTGACGAGAGAGAGTGTGCTGGCAATCTAGAGAAAAAGAAGACAGTTTGGGATGGCAGCTGGCCTGAGAAGCATCTGCACATGACCAGTGACACTCAGGGCTTGAACACCTCAACCATGCCCAGGGCAGTCCCCACCCACCACCAGTGGCAAACTTCAGATTCTCCATTCTCTTTGTGTCACGGCTATTATTTATCTGAATAAATAAAACACCAGTTCAGAACACCTAGTAATGCCTCATTTCTTAGTTATTGAAGAAGTAACAAGCAAATCTGATCAGGCACAGACACTGCTCCTGCAATCACAGGTGACTCCGAATACTTCAGAACCATAGAAACCATAGAAACTGACCCTGAAACAAATGACAACACAAATAACCACGAGGTCTGAAAAGAAGGATCAAATCATGGGGAATGGTGCAGTGAAAGCAGCGCTCTAGAGGCACTCCAGGCTACAGAGGTACTAACTCTCTCACTTCAGTCACCATGTTCCTGAGAACATCCTGAACATGGATAAATCCAAAGGACTCAGAAATTCATCCTGAAAGATGGTACAAAACTACTAGACCAGATCACCTACTCATCTGCATCATAACAGCACAGATCTTTCACAGAACCAAGAAGCTTAGGTTCTGCCATGAAATCACAGAATCATATAATGGCTTGGGTTGGAAGGGACCTGAAAGATCGTCTAGTTCCAGTCCTCATGCCATGGGCAGAGACACCTTTCATGAGACCTGGTTGCTCAGTGCCCCTTCAAACCTGGCCTGGAACACTTCCAGGGAGGAGGCATCTACAACTTCTCTGGGAAACTTGTTCCACTGCCTCACCACCCTCACAATAAAGAATTTCTTCCTAATATCTAATCTAGACCTACTCTCTTTCAATTTGAAGCCATTCCTCCTTGTCCTGTCACTACATGCTCTCGTAAAAAGTCCCTCTCCATCTTTCTTGTAGGCTCCCTTCAGGTACTGGAAGGCTACAATTAAGTCACCCCGAAGCCTTCTCTTTTCCAGGCTGAACAATCTCAATTCTCTCAGCCCTTCCTAGTAGGAGAGGTACTCCATCCCTCTAATCATCTTAGTGGCCCCTCCTCTGGAGTTGCTCTGACTGGTTGATGTCCTTCCTGTGATGGGGGCCCCAGACTTGGATGTAGTACTCCAGGTGGGCTCTCACCAGAGCAGAGCAGAGAGACAGAATCTCCTCCCTTGACCTGCTGCCCACGCTGCTTTTGACAAAACCTCTACTAAACCTCTATGCCTGCAAAGAGGAAATTCTGCTTTTCAAATTCATTAAATCCAGCTCTTTAGTTTGTGGCACAGATTTTAGACTAACATGCTGTTTGATTTCTCTTAACACGACTGGACCCATGAAGTGTGCATGCATGTTGGTGTGTCCCCTCTTGTACCCATTTCTACTGCATTTCACATTTCTGTCAATAGAGCCTCCAATATTTGAATCCGCTGATAGAACAGATGCAGTAATTGCAAACAGCTGTAAAGTATTACTCATCTTGCTAATCAAAATGACTTTCTGCTAAATAAACCATGAAAAAAGCTTTTCCACCATCAGTGAAGTGGAGTGGAAATGATACAGACTGTAAAGAGTCCACCATGAAAGTAAAATCAACAGATCAAGTGTTCCTACAGCAGTGATTCTACCTGCTAATGCACATTTCCAAAATTGTTATAGAAATTTCACTATGTTTAGGAAAATGAATTTGTGTAACAACACAAATGTTCCTCCAGGTATTTTACATGATACCTCCAGATACACAGAGCCTTGAAGAACTGCTTTATGCTTTCTCAAGATTCATAATCTGAGGGGAGATAATAGCCCCATATGGTTTTGCTAGATGTTCATTACCTCCTATACTATCTTATTTAAAAAAACCAAACAACTCAGAGTACTATATATCCACATCAAATATGACAAAAGGACTGTTTCTGAGCTTATGGGAAGCACAGAACAGGCTGGTGAATCTCCCCCAAACAAGTTTGAGGAAAAAAATCACTCCTAAGTCAAACTCATGTCTGAGAACTCTAGTCTTTCATTAGTCTGTCCCCTAATGAAAAAGCTCCTTTTCTAGCTCATTGTGCTTCAGTTTTCCTATTTTCTAAGTCATATTCTTTAATTCTTAAAAATGCTATTAGAAAAGATATCATCTCTGGTTATATACTCTTCCTCTATTCCCTTATGCCACTTAAGCACTTATTGCTTGTGGGCCACTCCAGCATAAAACACTCCAGAGGAAACAACGTAGCCCTGAGTTATTTCTCTCACTTCTTTGGGTCACACTGAATTAGGAAGTAAGCAATCTTCTTCCACGGCTTTCTGGTACCATAAATGATTTGCTGGGAACCTCAGCTCTTCTATTATGAAAAGTAACTAGAATTTAAAAGGCATATAAATTACAGATGTGCTAATTTTGTGCAGCGTGATGAACTTCCTACTACCAAGTCTATATATCTGCAGAGAGGGGAAGAAGAGGGAAGAGTAAATGAGACACATATCTGATTATAGCACAGAAGCAGAAAGAGTAAATCTACTTCCTCTCTGAAACACTTTGTATTCTCCAGCACTGGATGCAGTCTCCACCAAAGGACTAGGCAAGTTCTCTAGATCAGTTGCCTTTCTGCCCCAGTTTTTACACTGTTTTTCTCTCCGCAGGTCTTTTTTCTTTGTTTTGAATCTTTTCTACTCTCACAGTCATCTATCCCCATTTAGTGCCATGGCTGCAGCAGTGTGACCTGCTGTCACACCCAAGAAACCCCAGGAGAAACACTGCACAACTTCAAACCACAGCATCTCTGCCACAGACAAAAGAAACCATAACAGGAGAGCTCCAGGTCACTGTCTAGGCTAACATAGTCTACAGAGTGACATAATCCTCTCTATTAGAAGGGTCATTGTAAGACTATGATAGAATAAACTGATTTCTCCCATGATAATCCACTTCTTGAGGATCAGAGAAAGCATCAGAAGAGCTGCGTACAAAGTCTTCACCAAATTACTCTGTGACACATTAATTTCTCCCTCCTGCTCTGCCCACTTTCCAGACAGTTCTTTGATTTTTGAACAAGAAATGAAAATGGAGAAACAGACGCTGCTTTATCAAAAGCCGCATCCTTCTCACAGAGCACATAGTGTACGGAGGACATTTAAGGTATGTCAGCAGCAGTGAATGAGGCTCAGACACCTCCACATCTTCAACTCCCCTCAAACTCTTGGTAGCAGCATGAAGAATTTTCCCTTACACATGGATATTTCCATGCTACTTGGGGTTGCACCATTTGTGGTTTTCACAGCTAGTGAGTGCATCTTCTCACAATTCCTGGTAGTAGCAGTAGGCCTATTTTACAAATAAACAGAAGGCTACAAAGACCTTTCTGGGTGAGTGAATTGCATTGCAGTCACCATAAAATCCCTCTCAAAGAACTGAAACTGCACCTTAAATATATTAACTGCTTGCCCTTGATATCCCAGATGAACCCTTCCCATTCCAAGCCTACATTTATCCATGCTTTCTTTAGTCAAAGGTAACAAGACTTAGAATCACACAGCTTATTTTTTCCAGGCAGCAACGCAGCAGAGCCAGGCCTGAATCTCAGCCTCTCAAGAAGCAGCAGGTTTCAGAGCTTTTTATCATCTGCCCTCATGCAGGTTTTCAAGAAAGCCACACACAACTCTCAAATGTCAGTACACAGTTTCTAAGTCAATGTGCAGCAGTGTGGGGTAATTTCTTTTTACCAGTTTCTCTCCATCTACAACTCTCAAAAAAGGCACGTGGCCCTTTTCTCTGCCCATTAAATTATACCTTTCACTCTGCAGCCTCTAAGCAGCCTCCTGTTGTTCTGAAAAAAAATTTGCAAACTCCATTTCTCACACCTTACAACTCCTTTCATGGTAATATCCCCACCACCGGGACTCATTCAGGTGCTGTTCCAAATCCAGAAATTTCCTCCCTCAGAGTTTGGGCTTCTCCTACTAGAAGTTTTCAGAGTGCAACATCCACCTCAAAGTGTGAGAATTGAAGGAATAAACTCAGACCATGGAGCAGTGTGAGATGATAATTCTAAGAGAGGCTAAAAAGCAGGAGTGGAGCTTGTTCCTGAAACAGAAATAGGGAGCAGAAAAATGAAAGGAATTTCTGGGGAAGTATTTCCTTTGGGAAAAAACCCAAAAGCTATAACACATTTCAAAGTGCTTTTGTCTTCTCTTACTGACACTGAGAGCCCAAAACAGACTGTAAGAAATACAAGGACAGTCAGAATAAGACTGTGGTGGTCTTCATTTAGGAAGAGTTTCCTTACTGTAGGAACTACCCTCCCCCTCCAAATTTCCTAGACTGAACAAGAAGCAAGCCCTACACACTAATAGCATAGCACCCAAGAAAAAAAGATTATATGATATGCCCTTGATAGTCCATTAGCAATATTTGTGCTCATTACCAGTGAGATGTGTTTCACTGAAAGAGCCACTTGGGCAGGAGGGGCACTTGAGGTAATTAAGAATGTATTTACATTTTATAGAGCCATTGATGCCTTTATGTCCAAGGAACCCACATTAGAAGTGTGCTCAGGGTATTTTCCTATCAATAAATATTAAAATGGTTAATCTGCACTTGGTCTGCTAGCTGCCTACCATGGCTGCAAGCTGTTAGCAAGCAGTAAAAAGCAGACAAAAGAATCTGTCAGACAAGAAACCAATCTTCCAAGGTATTTCTTTTTTCTGGGTAAGTTTCCATTTATTCACTGCCTTATTTTCATGAATGAAAAACAGAATAAAAAAATTGGCAAGAGTTTCAAATTCATAACTGTAAGAAATAAAATGAGCTCTTGATTTAAGTGCACTTTTAACTAAAAAAAATTAGTTTAGAGTGATCTTTTATTCAATAAGTTCTCAAACAATTCCCTATTCTTCTAAAATCATCTTCAAGTGCAAAACAGATCCAATATTATGTGTCCATTTACTTAAGTTCTGCTTGTGTCTATTCTTCCTGCTGTCCCAGAGTGTTCCTGCTAGACACAAACCCAGAAACAATAAACAGCAATCTAAACTCATCACAAAATCACCTTAAGAAATGCAGAAAGTAACAGGAATTAATCAGCTGAACAGGCAGTCTTCCATTCCAACCCTTGTTATTTAGACAAGTGTAGCTAATATACATAATGTAGCCATAAATAATTAAGTAAAATAAATTACAGCCCAACAAAGTCCACATTAAACAAGACAGGCCTCTCTGAAAGCCATGCGGGACTTACTATCTGAAGATCAGAGTAAAAAATGAAAGAGTGTGGCTCACATGATCTGTCTGTTGCTCTAATTTTTAAAGATGATACCTAATCATTGTAGAAACTCGTGCCTAAGAGAGCTGGACTATGCTAGAACTGATCTGAGTCATAAAGCAGGATGAAAATGAAAAATGAAAAAGAAATGAGCATGTACATTTTGCATCATGCTCATGTGGTAACTCTCATTGTCATGACTCACAAACCCAACAAAAAGAAGAAACTCCACCTAGAGCCGTAAATTCTAGTCAGCCTAATTATTTCACGTGTTGCAGCCTGACTTAAGTTATTCGGAGAAGAGAAAGGCAGATCCCTGATAGTGGATAGTGCTGGACATGGCGAAAATAATAAATTGGTCATTGGGAAACACTATGTTTCCTGGATAAAGAACAGCATATTTCATATTCTTCTCTCATAGCTGCCTCTTGATGGCAGTAAATGGTTTTGCCATAGCTGTCATATCTCAGCAGAGAAGTCCTTCAAGAAGAGTCTACTTCCATTCACTTAAACAACACCTTTCCTCCATGGCAGCTGATGTCCCATACCCTCCTGGCTCGCAAGTTGCAACAAACAGCTTTATAATTTGTCAGTTTTTAAAGACTACTGCGAGCCTTTTGCTGAAAACCATCATGACACATTGACCTAGACCTACAGGTAAGTCAGTAGTTTGGAAATTATTCTGTTTTCCCCAGATAATTGCCCTGGGTCCCAGGAGTGGAGATGTGGCATTTCCAGTGCATCAGAGTGACGTCCAGGGGAATTACATCAGGTTTTGGTGTTGCTCCCCCAAGCACATAAAAAATCTTAAAATTAAAAAAAAAAAGTACCTTTTGATGCTCCCATGTCTATTAAAATGAAAGCTCTGCAACATCTCAATTCTTCTATCCAGAATAGGCTTTGTGGCCAATGGAGTAGAGGAATCAATGTCTCTTCCTTTTTCCACAGTAAGATCAGACTCCCACATCCTACAGGTTTGGATTTTTTCCCTTCAATTAGTCTGCTGTAAAGAGAAGTGCAGCTCCTGCAGAAGTCAACGACTCTGAAAATCTGAGCCTTGATATCTCAGTGTCTTGAAAAGGACCTGCATGCAGAGAGGAAAGGAATAATGATTAACAAACTGCCTTCTAAACGTAGGAACTCTCACCCAAAAGTGGAGTATTGGTGCCTGCTTGAACTGCTGCCCAGCTCCTGTCCAGTTTATTTCCTATCTGGTTGGAGAGAAGAACACAATTAGTACAATGAACATGGTGCTTTGGAAAGATTTTTCATCCAAGTAAATGATCTTGCACTAATAACAAATGTTTGATGATAATTCAGGACTGCACCGGGCCAAGTAGGTTTATCCCACAGTGAGAGGCAATATGGAGATAACTCACCGCTAGCAAGAGGATGGAAAAACATTTCTGAACACGCATTCACCATTACCCATTTTGGACAGATGCAGAAACAATTTTCTTGTATCTGCCAGTTCTGCTGGTCAGCAATGCTGCATGGATGCAAGGAGGAACTTGACTACATCTAGCAAAAATCTTGGCACATTCCAAAGCTCCTGAAGTGCTCTTTGCTCTGTGGCCATGGGTAGTAGGAAAGCACTCCATATTGCACACATATACTATGTGCATCAAGAGTCCTGCACTCAGGATTGAATGTGCAGTCTCCCCAAAGTTTAACTGAAGGAACCCTTAAGGCCTCTGAACCCACTGCCAGCAGCAAGCATGGCTGGATCAATACCCTGTCCAGTGCTTTACATGTCATGACAGTGGCTACTGAAAATTACTAACAAAAGAACAGTTATTCTAGAGGTTGGAGACTATTTGTCAAGGGATAGTGATGAACTAGGGCTGAATTGGGTTGGGAGACAACTAGTGGGTGAAGCAGCCACTTTTAGTATGGGTAACTCTTGCTATAGTTTCTGAAGCTTGTCTTTATCTAATAAGTCATAGAATGGCATGGGTGAAGATTCTTACAGAATGTATTTTTTTAAGTACGGTAAAACTGTCAGACCATCTGCCAGAATTTATTTCTGATTTGTTATGAGGTTCAAGAAAACCTACCAACCAAAGATTCAAGACATAGCTCTGTCAAAAGACATTTACATTACCCATAAGCATTTCAATTATACACACCAGGCAGAACTGTAAATTGTAAGATATGCATAGATAAATCAGATAATATGTGGCAGAGAAGGCATACAGCAGCAATATTAGCTTGCATATCAGAATCTTAAAAAGCAGACACAATTAAGAGAAAGGACAAAAAAATAAATACCTTGTGAACCTTTCAAAAGGCCAATCACATGGTCCTTATTTTAATATTGTTTAACAGTAACACTTAATAAGGGGAACATCACGATTGTGTGAACTAAATTTTCAGTCATAATGAATGCTACAAATTTAACCTCCCAAGTTTAAATAGGGTACAATGCCTTGGGAGAGATGCAAGAGAAATTGTTTGATAAAGGTGATGGTTTTTCACACCTGAAAATAATGTTTTTCTTTCAGGCTCTCTTGATCAACAGTCTGTAGCCACACATTAAAGACAGAATCTCAAGATTTATGGTGTATACTTGTCACTACTTGCATAACTTACTATGGATAGAGGATCACAGAGATTTTGAACATAATTTCCTACACTCCAGGAGATTAAATAGACTACATTTGAAGAAGGCAAGAAGTAACTATGGTCCCTGGATAGCAGAAAGTAAACTTCAACCAGTTTCCGCATAGTTTATTCAAGAAATATAGTCATGTCTCCTACATTTAGGCATAAACATCCTGTGCAGGAAGCATGTGTATTTGATTTAAACAATTAATTGCATGGGAGTGGATTTCTGTTACGGCTTTCCTGGCACAAACTAAAATCATTACATAAATCAGCTGGAGAATGACAATTTTACCTATATAAAGATTGATCGAACATTCACAGCTAGAGTTTGTTCTTTTCCCCATACTCATCAATATAGAAGCAGCTGTGATCTGAAAGCTTTTCTGGGGTAAAAGGCAACACTAAAGAGCATGCTGGAAGAAAACAATCACCATATCAGAGCTATTCCCCAGATCACTGTTCATTTCTATAGTTCCTTCTTCATCCATCATGCTTTCTCTGATTGTTATTCATTTCCTTATTTAATGAATATTGTAATTAATACAACACACTTAAAGATGCATTGCAGATATTTTTTTTTTAAATTATGCTTACCATGATATATCCTGAGAGGGAATATTAGCAGCTCTATTAAGTGATGCTCTCTTGTTACCATGATAAATGTGTATTCAGTGATAGATTTAATGTGAAACCCAGTGAACATAACTCACCAAAAAACCTAAATCATGTATCATCTATTTGAAAACTGTCATCTTTTTCTAACAGATAGGAAGCGTTTTCCTGGGGAATCTGTTGCTTGTTATACTCTGCTCATCAGAGGTACTAGTGACATGGCAGCATTTCCTATAACAAAGGAAAAATATAGTCATATCCAAAATTCACCCAAAGAGGGAATATCTTTGTTGGCTTTTAATGAAGACACTTCGACTGTATAAAGCCAAACTATTTGTCACTTTTTAATGATTTAACTGCTTTCTTTGCTTATTACATACATGTACTCTTATGTTAAAGCCCTGAACCTTATGCTGGTAAGTATAGCGTCGAGGGCACTGGTCCTACTGTAAGTGGCAGGCGAGCACTTGTTTGAACAGTCAGTGGTATTTAGAGATTGTCTGGTTTCTATTCTGAAAAAAAAACAAACCCAACCTACAAAACACCAAAAACAAAGCCCTGAAGGAATAAACAAGAAGTTTTATCCAGATCAAGAAATCTTCTCTTTGGAGTATCTGGAAGGGTTATCTCTGAAATGGTTCCTGCATTTTCTTTTTTTTTTTTCAGTTGTTTTGGGTTTTTTTAAGTTTAGTATTTTTTAAGCCTGTATTTGAAAATTTGTTTTAAGAAATGCCCTCCAACACTGGAATTTTTAGTTTTGAGAATACTGGAACAAAAATTTTTGATTATTGCCCATACCCATGTTAAATACTATTCACATTCTTTCTTTCCCATATAAGATTTTGATCTGGTTGCCATTTTCCAAAGAAATAGCAGGGGGAAAAAATTGTGCCCTGATTTAGTACAGACCTCAGCATGCCATTGGATCTTTTTTCAAAGAGGTTGGTGTTCTTAAAGGAACAGAAACTGGGGCACTGGGGATTCTCCTGCCTATTTCCGCGATAAACATAGGTGACATATTTATTTTAAGATCTGGATCCCTCTCATAAGGTCATTTAAGCTCCCTGACAGCTTGTTCACTGGAGGTACAAAAGGAATGAACTGCCTGAAGCTGATCCGGAGTATAGGTTGATAAACACGTCTTTCTTTTCTTGCTGAGCACCTGTTCATGACCACCATACAGCTCCCACAGCCACACTACAATTTGAAATACAAGGAATTCCTGGGATAAATATGGAGTATTGTGTTACCTATACCAACCATACCAGTCCTATATCCTACTCTTTGCCTCTCTTTGCACCGTAGGAAATAGCGTATAATACCCACTGCCAGCAGTGTGGAAGAAGGGCTGAAAATTTCTACAAGTTCAGGATTCAACAGCTTCTGTCTGCTGAATTGCTGGAGTAGTAATGTTCTGTGCATGGAGAGTCTGGGGATCTTTGGAGAGGTGCATGTGAGGGATGGTATTGGGCTGGTTGGTGCCTTTGTTACCAGACAGCAGATGAGAAGCAGATGTGTTCCTTCCCCAAACAACGAGCATTAGGAAGAAGCTCCTTGGTTTGCACAAAGGGAGAGATCTAACTCTTGAGAGTCTACTAGTGAATTTAAAAAGAGAGAAAATAATGACAGATTACATTGTTGTACTTTTAAACTCAGTCTTCAGTACTCCCTCTCCCAGTGCCTATATGTGTCAGACCCAGAGACAGTCTTGCTCAATAAATGTGTTAATAGTCTCCTTTCAAGACAGTCAATGCCAGATATGCTCCTGATTTAATTGAAGACTTAGATTACCAGGACATTTAATTTCCTTCTATAAATGATAGTTAGTTCTTTTGGTCATTTTTAGTTCTTCAAGTGAAAGAAATAATGAGCCTGTGAGTAGATTTTATGTCTAGTCCTGAGGGTTTGACTCTAGCAGAGCTCCCGCTGTCCTTGATGACTGGAGGGTTGCTGTGCATGTAAGACCCTCAGAATCTGGATCAGTACACTTAAGAATCTGCAAAACTGGTACAACATGCCAGTTGATCACAAAAGGTGGATCAGAGCTATTTTCATCATTAAGGAATAGGAGCTGCCCTATTTTAGTGCTTGTTACAAGAGCTATTTTTACATGTCAGAGTCTGGATAAGAAATACCTGAAAAATATGATTTTCAATCAGTGTGAAATACCTCCTTAAAATTCCTTAAGTTGGTGATGCACACCCTCCAGGCACCTTTGAAAATGTTGGGGAGAAATTTGCCTCTATTGAAGTCAGTGAGAGTTTTACTACTGAGCTCAATTGTGCTGCATCTTGCAGCTGTCTATTGACTTCAGTCACTCCGAGTTCTCTGGTTGGCTGGCTTATTTAAAAGGTGCAGGAGGAAAAAGACTGTCTAAAAACAATTTTTCTACCAACAAGATGATTACTGACTTATTTTCCATTGTAAACCATGCAAAAGTACCACAACTCAGTAAAAGGAGTGTGTTCATACATTATTTCTAACATTCTTCATATTTATAATATATATACAACAGAACAGGTTTGTAATTTGACCTTTCTCTGATATTCTAGTGATTTTATCTCATTAAGGGGAAAGGATAAATATAATAAAAGATCTTTTGTACAGGAATGTGCCTGTAATATTCTACCTTAACAGTCCAAATCACCACATCTTGTTACAGTAGCACTACTGTGTCTAGGTTATATCTACTGCTGAACAAAGAACTGTACACGTGGTTTACATTTTCTTCTGGCTTCACTGAACATTTCTACAAGATTCATTTTAATACACTGAGAAATGGCAGTTCCGTAAATGTTTATCATTAATGTACCAAATGAATTGACTACAAAACAACTAAACTAAACAATATTTTGTAGGACAACAGTCAGTCAAGGCCTGAAATGCTGACAAATAAGAGACCTACCTAGTGACCATAAGTCTTTTTGACTCTGTCACACAAAACAATTGGTGTTATGACTTCATGCTTGTAGAAGAAATAATATGAGGGGGAAAAAAACCCAACAGGTACAGGGTCAGTAATAGCAACCTCACAGAAATACTGTAACAGTGATGACATTAATAATTAAATGTACAAGAAATCTCAATAAATATTAAGTTATTTGCTAAAGAAATCTATGCCAGTGTCTTTTTGCATGTGTGTGAAGACAAACTGATTTATATCAGAGAAATGGGGAATCTGTTTTAGTCGACCTTGCTTTCTTCTCCTCTGAGCTGCAGAATTATAAAGCACAAATCTGCTTAAGTTAGGCTTTTTTACATTTATAAAGGGCCACACTTGATTTAGCAATACTATTTTTATGTGTAATGACATGAAATCATTTATTATACATTCTGCTAATCTTCAGACTTACATTTTGACAGGATTAGGAATTTATACAAAATGTAGACTTTAGGATGCACATTAAGACTGAGGCACTTCAATACATTTGGTTTTTTGCAAGTCAGGACTGACTGTTTGAAACAATCATTTTGTGTTTCCTGCTCTCTGAACAACAAACCACAGTAATCCTTCTGATGGTAATCATATTATTTTCTGTTTAAGATTACATTTTGTTTGTACATTTTTAGTGTAACTTAAAACAAAATTCAGGAGGTTTTCTTTTTAGATATCTTTTAGGAGAAGTGAATATTTTAAGAAAATTACATAGAAACCGAGTTTTCTAAAAGGTATAAACTTCCCAGTATATTTTATAAATATTTAAATGAAAGATGATCAGAAATGTATAAATAATTGTGTTAACACTTTACAAACTGTTACTCTGTTCTACAGCTCAGTAATAAATTGATTTCCCCACTGAGGGGATTAAAGAATCTAGATTTGATGAATGCAGAAACTGCTTGTTTTTTCTTTTCTTATACATCAAGTTGCATCACTGTTTTTGATACCCAGACTAGTTAAATATGATATTCTACTGAAGGTATATAATGGTAATTGACAAAATTATTTCCTTAAAATATTAATGCAGAAATTTACAACGCTTCATTTTCAATCTGAGAGAAGCTTGTTATTCATTTGCATGAGAATGGCAATTTAGTGTGGCAATAGAAAACTCCAACTGCATCCCTGCACTTTATTGCCTTAGGTTTGCAAACTGCTTTAACAGCCATCAGCCAAGAAATGTACATGTCATCTGCAAATCACAAATCACAGATCTTGACTCGAGTGATTGCGCAGGGAGAAGTGCTGAAGGGTTCATAGTGGCCAGAACAAGACTTAAAAGTGATGTGAAATAGGGAGCAAAAAGGGCTGCAATTGCCTTGGAGCCTAAAATAGACTGAGCTTCAATGCCATGGAAAAAATCACCAGCTTCTCCATCATTTCTTTAAAGGTCAGAATTTTTGTAGGTGGATTGGGAGCGCAGTGGATTGCAGATGCGTTTAACAGCAGGGTATTTTCCGCTGCCATGACCAGTTAAGGAAGATTTTCAAAAACACATCTGCTGGTAAACAGTTTGGCCCTACTCTGGGTCATCTGCCTTATCTGTGCTCATTGCTGCATGAATTCTTACCTGGATAAAGTCCCAAACCTCACATCAGTCAAAGTTAGGCTTTCAGTACAGTCCATTACATTTTTTAGAGAGGTAACTCCGTGGCTTTCGGTTGGTTTTGTGATGCAGGTCTGCTTCTTCACAAATGTATGAGGCACACTGGCAGTAGAGACAAAGCTTACTCCTTCCCACTTCCTATTCACGTTTCACTCGTCAGAAGGCACAGCACATCATGAAAGAATAAATGAAAGGAAAACAGATGACTAGAAGAATAACAAGGGCTCAAGGAGAGAATTTATCTGTGCTGCAAAAGGAGGCTGTGTTCCAATACCATTTTGCATCATTTCAGACCACTAATATTATGCAGAAATTGATTTAAGAGGAATTCAAACACAAATTGCCTGCAAACTGATGTGGAAGGCAGTAAATCCATTTTCCTTTTCAATCTCTCTCACTCTGCAGGTGACTAAATGCCCTTGGTTTAAGATTTCTTTTCCTCCACTCTGTTGTAATAGAATCTGAAGTTCTGTTTGGAACTGGAGAGGTTAAAAAATAATCCTCTTTATTAAATGGGTGAACCAAAATGCAATTAAATAGACAAAGATCTTCGCAGGTTAGGTTTTATGCTGGAGAGTGTCTACACTTTACACATATTTGTATGATACTTAAATATCTCTAAGTAATTTAACTTTTCTAAATGTTTATTAGTCCATGGTGAGCGCACTGGATCCTCTCCTGGGATCAAGTTATGAATTTATAAGAAGTGTAAAGTATTTAGATAGTTTCAAACATGTTTCAGAGCACTTGTAACATCTGGGGAATGAATTCTACTTGGCTATTCTACTGTTAACTTCAGAGAGAAATGTAGGCAGTTTAACCAGCTGAGATTCTTTGTACCAGTAATAGCTGAGCCTCTTTGGCTAATGGTTATTATGAAGAGGGTCTTGTTTCGTTTGGAGTTCCTTCCCTCCCAACTTACACCAGACAGAAACGAGCTTCTGGAAGAACTGAAAATTCTTCTTGACGTACTCTCCTTTGAGCTGAGACATTGGGAGAGCCTCAGAAAGCAAATTAACTAAGAGAGGCAGAGAAGAGATAACTTCATGAATGCACTCTTAATGAAATCCTCTGCCTTGGTTATGAAAAGACATTTTGCCAGGGCAGCCTACATCTATGCAATCACTACATCTAACTCAAGAGGCTTGTGGTTATGTCTTCCAAAATAGCTCTCAGAGTGCATCTGAAAGATTTGTCTGCACATTTATTATTTGAAGGTTATGGTGTTCACACCTTTGACTTGAATTTGCAGTTTAAAAAGAACAATGCCATGTTTTTGTTCAGTTTTTTCTCACCTTGTGTTCACCTCCAGTGGCAACTGCTTTTTCTACTGCAGCCCATCACCAGGGGGCTTAAAACACCGATCAAAGTCAACAGGTACCCCAGAGAACCAAGCATTAGTTTTTAACGTAACTGGGCAGAAGCACTGCAGAAAAAGCAGAGGAAAGAGAGAAGGGAAGGAACACAGAGCAACTGGTACTTCAGCACTTAGTAGGAAACTTTATCTCAGCTCACTGAAGCCCTCATCTGTTTGATACAGCCCAGGTTTGCAGCTCAACTTGGGTTTCAGAGTTCCTTGACAGTTTTAAGTGTCCTGCATTTTTTAACAGATGCTGCTGCCACACTGAGGAAGAGCTGTGATTGTACATTACTATGTTCCCCCTTTGTTTTCACTTACCCAGCCTGGAGAGATTTCCTTCCTCTTTTTCAAACTCATCTGATCATTTAGACATCTTAACAGAAAACTGTGTTGCTTCTGCTTTTGTACTGAAGCTATCTGTGAGGATCATAAGCCTATAAGCCAAGGACAACTTTCTCACCTAGCTCTTTCTCAGGTGAATCTCCTTTGCTTTATCTGGCCATACTCACCAGCTCTTCTCCACTAAACTGTCATGAGTCCTGAGCGGAGCACAAAGCGGGTTCAGTGAGGAGGGAAAAGAACTCATGCTCTCCTTGTAGAGGAGTTATGCTCACATGCTTTGGTTGTGATGTGGGCCTCTGCTGCACAGAAAGCTCCCTGCACCTGCACAGGAAAACAGGAACAGAGAAAAGAGAACTGAATGAGCTGGAAACACTGAAAGAGATGAGCAAAAATGTCAGAGATATAGGCTAAGAAATAGAGATAGGGATGGATGCATCCCAAAAACTGAATGGGACTGATGAGCCCTCAGTGCAATAGGAAGGTGAGAACACTATCGTTCCAACTAACAGACAGTGACTGACCATAGCCTGATCCCTATGAAAACTTTCTAAAACTTTTAGAGTTCATAGTATTTGCACATGTATTTTCAAATTCAGTCAAATGGCTTTTTGAGGAGAGAATAATATAGTGTGAAATTAGTCTCACTGTAATTCAGTTTTGATGGCACTTCTGAACCTTTGCTTTCCTTCTCCCTCTCTTCCTCAATATCCTCCTGGTCCAGTAAGACAATTCCCCCTCAATATCTGTTAACAAGAAAAGGCAGTTCATTTCATGACTTCTTGTTTCTGATTTAAACTCAATAGTTCCAAGGGGATAACAGTAACAATACCATTATCAATGGTTGATTCCTCTATGCTTGAACAGCATAGATGTCAGAGGGAAACCTATAAGAAGGTCTGCCATTGTTGGGAAAAAACAGATGGATGAAATATCTGAGTTGATGCTCTTTTCTTCTTTCCCTTCCAACAATTACCTAAGGCAGCTACTGAGACCTAACTACTAAGGATCCATGCAAATATCTCCTGTGCTTGTCTGATCAGTGATTCAATAGGCAAAGAGGGGCCTTTTTTCCATGCTCATCTTTGATTTCTGCACAGAACTATGCTAAGCTTGTGTTTCTCAGATGAAAGCAAGTGGTACAGTTTATGCTAAAATGACAAAACAATTTGAAAGCGAATGTGTATAACGGAGAGAAGAACTTAAGCACATGGTTGACATTATTACGTTTATTTCTCAGTGAGACCTGTCTTTTCATGACACTAATCAAAAAACTGGGTCACCTCACAATGGTAATTTCCTAGGAATCTTGAAATTCATGAGTCAATTTGATCCCTTTTTAGCTGAACATTCACTAAGCACAGTGAGGCTGGTGGAGCTCAGCTAGCTCATCAGACTTGTCATCGACTATATGTGAAGAGTTTATATCCTTAATGGGATCAAAGGTTTTATCAGTGATCCTTCGTAAATGTAAACAGATGAAATATTTCTCTATCAGCATTGATTCCACACCTGACATTCCTTCTGTTGATCAGTTAACGATTATTGTCCATTATAAAATCAGAGACAAGGAGGGTTTATTACTTTCTTAACAACCAAGAGCCATGCTAAAGAGCACTCCCCACTCTCCCCTTCTTTGAATCCATCTTGCAACAACTGAATATTAATAACATCATTTGCCATTGCCACGGACAGATTTAATACAATGCTAGTCTGGACATTATGAGGAACTTTTCAAAATATTGCATGGTTTTAAAATGCAGATCTCCCTTTAAAGTCAAATAGAAGTCAGTCAGCTAAAATCCTAGTCATCCTTCAGAAATTTAGAACTAGAAAGGTCTCCAGACAAGGATTTGTGAAATTAAAGCATCGGCAGGCAATGCCATGCACTTAGCCTTTTTTGTCAACACAAAATTATGCTCTTGTTTAGTGTCTTTTAGTGTTAACTCTGAATATTCCCCCGCAGACCTGTGCAATTGAGAATATTCTTGGGAATATGACACATTTCTGAAACATGCTACAGCTATCAATGAATTAAGGCTCATCACATTCTTCAGCTGTGGGATATTACCCTTGTTTGGCATAAGGACGAACAAGGTGATGGAAGTGATTTGCCTATAGTATTACAAAATTACAGCAATGAAGAAAAATAATCCCATTTCAGTGAATTATTTTTAGGGCGGCAGAAGCTTACCAAAAGAAACATTTCTAGAAATAAATTATACTGTAATAGGATGTAGTTAAATTATAATAAAAAAGAAAAATGTTTCAAACCCTATAAAAACAAAGGAAAAATATCTGAAGTCAGACAGAATTTTTCATTCAACCTCAAATGAAAGGTTTTCTTAGGAAATTTTGATTCAGCAAAAATAAAAAATGTATCGCTCTGAACTGCATAAATTACCTGCTGCTAGAGTGACCAAACCTGGAAACATGGCAAACAATATCAATTTAAAAAGAAGAAAGGACATTTCAACCTAGATAGAATCAGACCAGTTTCTCCGGGCAGAGCATGAGTAACTCAGTCAGGTTCACGCAAGTCAGTCAGAGCCACAAATGTAGAAGTGAGCCTCTGGGCTTAATATGCAAGAGTTGATCCCTTGTCCCTAAATCAGCATCAGCATTGACAGCTGGATCACCAGGAGTATGTCTGCACAGCACAGTGCAGACTGTGCAGGCTGGACAGAGATACCGCAAGAGCACTGACCCAGGACTGGGACGGTACCGGCTAAATCTCTCAGCTGACCAGGGGTAGCCTTATTCAGCTAGGCAGAGCAAGAGCCATCCAGAGACTGCAGACCTGCAGCAAAAGCCATTCAGAGATAGCTGGTGGCTCTCTGCACAGGAAGATGTTTTGCTGTCCAGACCTTTCCTGCAGAAATAACCAGTAATTCTTTGGGTGGTATTCTACACTTCATGAGTCCTGTCATCATTGGGCTGATGTACAGAAGAGAAAAACAAAGCATAAATCAAAATGAGGCTGAGATCAACATATTATTAGAGATGAGATTATCATCGTTAAATTTGAATTCAGAGGAAGTTAACACTCACCTCACAGAGCCAATGTAAAGAAACTAGCTCTCCCTGAAATCTCCAATAAAGATCTTCTACTGATGGCCTGACTGTACCAACACTTACTGCATGTACTGATGACTAATGCAGATAATATCTCTAAACACAGGGAGTGTTTCCCCATTTGATGAACAAATACGAACTATTGAAGGAAAAGGTCTCAGCACCGCAAACCCCTCAGAGCAGACTCTGCATTCTTCCTCAGGCACAGTACATCCTGATGGGTTTATGCATTAATAAGAATAAACAAGGAGAAAGGTTTCATGCTTCACCTTACCAGGTTGTTAATTGAATACATGTATCAACATTTCATCATTAACAAGTGTCCTTCTCATTCAATGCTTTGAAAGTAAAAGTCATAGCACAAAACCACTAAATGAACAATGTTTTTTCTCACTTCTGCCTTGCAGATACTAATATAAAATAATATAAATAAATAATAACATAAGTATATAACTGTCTTGCAATGCTCATGCTACACAACTCCACATGTGACCTGTTCCACTGAAACTATTGTATTTTTGCTTACAAGATGGGAAATTTGAATTACTACTTTGGGCACATTTTTGAAACAGTGAAACTTAATCAAGAGTTTCACTGGGGAATCTTTTTACTGAGAAGTCACTGGATATCAAAACCTGCCCTGATTTCTTTCCTCTCCCACTAAGTAGACTAACTTCTGAGGTACTGACACTCTTTCACTTGCTTTCCTTCTGACTCCATGTCTTTCCTATTCCAGCAAACTCACATCTAAGGGGAAGGCCGCTGCCATTTTTCTTGACTGCTATACAAGAAATGAACACCACTTTTACTCCCTCCTAAACCCATTTTCTGAGAAGGCATGCTTATCTAGCCACCTGCACTGGGAGGACTCCAGACTGCATACGCAGTGTATGGAAGTGACTGATGGGAGCACAGGTCACAAAAATGCTCCAGTGCATTTCTCTGTGAGGTTCATTACACTGCCATATTTCAGTGGCATGTTTGTGTTACAGTTATTCTGATTGCAAAAGTCTTAAGGGATAAGGATTATTTCATTACGCTCAAAAGTAGCTAAGGCTTTGATGAAGTCACTAGTCATATGCACTGCCTAGCTCTGATGAACATCTTTCAAGAAGAGTATCAAAAAGTTTGAAATTTTTCTCCTTCCTTAAAGGAGGAAAATATAGCTTCTATTGACACACTTTGGGATCATACTGTGTTTATGTGTAGTTATTAAAAATGCATCAGGAGCTAGCAACAATCTAGAAAAATATATATATTCAAAATATAACTCTCAGATGGTGGAAGTTATAACTAAATCAAGTATCCAGAAAGAGATAGATGAATTCTGTTTTGAAAAAAGGTGCATATTTTAAACATTGAAGAACAATAGTTTACCATGGTGTTCTATGTTATGATATCTTTGTCACTAAGCCATTTTTTTGTCAAAAACTAATCTTTTTTTTTTTCTTTTTTTTTCAGCAGACAGGCATCCAACCCATAAGTCATTTTGGTGGCCTTCTTTTTCCAGGGATACACTTTTTTATGCAGTTGTGCTACCTACAGTAAACCAGGTCTTCTGATAAACTCTGTGTCCACTGTGCATTCACACTGCAGTTGATCTTTGCATGGACTGACTGTAACGGCTATTTTGCTGGGAAAGGGCCAGACCACAGTGTCACCCTTTGTGACTGGACTGATTGGTCTTTACAGCTCTGTCTCAAGATCAGTCTCTCAGGCACAGTGAGTCAAGGCAGTACTGAGAACCAAAAAATTCTATAGACACTTCTAAATACAAAAGTCCAGCATGAGATAAGGGTCACACTATCTATTCACCTCTCAGACATTAGGTTATTCAAGGATTAATTTTCCTGACTTAAGTTGTTTAATGAGACACAATAAATTACAGAATCCAAGAAAAACAGGCAAAATTCCACACTGAGTAATAAAGGACCGAAGTTTCATTTGCAGAAGATTATGTTTTAACCTTACAGCAAATGTGTTTGTACGCACCTTTTTTCCAGTACTGCCTTTTCCATGGTATTATTCTTTCACTTTAACCTGTTCCTAAGCTAGGATGAAGTGTCCTTATGTGAGTCAGAAGCCATGAAGAACACTTATGTTTACGCAACTATGAAATTCCAGCCCAAACACAGGAGTCATCATTAGCAGGAATGCCAGAATCCCCCAGCAATGGCAGCCATGTATTTACCATGCTCCATATCAGAAAAGGTAATGGTTATAGCACCACTGTTCTGAGTGACAGCAAGGACAGTACGTATTTCGTCTCACATACCTTATACCACACAGTCACCTCCAAGAGAGATGTTTTTGGGGATGCAGTAATACAGGACACAAGCAGGGGAATAGGGTTACCCTGGATGGTCTACTCAGCAGCTGAAAGTGAGGGTCGTGTCTTGCAATGGCCAACGCATCTGTGCAAGTGCCACTAATGGCAAAAGAACAGTGCAGGTCAGTGCCTGACTATGGGACTGAAAATCTATGAACCTTTGTAATGCTCTAAGGAGTTCTCAGACAAACTCTTCCTCAATATGTGTCCCTGTGCTGGCTGGAGAACAGTTAGTTCTGAAGCATCAGTTCGCCCAAGTGGTAGAGCTGCACTGTGGAGTTGAGAGAAAAGCAGTGTAAGCCTGCATACAAGTAGTGCTCACAGACACACCAGAGCCAATTCCGACACAGAGGAGAAATGACAGAAAGACTAATATGGGCTGGAGAAGAAGTGTAGAAACTTCATAATATCTAATATGAAACTTGTAACCCTTGGCACTGCGAAGGAAGTGGGAGAGAAGTTGTCTGCAAGGCTAAGACTGCTGCAAATGAAAGAAGGTGTACCATTAGCAAAGTGATACCAGAATGTCAGTTTTGTAATGTAAGCTTTGAGTTCTAGGGACTTTCTATGTTTATTTCATTCAACTGTAATGTCCATGTCCCAAAAAATGAGGGGAAAAGTGCAATCTTGGGGGGAAAGCTAGGGAAAAGAACTTCTGCTTTTTCCGTTTTTTCCTCCCTCAGCTTGGTTTCCTCAGTTTTGTAATGTCCAGTGAGATCAGGAGGTACATGTGCATATCAAGAAAAGGTTGTGTCAAGGGTAAAAAATTTGATGAATTACCTAGTTACATACACTGAAACCTGCTAAATGAGGGAAGGAGTAAGATTAAGAGTGTCCTGATGAACAGAAAGATAGAGAGGTCATATAACATTCACAAAAGAGTGACAGTAATTTCATTAGAGCACTGGAAAAAATATGCTGAAAAACAAGTAGACTGTTAAGTGTACTCTATCCCTTTCACATCAGCACTGACCTCAATAAATTCTTGCAACTCAACATGACTGTTTCTTTTGTGAAGTATAGTCATCATCTCCTGACCCTTTCTTTAACAAATTTATTTTTGAAGTAGATAAAAAATACAAAGGTGTGCTTTCAAAAAGGCAAAATAAACACACTGCCAATTTGAGTACTGGAGACTTGATTGCTTCCTAGCTTAGTGTAAGGAAAGAATATGATTTACCAGGAAGTTGATAATGCCAGAAATGAACTCCTGGAGAAAAGTTTTCTTAAAAAAAGAAAAAAGTATGTGCATATGCAAATCAACATCTTTATATTTGCATGGCATTCCACTTCAGTTTAGCTAAACACGTGACAGTGAGCAAAATAGTCTTATCCATGGCTCATTGCTTTGAATATCAAGCTGTAAATCACTCAAGAACATTTCCTTTCCATATTTCTGTCACAAGATTTCCAATTCTTTGATTGAACTAGGGAAAAAATATTGCTAGAGAGGGCACATACACTTTTTCTTTTTTTTTCCCTACTTTCTCTTTCCCTTCTCTGCTGAAATCACAAAGTGTGGATATCACAAAAAACCCAAAAAACAAACAAACAAACAAAAAACAACAAAACAAATCAAAACAAACAAACAAAAAAAACCTACAGCCAAAAGAACAACAAACCAAAAAACCTAAAAGCAAGTAAGAATCATTAACAATTTTTTAATTTAAAACCTAAACTCCAGTTTCTCAAACCAGCAATTGGATTGGAAATTGGTTTATATTTAGACTGTAACCCCAATGTTATGTAACTTTATCTGTCCCTATTTACCCTAAGTTTTAGAAAACTTTCCATAATTAAATAAGCTACTTTGGCAAGACAAAAAAAATGAGTGAATAACCAAAATACATACATACACACGAGCTTGGTAGTGCCTAAGAAACTCACAGGTAACTATGACTTGTTTTTTCTGACACAGGAGCTACTTTTGTCCTCATAATGACACTGACCTTTCTGTGAAATTGTGTCTCACATAATCAGTATTTGGCTTTTTAGCCCATAGTGGCGACAGAGAATCTCAGAATTGCTACAGAAACACAAAACTAAGGTAATTTGGTTATTTTACCACACAATTCAATGGAAAACAATTAGCAGACAGACATATAACAGTTACTGACTAACACTCACAGACTTTTCTGTGCAGCTCACTTTCCATAGCTCAGTCATGGCCACACATGCAAGATAAAACTCACTTTCAGACAGGGCATGCCAGCTCTGTGCGTTTTGGCGACCACTGGTGAAACACACAGAATAGATGGGCCCAGAAGAAGCATTTACTGGAACTTCAGAGACATAAAGACGTTTGGAAGGCAGCTGTCAGATTTTTTTATGTGCGTGGGATGTCAGGAAAAACTGGGTTTGTGTCAGTCAAATTATCTTGTTCATCAGTCTTTTAGGAAATACACCGAGAAGCCTAAAACAAGATGTTGAAAGAGATGGTGTTACTTCTTCTGTGAAATGAGGGGTTGTTTTATGTAGCAAATCTGACAATGAATTTCCAACATGAAAGAATCCGCTTACTACATCTTAGCTACTTTACTTGATCCAAGGTTTTAGAATAACCTGAGAGTGTCAATCAGGAAGAAAACAATATAAAAAGACCTGATAAAAACTCAGAAGTTCTATCAGGCAAAGTCAAATGAAAGCAACCAGAAGGATCAACACATCAAGTTGGCTTTTTCTTTCTTCTCCCATCACCTACTGCAGCTCTTCCTCGAAACTGGTGGTTCTAATTTGACAAGTAAAAAAAAAAATAAAATAGAAATCACTGTTGACTTTCAGATCATTTCAGAAACATACAGTCCAGCTGCGTCCACATAGAAACCAATTAAGTAAAAAAAGAGCATCAGAAGGGTAACTTCCTTCTCTTGGACAAAGTAGGAAGGAGGTAGAGATGAAAGAATGCTCCTTTCACCAGCAAGCATCACACTTGTCAACCTAATTTTTACTTCTCTCTCTTAAGCCTGCTCATAAAAGAGCCATCCAGCCAAGGTATGAACATTTAAAAGGTGTATCATTCCTCTGCAGTAAGCAGTTTCATTCGTAGTAACATTTACATCTTTTCCTCCCAGTGTGAGCTGGCATCATATTTACCATGCAGGTACAAATAATGCTTACAGCAAATGAGAGACCCCAAACACAGAAAATGGAGAATGATAGTTTTGACAGATAAAAATGGAAAACTTCCACACAGGATATGATGAAGATGGAGATATTGATGTAACTTATGGCACTTACAATGACAACAGTCTCAATAAAAAGCTAAAAGTCTAAAGAAATAACAGCATGAATTTAATGATTTCTTGTTTAAATGCCCTGTTCTGCAACATGTCAGATAATAGAACAAAAGGGTAACTCCAGTAAACATATTTCCCAGTAGTCCTACCAAGTTCCATAACCACCCACTTATAAAAAGAAGTGATAACCAACATTTAGGCCACTCCTCATTTCAGCAAAACACTCTGGAGTTTATTAATATTTCCTGCCACCACCTAATTAGATTCTGTGCTTAAAAAGCTAGTTTCATCCGTATTAGTATAGAAAGAACACTTTAGGAAAGCTTTCCTGATGTGCATTTTCTCTTGGGTTCAGGAAAGAAGGAAACTTTATTTGTCATCATGTACTGATCTCACTGTTCCAAAAAGTATTTTCATACAAGGACAGAGAGGCACTCAGGGAAACTTGGTGAAATGAGACAACTTTTCAATTCTTGTAGTGTACTTCATCCACAGTGAAACAGTAATAAATACTCATCAAAGAATGCTCATTTGTGTTCACATCAACAGATAAAAACCAGCAGTTGCTTTTAACTACTACAGATCCCTGGGTGACTCTTCAGTTTATTTACAGTCTCTCATGCATGCACTTTCCTTGTATGTCTCACATCCAAAACTTCAAGCACGACATGAAAAAATAAAGACAAATGTGCTCTTCTTGCTGGGTCTAGTGTCCACCTATTCACATCAAACCTCACTTGCAATTGTCAGAGCAACTTTCAGAGCAAGGTGGGGGATGCTGGACTTGCGGTGGGACAGGAGCTCTCATGAATTGCTACTGGCAGCAAGCATGAAACAGGTAAGACCTTACTGGTGAGTTTAAACAGCTGGGATTCAGATATATTGTCACAGGATACTGGGAGGCTCCCTGGAAACAGCTTCCCTGTAAAGATTACAGCTAAGGACAACTTTTTTTCAAATACAGTAGTTCTACCACTTTTACAAAACACTTAAACTTTGATTCTTCAGGCCAAAGATTAATCTCTCTTCCAAGCTTTTTTTTGTATTTGTTGCCTTTAGGAAAGTAAAGCAAATGGCAATAAAAAGCACTTACTCAATTCAGTGATTCAGCCAGCAGGCCTTGGTCAATCTGAGTAAAGCCTCAACTAAGTTAACAGAGAAATCTTGGATCAGGGGCTTATACACTTGCTCTTGTTCTTAAATGGTATGTTTAATCTGCAACTTTCCTGTAATCTTCAGAATTATCTTAAATTGCCCATTAGAAAGGTTAATGTTTAAAAATTAAAATAACTATTAAATTCAAAAATCCACAAAAAAAAAATCCTTCATCGTTCATTGGATAATAATTTTAACAAGTAATTAAACCACCATAATGCCACCATAATTATTCTCTTGTATTATTCAGCCTATACTCTTCTTTCAGTCCTTTTGTGCTGATTAATGGTAATACAGTCTGTCATTCCCCTCATCTAATCCTTTTTTAATCTTTTTTTTTTTTTTACATATATCTTAACTTCCAAAATAAAGTATTATAAGAAAGAACTACTTAGTCTACTAATACAAAATAACCTTTTTCCTTTGAAAATTGCACCATTTGTATCTGCATACCTTGCAGAAAACCTAAAGTATAAAGTTTGGGAAAGCAGGTTTTCCAAGATCATAACATACCATTAGTTAAAAAAATAGTATACATGCCTATGAGTACCTTAACAGCTGTGCCCAGTTGCCAACCCATTTAAGGTTATACACAAAGAGAAACACAATCATGGTTTTTCACTTCACTGCAACCTTAAGAGTTTAGCTTTAAATGATTTCTGAGGAAAGGCTTCCTGTAGACTTTTCACTTAAGTAGTTGTAACTACAACTGCAAAACACTGTTGACTGGTGGACTCCAGAGACTTGTTCATTACCTGTCATTAAATGTTTTAAAGTTTGCATAATTGATCCAGCCAATAAGTCATCATTGATTTATAGGGGTCTGTGCTGAAGAGTTACTCATTAAAAATTCATAACACTGGTATGTGTCTTTACAATCCATTAGCTGTTTACGTACCCACAGTCCTAAGATTGATTGACCTTGGACTGAGATTCTCATGGACTCTGCTTTTTTTTTAAAAAAACTCTTTTTTTTCCATATTTTTTACATAAGCCCACAGTATAGAAAAGCAATACTTCAGTCTTCTCCCTTGACAGCTATACTTTGATTTTTCTCCTCTCCATCAAAATTGAAACTTTACTTGAAATAATGAATAAATAAAGCATACTCCATAAACAGCTTTCCACTATTATTTAAGCTTGCGAGCTGTGCTCTGTTAGTCTCCTTTCCCCACCATCAGATTCAAGTGTGTAAATGTTCTAAAAGGCTTTGAATGTTTTATGATGATTTCAGGGAATGATGGAGTAATAGCTGAAGAGCGAAGCTATTAGTTTTAATATTTATATTGAGTGCTCTGAAACATTAATGTGACAGGATGTAAGATCAGAGCAGCGGGACATATTTACTTCACAACCACTGCCACGTGGCAAAAATATTTATTTTCTGAAGCTCTGAGTCCAATCTTTTTTTTTTCCACAAAAATTTAAAGTTCAGATTGATCTACATATTAGCTTTTTCCGAACTTCGTATTTATTTTTTAGGAACTAAAGACTGATTACTCTTTTGGATATAACTTACTTCATTTAGGCAGAACTCAAGTATAATGATGTTGGTGTTGGCAGTGCACCTCAATCTCTGTACAGAAGTTTTCTAAAGCTGATATTAGTTTACCAATTCATCTCTCTCTCTCTGACTGCTGTGTATTCTTCCCATAGAGCACCTTAGAGAAAAGAAAAAGTCATTTGTTAATAAAGAAATGGGATGGGCTCCAGAGCAGAATCATCGTTAAAAGGTTGTTTCATATTGTCTTCCAATATTTCATGCATGAAGTAAGCCAACCCTGTAAATGTCCTAAGTCATTGTGCTTGGTTCTTCTGTTCAAACTAGCAAACATATTAAGGTAAGTGATCTTAATTACCAAGGGTCAAACAGTGCTCACCCCACTTGTGTGGTTCTCATGGTCTTCAGTGAACAAGTAAAGGAAGTAGGATGAGATCCCCAGGGAGAAATCTTCCTATCAGATTTGCAGAGTGGATCCAATATAAGTGGAACAAATGATGACTTACTGCTGCTACATTATGAAAATGTGATTTCTCCAGATGCCTCCACGTTGTGTGTAAGGACTCTACAGGCTGATACCACCACCAGGAAGCAGTTCACAGATCTCCAGCTAAAGAAACAGTTGGGTCTATTCAGTACATTTTAGCCAGATGTAATGAACGTGGCCTTCAACTACATCAAGCAGGCTTCCAAGAACAGCAGCACTGGGTAGAAAATGAAGCATGCTCCTTAGTGAGGCATAAGTAGGTGATTACCTGAAAAAGTGAGGTTACCGGCATACCATTACATTGTTCACCAGAGTCCTCTTTATGCACCCTACTATACAGTCATGGTGTGCAAGGGGCTTACAGGGACTGAAGAGCTGGGTTGGTGGGGTGTGGGGATGCAGAAATTCATGAACACTCCATTGCAAAGTTGACTAGAATGGTTTGTTATGTCCTTTCCCAACCTTGCCTTTCCAGAAAGACAAAAAGAGGTCCCTAAAGGTCTCAATTATCTCTCAAACATTTCATAGCTTAAATAACTTCTGACTTGGTGACCTCCTTTCCCAGCTATCTTCCAAACCATACCCACAACAGAAGCAGCCAACAGAAGTGTTCATCAGAGCATCCTGTAGTCAGTTCCAACAGGGCAGAACATTCAGCATTTTCTTCTGGATGTATATTTCACTGACCTTCACGTCTAATGATACATAAATGTCAGTTTATCCTCCACCACTATTTTGAATATTCCACTAATTGCATCAATCCCCTATGCTTTACAGACATCTATAGCTACAAGTGATCATTGTTTGTCTTTCCCACATCTGCTTCTGTTCTTAACTTGCTTATGTTGTTTAGGAGGCATTTCTAAACACAATTTTTTTCATAATTAACCGAATCATACAATGCACAAACAGCTGAGAATTTTAAATATACTTAAGGGGAAAAATAAACATGCTATCTCCACCTGTGAACATAGCTACTCTACAATTTCTTGGCCCTCTCTGCATCCACTAGAGAAAATAATTTACAAGTGTCTACTTCTAGTTCTCTGCTCAGAAACAGTTTTTCAAGAACTTTAGGGGAGACTTTCTACAAGAAAAAAAATAGAAATGAGCGTAGCAAGCATAGAGAGAATGATTTACATAATTGAATATGTGAGAGTCACATTCTGACCCATGGCTGCCACAGCTTTTTGGAAGGAAAATGATGCAGTCTAGGTTTTTGCTGCCCTTGCAGAGCTCCATTAAAACACATTGTCCATCAAGGCAATTCTTCACCTTGTACCACAGCAGATATCACCACCACACTGTACGAAACGGCATAGAAAAGAGCAGGGGCTGCTATTTCAACACTGAGGTCAAAGCAGAGAGCAAGAGAAAGGCAGGCTGTGATAAAATCAGCACCTTGTCTTCTACCAGGGATGTTCCTCTGGACCAGAGTATGGCACACCACAGTCTGTAGCGACAGCACCCACAGACTCAGTCTTCTCACAAAATAAGACATTTCCAGCAGGAAAGGATCTGACAGTCTTCTTTAGGAAGGGGTTTCCACACAAGTTCTGGAATCACAAATTATATTGTTTTCTCAGTGGGATGTTCACTGACTACTGACTCACAAATGCCAATTTTAATTTACAAACTTCATGTTCAGCAACATTTCACACATGGAACATGGTGAAAAGTGCTCATTGTCATATGAAGGCTGTGCCTGGGATGTTGGGGGAAATGAGTGCAATTTTACTTAAAAAGTGTCTAATTCATCCCTATTATTACTCCACTGGTATTGTCTGAGCAATGGGGTCATTATTAAAAATTCTGCTTCAAGAACTTGCTTATTTGCTTTTTTTCATACAGATAAACATTACACAGCCCAGATCAGAAGTAATATTTTGTTATTTACTACAAGCTAGATAGCAGTGATGTACACAACTGAGTACTGGCATGTCCCTAATTATCAGGAATGTGAGTTGGTATATAGTCTGCATGGTATACAAATGGTGACAAGTTTGTTTTCAGAGTGTAAACTTTTAAAAACCACCATAAAGACCCCATAAAAATACGACTTTGACTAGAAAAAGATGTAAGCTGCATAATGCCTACATGGGTATTTTTCCTTAGAGATCAGGAGAAATATGACAAGTATGACTGCTATTATAGTTATATAGCATACTCCATTTAGCAGTGATATAGCAGAACTGTGAAAGCATATCCTAAGGTATTTTCACTTCATGCATTTGACATTGATATTAGTTATTGCATTTAAGATACATTGGGCTGTTTACTGCTGACTGTTTCCCCTAACTGAGAATGTTAACCACAGCAGAGCAATATTTGATGTTACAAATTATTTAGCTTGCTACTCTTCATTTTCCTTTTAGTATGCAATTATTTGTTTGGTTTCACAGAGCAAATGAAATTTCAAGGGCATTTCAAGGAAAATAAATAAAGTACAACCCAAAAGGGTTTTTTTTGTTTGTATTCCGTAACAGCACTGAATCATGCATATGTATGAATCAACAAAATAAGGTTAGCTAAGAAATTGGAAATTGCACTCCACACTAGAGCATTTTTCTTGCTCTAGAGATCTTTGCTATGGATTTGAAGGACTAATAAAAAATCAGCAGCATGACTGGAACAGATGTTTTTTATGGACTCAGCTTGTTAATAGTCTTTTTAGCTTCTCCTAAGGACTTAAAGCAAGTTCATCCCTTGTCCTGAATATTTGAGATGATGTTAACATTGTCCAAAGTGTACACTAACAAGCAGCAGTGAGAAGCTAAGGTCTTACATGTGGTTAGGAATAAAAATTCAAAACACTGCTGTGAATGTGATGAAACCCCAAAGTGGGCAATGTTACAAAAGAGAAAAACTAACTTATTGACGGTATCAAACTCACACAGTGTCATTCTCTTGAAGGGGAGATAGGCTGGTAAAATACTTCAATGCGCTGTACTACATGTATTTCAAAAACAAGGAGTCATTACAACTGAAGAAATTCCCTTTATATTTAAGCCATGGTTCACTTCTGTATACAAGGAGAACTGAAACAACATGAGCCAGATCCACAACCAGTGTTAAGCATCCAGGCTTTACTGGCTCCAGTGGCACTGGGTCAATTTGTATTTGCCATACAGGCTTTGCGTTCTCATTCTAGCTAGTGAATTTCTGCAGGTAGAAAACAGAAATGAGAATACTTGGGAAAATTAGAAATCAGTCTTTGTCACAGATGTTTCACTGGTCACGTAGTATTTTGTATACTCTATTGCTGGTTTATTCATTCATTTTTCTGCAATTTCTTATGTTCCCCACAAATTCATATCTACCAGATACTGTATGTGTTGTTCATTACGCGAGGCTCTGAGAAGGCAGGAATCACCCTAGGATTTGCCATTTTATACCACATTTTATCTAAGACTCCAGAACAATGGTGCTAAACAGTAACACCCAGACACAGGACTGGTCCCTTCAAAACCCAATCACTGGATTAAGAAACTGCAGAGGTATAATTTACTTCTCAGTCTTAGAGAAAGAAGAGAAAGGGAAGCTTTGTAACACTTAGGGAGCATTTGACTAAAATGGTACTTGAAAAATTTCAGAATTCCAGCTTATGGCTTTTTTTTTTTTTTAAAACGCAGAAGCACTAAACCATTACAGGCATTGAACATTGAGTATTCTAATGTCATTGCTCTGTCAGATAAAAAAATACACCTTCATTCACTTCAGCCAAGTGATGCTTCAGCTCAAACACATGGGATTTCTTTCAGTAAGGGAGGATTGCATTTCCTCTACATGTAAAGCTCTCTTTGAGAAACCTAAGGGAGAGAGAAAAACAGCTTTCTCCTTGACACGTGATTTAAACTCACATATGAAAAAAGAACAACTATGTCCACTCTCTTTTATTGTGAATGTTGTTCATATTCTTCTCTTGGAAGTGTTCTTGACAATCCTGGGAGTATTCCCACAGGAAGAATTGGAAATTGGCCTTGTTCTTTTCTCACTGAATTATCCTAAAACTTGTGGTGGACAGATGCACTCAGTGGGCTCTACTGAGGTATATCTTTTGGCCCACTTATACGAGTAGCTGAGGTGAAATTCAAAAGTGGAAATCTTGCTATTATGCATATATATTGTATGTCTTTGCTTGTTGCCACTGTCATCTATTTATTTAGAACATCTGGTTTTGGTACGTGAGAACTTTGGTTTATAAATAGCTTGAATTTGGAATATTTGATGAAAGACTTTCCACAAACGCCTGCATAAAGATCTGAAAAAATACCAATTACTGCCAAAAAGTTCAAGTCTGATTCAGTAAACCCAAAGTAACCTCATGGACTATAATGAAATTCTCTCCCAGATGTATGCAATTTGACACAAGAATTCGAGCTCACTCATCCCAGGGTATGGAATCTTTCCACACAAAAAGCAATGAAAAAAGGAGAAAATGCCCTCATTCAAATTCTACACATTAATTGTCTACTTGCAGGCTCTTTGACACATAATAATCTACTGCTTCTATTGTCTGCTGACTTGGAACTGCTTAAGTCAGGAGGCTTAATGTTCTAGTATAACTCACTAAAAAAAAATAAAAATCATTCAATCCAGACAAGACGAAAAGCAATGGAGAAACAGGTATGACAAATACAAGACATTTGAAGGTATGACATTTACAAGAAAGAATGGGAGCTGAGTTTTTCACAAGTGACACACACAAATACTCACTGAAGGGAACCATCTACTACCAAAAGGCAGAAGGTTTTAGGGAAGCTGTTCTGTAACTTACCCTGCAACATAACATCTGTGCTGCCTTTGGACTCCCAGCTCTTGGGTTTTGGAAAGAAGTAAGCATCCTTAGTTCTGATTGTTTAATCAAAAGGAAACTATTCTACAGAACAGAATCCCTCTCATTTAACTTAAGAAAAATATAAAATAATTTCTAGTTCGTGGGTTATAACATGATTTTTTTGGCAGCATCTTCTGTACTTCACCACTACCCTTATGCTGCTTCACTTTTCTCAGATTGCAGTTGGAAATAACAATCTTTGGCTTATTCTGCTCTACCCTGGTTTTCTTCCTGATACTACAGCAAATCTAGACAGTTGTGGCAGTTTCTTTCATTGTTAATGTGGCACATGAAAAACAGCCTCGACTGTTCTGGAATAATCCCTTGCTAAGATTTTATACCAGACAAAACTGATATTTATTTCATTTAAATAATGATTAAAAAATCCTCTGTTGTGTTATAGCTGACCACAAGAGACCCCTGAACATATTTTTCTTTCGTAACATTGAAAGTAAGTGTTAGTAAGACCTGCTGATTATCTGATAAGAACACAATTAATTTGTGCCCAGACTCATTAATCTTTCTTAATACATGTCAGCCCATTACATTTGATCCACGACCTCTGTCCCCAGTCTTGCATAAAAATCTCTCAGGATCAGAATCACATGATGATTTGGCATGGAGCCACCAGCTCCGGCAGTTGCCTGCAAAATGCTTCAAAGCCATCAGCAATGGCAGCTGCTGCATTTATGTGCACATGCCTGAATGATAAGTTCACAGCTCCTCTAAGGCAGACTGAAAGAAGTTGGCCACTGGAAAGCCTGAATCCTGTTAGAAATACAGCTGTGTCCCTATTTAGATCAAATAATTACTCATCTTTACTCTCACTTCTGTTCCCACAGACACAAGTGTCATTTGGGGTGCTAGGACAATCCATGCAAATACTTTCCCCATGGCTTTTGCAAACAATATTTAACAGCAAAAAACGTGCAGCAGTATTGGAAACCAATTGCCCTTTCACATATGGACATTCATGGATGGAGAATCTAGTAAAAAAATCACTCACTGCAGAAACCCTGGGTCCTTCCTGTTTTAACAGTTACCTCAAGACACAGAGATGTAATTTTTTTGTAAAAATTCAGGCATTTAGATCAATGAAATCACCTGGTTTGCTAGTGGACACAAACACAGGCCCTTCAGTGCTTTTTGTCAGCCATCAAGTTACTTCCCCATCCATAATTAACAAGGAAAGTCCAAAGGCTCACATTATTATTGCTCTTAGAAAAGAATATGCGCCTAAGAACAAGCAGCAAGTCTGTGATGGCGCATCCACAACCTCCTCCTCATCATCTATGCAATATTTTTTAATTAAAGCAAGCTTTTCTAAGCTGAACTCCTCATGCAGCCCAGACCCTGCTTTGTCGTCAGTCAATATTCACTGGTAGAAGAGAAGTAGGCACTGAATCTGACAGAAGGTGAATAATGACAAAAACAATGCTAAGCAATATTTTAAATGCAATTTTTTATGCCAAATGACAAAGTTTTAGTCAATATGAATTTAATTAAACTACTCTTTCCCAGCTATGTCTAACTCATTTTTGTCATCAATAGTTTGTGAGAAATATGTAAGTATTTGCTATATGACAGTGGTCCAGATTGCACCACTCAAAAGGAACAGTGTACCTTTTCCTGGTTATCCTGGTTAGCTGTTGATGTTAGGTTTGGCGCTTATCACGTGAAAGACACAATGCTGCCAAAACAATAACACATGCAGCCAATGGCTTTAATGGGGATTCTTCTAAGGGATTTTCTGTGACTCTCAGCTTTTGCATGGCTTTTTACCTTCTCTTATCTTTCTTCAACGCATGAAAACAGATAGAAAACCTTGCAATATAACTGTCAGAGACAGTTCACAGACAAAGTCTGCAGTATTTCAAATACAAGTAACATTTTCAAAAGTTTCTAAAGAGCGGGTTATACTATGTATGATTTATCTGCAACCACAGTATTTCCTGATCATGTACTAACAAGCAAATGCTTGTTTTATTCTTATTGAAATGTCAAACAGGATCTTAATCCTATCAAAGTGATTATACTGCAGCTTTGAATTACTCTGTAAAAAAGCACATTCATTCATTAATCACTCACTCATGCAATGAATAAGAAGTTGAGATTGTCAGAAACTTACCATGCCTGATGGGCTAATTGTGAAGGGACACAGCTCAGCTGCTTGCCAGCTGCCCAGAATGGTAACTCTCAAGGGGAAGGAAGGGAAGAAGAATTCTCATCTCTGCTCTTCCCCAACAACGGCCTTTTCACATTTTCCGAAGCCATGTAATCTGTGGAGATGCAGACTAAACTGATACCTCCCCACCTCTCTAGCTCGAGGATGATCAGAGCTGCATGTCCTCCTTCTCTCTGTCTACAGACATCAGATTGTGGTCCATCATCTTTAGATGCTTGTTTCTAAGGAAAGAATAAAGCTTGAGGGAACACATGTGGTTATCTTTCCAAGCTTCACTGCAGACACTGTGGAAAAATTACCCATTTCTCTTTTGGGAGCTTTCTCCAGCTTTAAACAGATTCCTACCATACAAACTGCCAGGCGAGGATCATGAGGAAATCTGGTTTTTAAAAGAGCAGGACTTACGCAGTGATTGTCACAAATGCCACAGAATAAGCAAATTTGGTCTCAACTGTCAACCTTATTGCCAGACTGTCAGAAGATCTGAATCCAGAGAATAATTTAAATGTCAAATCAAGACACTGCAAGCGCAAATTCCTGTGATTTGCCATGTTGCTGAGAGATAACATGACCTAAGGGTAAGAGAAGAGCTGGCTGAAAAAAGTCTCTTTTTCAGGGGGCTATGAAACTTTTTGTTGTAAATTCACCAAAGAAATTGGAACACGTATGTTTTGTCTCTGGCAAAAGTACAATGGTACTATGGCAGAGAGTTCTCCAAAGGGCTTTGAACATCGTCCAGATATACTTGTCTTGACAGTATTTGCTACTGTAAGAATTACTAAACTAAACCTACTTGTGGGAAGTGCTCTAAAATCCTCAGGAAGGAGAAGATCAAAATGCTGATTATTTATTGTTATTTTAAAATTAAATGTTTTACATGGAACTACAGACTTATCAAAATGCTGCTGGTATTAATGTGGACCATCCCAGCATTTTTGATAAAACTTGCACTGGAAATGTAGAGACTAGAAGGTAAATATATACTTATAATGTTAAGCGTTTTGCAGTGGCTATCATGTTGCAATTCATGACTTCAGGGAGGATTTTGTCTGAATAAGGACTGCAGAATAATGCCCATATTGAGAAAAGCATATGAACTGAATTGGAAAGAAAAAAAAAATCTGGTTACAAGATGTCATTCTGAAACTCATTTTCCCCACCATGAAGATGAACCCTTATTACCTGTGAATATGGAATTCAAATACTATTTTCAAGTTTTAAATGTAGGTAACACTTTACATTATGTGTCAGTACGGTACCAATTACAGCATAACTCTGATATTGTAAATCTATTGAGAGACGGTTGAGCCAAGAAGTTTTGTAGTAGCCCAAACTTCAAGCAAAGTTCAAAAATACTTCAATTTTCTCTTCTTATACAAGCCCATGTTCAATATCCTGGGACCTGCAATGCCTTGGAAATAAACACATCATGTTTTTAATGTAATACACTGAAACGTCTTACACTTCTTTTTTCTTCCTCATCTATTTTATGGGTAAAAATGAGATCATCATTTTCCCACCTTAGTAGCTAATGTATAATTTTCTTTACCCCTAATAAGGAAAGTCTGCACTTCCTGTGACTGTGTTCATAGTCTGGGCAAAGGGAAGTTGAATGTTGTCCTGGATCCACATCCTAACTGTCTTCCATTGCTGTATTTGAAGCCAGTTTTTCCTTGGCTGACCTACAGTGCTGTATCTACAGTGACAGTTCTTCGCTATCCCACTCTTGATTAGCCTAGTATCTAGCCCTCAAAAGAGGAAAAAACCAGATATGATGGTTTCAGGGAAGCTGCCTTAAAGGAAAATCCTTGAGAGAAAATCTTACAGGATTTAATACAGAAGTACAACATTGCTGTAGGTATCTAACTAGTGTTTAGTGGTAAGATATACCACTAATTTAGAAGCTGATAGAAACAAGAGCCACACCTTCCACTAAAACAGGTAGATGTTTATAGTCTTCAGAGTATCAATTAGGACATAAAACCACTCCAGTGCTCAGTGACGGCAGTAGAGAAATTCCGACACTGGACCACTGAGGTGCTGCTCCTTCCCTTACTGAAAGCCCAGGTATAGACCCTGGACCTTGCCTGTAGAGCAACAGGGTCTAATGCCTGAGCTGCTGCTTTACTCTGAAAATTCAACACACAAATAGGTTTAAGTCCTTGAACCATACAAGCTATACTGTACTTGAAGGAAGGAATCAAACAATCTACATTTAAACAATAAAATTAAGTCTATTTTACTATGTCATATTTCAGCTAGATGTGCAATCTTGGAGTCTGTTTGTTGGACTGTGCTTTTAACTAGAATACTAAATCCCAGTGTATAGGTAATACTTCTATGCAAGTGATTTGGTATTAGTTAATTAGGTGCACTAGACTATTTTCCTCCCACTGAATGGAGCTTGTATACTGGTATCTGCCATGAACACTAAATGGGGCTTACACATGCAAAATCCCTCCGGCACTGAGAGAGAAAAAAATCCTTTCAGTTTCATAAATAATGGATCTGTAGCAAAATTAGCATTTCATGAAAAATTTGAAAAACCAGAATGAAAATATAACACAATTTCTATTTTATATGTCCCAGTTTGCCAGTACATTGTGTGATCCAACACATAGGTCATCTCTTGTACATCTACTACATAATCACATCAAAAATTTTCTCAGTTGTCTGCAAACTCACCTACTCACCTATGACCAATGTCCTCTATGGCATTAGGAAAGTAAAAGCACCCTTCTTCTACCAGAGCACTGTGGCACTGGGTTAATTTTTTGTTGTATGAATATTTCTGTGAATTTCTTTTTATAGAATTGGAATAGATACCATACCTTTTCTACTATGAAGTGTTTGTTTTTCTGTATATGTTATGTGACATGCTTATACACAAATAAAGAATGGTTTCTCTGCAGGTACAAATATAAGAAATTCTTCCCTATTCTATTTCAATAAACATTCATATGGAAAAAGCTATAAGCCTAGGTTATTAAGCATGCACACTGCAGACTGTGTATAGGATACTAAGTAAATACACCTATTCATGACATCAAAAATTTTTACCTCGTAGTCTGCTTTCCATGGTGACCAAGATACGCAGCAATTGCCACCCATTTTAGCTGTACTCTTACACTAAACTTAGCTGTATTTAAATCATTCAGAGGTCTGCCACGAACCTTGGTGGAACAAGGATTGCAGCTTGTTTCTTTCAGAACATGATCCTGAAGATCTCACCTAAGCCAAGACTTCCCTATGAATTTGCCCACTGCAATTAGGAATAGAGCAAGGAATAGCCCTGCAGACTCCCACGAAAATCTCCAGACATGGCCCATGCTTGGTAGTGTGATATAAAAGGGCAAGAAATCGCTCACATGTTAAGACAAGTGGGAAATGATTTTAGCAGTCCCGCCCACAAATGATAAGACATTGCATTTCCCTTCTTTTCAGGATTCAATCCCACGGCTTCAAAATCTTAAAGCAAAACCTATTAATATGTGTTTCCAATGGAACAGGAGTTGTAATACCAGCAGGAAAACAAATTCCAAGAGTCATATTTTGGGGTCGTTCCATATTCTGAGCCTAAATTGTGAAACAGTTTTTCCTTTTTTTCTTCCTTGGTGAGCAAATCCACATTTAGAGCAGATGGATGCAAATTCTGCAGCCAGGCATATTTACAAAACAGTATTTTTGATCAAGAAGAAAACAAGTGACTCATCAATTTATAAGCATAAACTCATCAAACACATTGAGATAGAAGGAAAAAGTTACAAATACATTAACCCATGCTCCTATTCCATAACTCCTACCATTAGGAATTTCACTCAACTGTTCTTCTGCAGGACATATTCAAAGAAATTTTTTAATTCTCCCTTTTAAATTGTACTTTATTCTGTGGTTTTGGTGTTTATAAGCTACAAAGTTTGCTATCAAACAGGGGTCAAGATTATATTTTTTGATTCTTGACGCCATTATTTGGCTTCTATTTAAAATGAAAAAATTATTACTGTTTTCCCAATGGATCAAACAAACAAGTGGGGAAGTCAAAGGAGAATAATAACATCCTCCCTGTGGTTGAGCAATGTGATTCGTGTCTCCTCCTTCCAGCTTTCTGCCTATGGGAGCACCTGCCAAGGCTGAGTCAGCACCTTCCCAGGAAAAACTCATAAACATGTTAGAAGATATTCCATTTTGTCGTTTACCTAGGCACACTGGACTAGTATGCAAATAAGACAGCACAAGAACAGGACCACAGCAGCAGTGCTAATGCTCTAAGTGATCTTCCAGTGTAATTAGAATTTGTTTCATCACACTAATTTGACATGGCAAATTAGTGAAGCTAAGATAAGGGGGTTTAGTAGAGCCAGGGCACTGGTATGTACACAGGAACTTGTCAGTAAGTCCATTTGCACATGGGAGTTGTGTAACATTGCAGAGAAGTGACAATTAGTAAAAGCTCTGGAAAATATCAGTTTGTTTTATTTTTAATCTGGGAACTTGATAGGTTATATTTTTTTCTGCTGCTATTTTATAATAGTGATTTAGAGATCTTGGCCTCTCTGCTGTTGAGAAAATCATTCAAGATGTAGTATAAGCTAACATGGTACTACAATTACACAAGTTTAGTCAAGTCTGGCCCAGTGGTACACTGCAACATGCTGTGTTAACACATGGGAATTCAAGGGGCAACTGTGATTTCTGTTTCCCAGAATGAGCTAGCTGAAAGCCATTCCATGGTGACAGCAAAACTCAGGACAGTGGTTGGTTTTTTCTCTGCACCCTCCTGCCCCAGACTATGCAAGCTCGAGAGGGGTCTTGAACCAGAAATGAAAACTGCTCCCTATTGCTGCAAAGTAGTCCTGAAATGCAGAAATTTTTAAGGATGTCTGAAGCAGGCAAAAGTCTGACAGAGGTTTGAGGAAAGGCCTAGTTAAGGAAGAAGATTTGGTCAGCTTACAGCATTAATGAATCTTTAACTTCCTGATTAAAATAAAGATTTGGGATTGTTCTCAGTTTTCTGAAATAATTCATCTGTAATATTAGGGTAATTAAGATACCTGACCTTTGATGCTACAGACAGATCTTTTGGACTTGTTGAGATCATTAGCCAATTGAGAGCATATGGCTAGAGATGTGATGACATTCTCTCAGCTGAATCACGAACCCACACACCATTCCTGAAAGATAATACAATCATAGAATCGAACGCGCTGGAAAAGACCTCCGAGACCAGCAAGTCCAACCCTTGATCCAACACCTCTGTGATTACAAGACCATGGCACTAAGCAGCTTCCTTTTGCATCTCACACTCCTGGAAAAAAAAAAGGCCAAAAGGAGGCCTGCCCTGAAATGCAGTCTAAAAATCTGAGACAGAATTTATATTCTGTGCTCCACTGTGTTTTAACTGATTCAGAATAACGCCTGTGGATATAATAATGTCAATTGCATACAAAATTTGCATCATATTATGAGATGCTAAGACAGGGTTTATTACTTTGGAACTTTGAAGAATAATGTAGTAGAGAAAGATGTATCTAAATAGGCATATTTAATCTGATTGTTCGTTCACTGATAGGATAGTGACCTATTCTTTCAGTTATATGCTTTGGATTGCTTCTATAATTTGACACAGTCCTGAGGATAATTTAAGTTGCCTTTAGGAAATGCTGAAGAAGCCTGTATATTCGATGGTTAAAAGGAAAAAAAATGGTACTGATAACCCAAGCAAGTTTCAAGACAGTGTAGAAATCCTCACTATGGAGCCTGAATAGAATTCAGAATGGAAGAAGGAGAATAGCTAAAAATGTAAGCTGCCCTTCAAACGAGGAGACACACATTGGTATCTTCAAGTTTCACAGACCTTGAAGTGGTAACATCCAAAGAACCGAAACAGAACAGATGTTAGGCAAAGTCAACCAAGTCACCCCAGAGACTATGGATATCAATCTTTTCTTTCCTTTTCAGATTAGGAGTGGTATCTTTGGGAGGAATATCTGACAAGAACACCAAATCCTTACAAACCCAGGGTTTTTTTGGGCACAGTTAAAAGGTTATCTGTAAGTACACTCCAGGAAGAAGGCAATGGAATTCCACTAGAAAGAAAATTCATTTCTTCTCTTGGAATCACCTTTTGGAACCTTTTTTTGGCTGAAAAATGGGTCTCATGCTCTATAAATCTGAAAATTGTAGCATGGAGAGTTCCCTAAAACCTGCACAGTAGAATTGCAGCCCTGAGGTACAGCCAAGGGGAATAGAATTGAGAAAGAAAGGTGCTTTTGTGTTCACTCACACTCAGAAAACCTTCTTTGGGCTACCTATTATTTTATATGAATTTTCAAGGCCTATTTTGTTCATTGTTTTTTTAACAGTCTCTTCCCTTTATAGGAATCACTTGGTAAGGAAACAAAATAGCATAGTGATTCTTCATTCCCAGAGATGCTTGACCAAACAGGTACTCACACACAGAAGCAGACAGAATCTTTATTATTTATGATACAAATAAGCTAACATCACCTGCTTCTGAAGGTAATCATATATTGCTCATATTTCAAAGCTCAAAAAGTTAATACTAATGCCTGTTCTGGAGATTTTTAAAGGAAATCCGATTACAACTAGAAGTTGAGGAGAGATTATGGCAGAAAACAGTCAGCATAATACAAGCCATTAAAATGCCTTTTTTAAAGACGGAGGAAAGGCCATGAGATACTGTAGGGAATATCTCATGGCTAGTGGGAGGGTTAAATAAACAAATGATAATAACACCAATCAGACCTCTTTGCTTAAAGCCTGCAGAGTCAATCTGCTTCTGACTGTGGAGCTACCAACCAGCAAAGGCAAACTAATTAGACACAGTCAAACACTTAGGCAATCACACCTTGTGAATGTAAGCGTCTTCCTGTCATTTGGCAAGTCTCTCAGCTGCCTCTGAGCGTGAGACAACAAATCCCCTGCAAACAAGTTCCTCACTCTCCCTGTTAGTGAGATCTAACAGAGCACAATGGCTGGAGGTGAAAGGTGGCAGTCTACTCAGGTAATGACATCGTCTTGAACAGCCCACATTAAAATAGCGGCACTTGTTTAGACTAGCCTATTTGCACCTACCTGCAGAGGGCCTTTTTAATGTAATTATTAGCCTCTGCAGCCCTGCTTAGGATTTGAAAATATCATTCATTTTCATCTTGCTTCAACTACTGCTGCTATCTCCTATTCAATCTCAGTCACCTCATCTCCCCACAAGTAAGTGCAGAAACAGAAGCAGATGAGTTGAATTAACAAGAAACAAGTTGGCAGGTGAGCTGTGTGACACAACAATAAAAAAAAAGCTAAAAGATTTGACAATATATTCTAACCACTACCTGACTGTAGCAGAGCTGCAGGCATTGAAATAGCTTCCCAGGGAAAAGAGAAAAGACAGCAGGAGAATGGTCTAAAACCCAAGGGTAGGAACCAATCCTTATGAGCCTTAGAAGAAATATGTAATTACTGTCTTTCAAAATAGCCTTATTTTTTTGGGATTTAACTACTCACTACTGACACAATATGACGAGACATACAGCCTAAGGAATCTGCTAAGTAACCACCACCCAGTTCCAGCCTGAGATACCCACACACAGAGCTGACTGCAGAAGCCCATAGGAAGGAATTGCATAGCCACAGGCCAAAGTCTTAATTCCATTTTGCAATGAGAATACACGTTGAACTGGAGAGGTGAAGTGACTTATCTTACCTCTCTGTGTCCTCATTCACGAAAGGTCCAGCAGAAGCTTCCTCAGGGTATCTCAGAATGTAAACATAGCACTTGCCAGGTAAGTGGGGCAGGATGCGTTTGGAGAGTACTCCAGCAGCATGTGGCCAGTGACATAAAAGCTGGTGAAAAGAAGGACTGGTCCAAGTAGAGAGGCTGTAATATCCACTTCCTCTTGCCAGGGAAGCACAGACCTGTTAAGCATGAGATCACTGCTCTAGGGAAGTTCTACAAAAACAAAAACTGGATGAAAAATACATGGAGGAGGAAAAAAAAGAATTTCTGCTTCCTTTGTAAAGAGTGTAATTGCAACTTGTTTTATGTTGACATCAACAAGGAATAAATTATTTAGTTCTTGCCTTATGTGCCAACAGTCTCCTCAAAGAAAGGACGTCTTGTTTACAATATCAGTGCTAATTTCTGATAAAGAGAAGGCTCTCAAACAGTCTATATGGAAGGTTTGCTCAGTGCGATGTTTTGACTTTTGGTACAATTACTTTGGGTTCTACTCTTTACCTTGCAAATATATCACAAGTAGTACCAACGAAGAAAATTCTCTATCTTTGTGTTGACAAGGTATTCATGTTAATTTCTCCAGCATACAGCAGTTTCACAGAAGAGTGTTATAGAGTAGGTTACCATCTTAATTGGTGCCACTGCCCAGCTTCCTGTGCTGAAGGAGTGCCAGAGCATCATAGTATGTCCCAAGCATTGCTGATACCTACTTTGTTTGTTTGTAGTTTTTTTCCTCCATCTGGCTATGATGGATGAGGGTCCTTTAGCTACACTTGTTCTGTAAACTGATATTATGCATCTGACCTAAAATGACAGCTGGAATCAGGGCCACACTTAGAGATAATCATGCCCAACACAAAAATATAAGCGAGTTCTGGAGGGTGCCAGCCCTGGGTCAGTCTCAGCTTATTTGTCAATCTGCCAGTTCACTGCTCCTCAGTGCTCTCTTCCCTGACTAGCAGAAGGCACTGCTTTCAGGGGTAGTAAATGCAGCATGTTGAGAGACAAGCAGTTGGCAGGAGTCCTTATGACAGAGGTGGGAAAAGCAAGACAGGTAGCCAGATGGATCTGGTGCAGCCCAAGGCAAGCACTGGAGCAAAGGGGTGAATTCGAATCAAAGGGTAACTATACCATGATGGGAGTCTCTGATTATAGTGACACTGCATAGGCAAACTATATATACTGCAAGCTCTTACCTGATCCTACTGCAGTGTGTTGGGCAAATCTTGTTCTGCAGTGACATTCTAAGTCTTTTTATATTGCTACGATTATTGCTGCTCATGTCAGCTTGACTCTGATCAGTCCATCCTCCGCTTTCCACTTGGTCTCACTTTGGTAGTTGGGAGGGTTATTAGTATTCACTGATCCTCTGTGCTCTGCATTAATTTGCTCTTAAACCTTTATACCACTTCCATCAGAAATTAGGACCTACAGAAACTAAATTTATTGGTTAGTAAAGCAGCATGTTTTGCAAACAGGAGTATAATCTCTCATCAGACTATCTGATCTAAGTGGGGAAAATGGGGAGGCTCTCCAGCCATCATACCCTTTAGTTAGTTAGGATACCCTGACATACCACAGCTACTGTTACTGCAACATGCCTATTGAAAAAAAGAAAATTTTAAATGAATTTGAGGAATTCAGTTTGAAATTTTCAAGATTAAGATGCTGAAAATAATTCATTTGCTCTTGATAAATTATTCAGTGCTATTGCACCAGTAATACTTGTTTATTTATACTTATTTATACCCACATATATGCAAACACACCCACCCCAACACAGTTACTTAGCTTAATATTTTAATTTATAAAATATTAAGTGATGAATACAGTATTATCTTGCATATAATATGACCTTATTTTTCAAGCAAAGGTGACAGGGTATTGAAACATCAGTCCGTGTGTGAATCTCTGTAATGACATGCCACATCACGAGAAGCAGCTGCCTCACAGTATTGAAACAGCCTTTGCTCATACAAGCCTGTCAAAATTAGGATGTGACTGATCCCTGTACCTGTAACTATATTCCTCTTGCTACTGTATCTCATTTTTCAGCACATTTCATACTGCAACTAGAGGATCCTCACTTGCAGGTTCAGGATTTAGAGGACAGGTTAAAGAACATCTGCCCTTTTGGAAGGCCAATGACAAAAGCACGAAACCACTATTATCTGTAAAATGGAAGAGACACTGTTCATTGCTTTGGCCACAGGCCTGAAGCAGGAGTACTGGAGAAAATCATGGAACCAGGATTTTGTCACATTTGTTCATCCAGGTTCTTCCCACATGACCCTTCAACCATCAGACCTGAATAAAAACAGAAGGGATGCTCATAGTGCAACTAACTTCCTCAGATGACAGACATCTCCTGGACCTGGTACAAACTGTAAGGATGCCCAAACAACAACATTTGTTCTCTTTCTTTTTCTTTCAAATAGTATTTTAAAGAAAACCACTTTCAAAGAAGAAAACATTTCCACAGAAAGGAGCAACCAAGGAGACGGTTTAAAAGAGACCTGAGGCAAATTAAAGCCCAATTTAACTTTTGTTCAATAACTTCACTTTATTTGGATGAATCATTTATGTGGTAAAAAACTTCAGCTTACTACACTAGGAAACTCAATTAATAGCCAAAGTGCTGAGAGAATAGGGAAGGGGAAGCATGGAGGTAGAACTCCAGCTACCAAGTTAAGAAGCAGAAATAAAAGCCTTTTTACACAGAGCATTAGAAACACTGAAGAGGAAATGGGAACAGTTCTTCCCCACCAGTCCATGGCAGGAATAATGCTTGCACAGGGGAGTTGATGAATCGTAAGAGAAAATAAATCCAGGTGCAGGACTCAGGAATTACTTGTATCACACTATGCCATTGCAGGTGGGCCCCAAATGACCAGCCAAAGGCCATAAGCAAGCCTGAAGTGGAGCAGGGATAGGACTGTCAGTGCCCCAGCTGCCTCACTAGCACTGTCATGACCTTCACTGCCTCCAGCGGCAGGTCAGAAAGAGGGTTTCCCTGACTGCTTCTTGGATTAGGAAAAGGTATTTTATTTTGGCTTGGAGACACACTTTCCCAATTGCTCAGTCCCTTGTGACTGGACATGCTTCTTAGGGGCTGCTCTGCCTCTGCTCTCTAGTCAGAAGGTATCAAGAGAACTGAGAACAAAGGGAAATCACAGCTTTGCCTTTATCACCAAGAGATGAGAAGATAGAAACAACCTCAAGCCTTTTTCACATCACCCATTGTTTTTCATTTGGATCTGTAACAACACAAATAGCTCTTAAATACACAGGAAAGTATTTAGCACAGTATCAGACGACATTTTCTCAATCATGAAGAATCCATTCCGAGGAAGTGTGAGAAGCCAGTTGTGGGGCAGGGCAGTTTGTGAATTACAGCTTTTTTTCAAAAAGGAACAGAGGGAATGAGCACTTCTATTCTCCAGCAAACTTTAACTTAGTAGCAGAAAACAAGTTCTTAACTAAATTTTTCTGCTAGTTTCCTTTTTTCCTTCTTAAATGTAGAGGAAGGAATATTATGTTCAAGTAGTAGACACAGAAAAGGGAAAATTTAGTAACTGAAACTGATACAAGTGTGATTGCTATGGTCTCTCAGGTTTTATCACATTAGAATATGTTTAACCCTTCAAAATCTGGTCATTTCTCATCTATGGTAGGAAAACTGCTTTGTTACAAAGAGAAAGAGAAAAATGCACTGGTACATATGGTATACCACTAGTAAGTCTCACACCCCATAATAGGAACGTTTGTACATAAACGTGTTTTTTGGGATCTAGCCAAGGGCAGAGCACCCAAGTGAATCATAATGCACAGCTAATGAGCTATCTTTGGTAAATTTGGCACTCAGAGTTAATAGAACCAATTTGTCCCCAAAAAGCTAAATCACTTATCGCTTCTTTGGAGGTGCTAAGTGGATCTAGAACTTCAGGATGCTGTCAACAAAAACGACAGAAACTCAGAGCTGTCTGTTAATTTGTGCTCCTCTCTACTTCTGTTTAGAACAAAGGTAAGATGTGTGAGATCCTCTGACAGGCAGGCAAGTTCGTTACAGGAAGCAACAGTGCAATTTAACTGTGCTCCAGGGCTGAGCTTGTTGTCTGAGGTGGGTGACCACAAAGAAAATAGACTATTATTTTTGGGAAATATCCAATTAAGACAGCTAGACCCAAAGTGCAAGCCCTGAAAAGACGTTGAATTGCCCATATCCTAAGGAGATGTGGAGTTCTGGTTCAACCTGCTACAGACTGCTTATAAATTCAGATCTGGAATTATATTTCACATCCTTATGAAACAGAAAGGTATTCAATTCAAATTGAAATTGAAGGGGAGGCTGGGAGGTTAATATGAGGTTTTTGTTTGGGAATGTCTCTGGTGGCAGAAAAAAGTCTAATTATTTTCCATTTAGAGAGTACGTCTCCAACTAAGAAAGTCATTGTCACAGCTGTATTTCCTATGGGAAATTCCCCTTAACTCCTCCCTTTCAGGTGTAAGTTGCCATTAATGCCCTTCCTATGTTGAGCAAAGGAGCTGCATATGGATGTGCAAAAGATATCCACTGAAGTTTCCACTTTAATATCCAATGAAAAATGTATTTGGGTAGGGAACTCTAGTTTTGAGTGTATAGCAATTGTCTGCATTAACCAACCAGCCTAAGTGGAGTGCACTGAATAGGAAATGAGAGTAAAGCAAAAGTTAGAGCTATGCCAAACTACCTGAGTGTAATGTGGATAGCAGTGAACTGTGACTCATGTCATGTTGTGTTATGTAGCGTCAAATCATTGTACAGTGTGACACAACGTAAGCAACATGAGTGGCGTGAATGTGACACAGCACAGCCTTTTTTCCTCTCTCCTTCTCTTTTCTTTTTTTTTTTTTTTAAGAGCATTTTACTTTTAATCAGATAGCTGCTGTCAATTCAGATAACAGCTGCCTGACCCAAATTTTCAGCAGACTGAAGTGGACGAATATTGAAGTATGGACTTTCTATTACAAAAAGTTAACATTCCAGACTAACATCTCTCCACTAAAAACCCTCCTGTCTCATTCTCTTCCTCCCTTCCTACTTTTTTCTCCCCTAACACTAGTTATGTTTTCTTACTGATACTGAATCAATAATTTCATTTCTATATTACAAATCTTAAAACAATACTGGCAAAAAAAGTATACTGGAATTTTACTTACTGATGTTTAATTATTAATGTAGGCTTCTTTAAACATATTTGGCTCTCTGAAACAGCTCTTTAGAGCTGTGTTCCATTTCTTATTGCTTACCTATTCTGTTTGTTCTCTGCCTCCCTGATCCTTTTCGATTTTCTGCAGGTTAGCAAGTGCTGCATTGTCTGCTTTTGAAATGTGTCTTTAGGCATGCTTTTGTTTGACAAGGAATGCCAAGGCTGAGCTGACAAAGTCTGTTTGAAAATCTTTTTCCAGGTATACAAGATCAGTAAGTCTGTTCAATGTATTCTGTGATTAGTATTTTTCTTCAGATATTTATATCAACATTTCAGGTTTAGTGAAAGATGTTTTCTGAGCATACCTGTCAGTGAGAAACCTACTAAAGGTAAGTAACAGTATCATTTATATATTCAAATGTATAAATATATTTATGGTAAATAGTTGACATCTCTCTCCATATAACTTAAAAGAAAATATACCTTTAACAAGCAGTCAGCCACTGTTCTTTTCACAGGTTGAAACAAATATCAACTTACGAAAGCTGTCTTTTAGGTATTTTGGCTCTAGCTCTTTACAACCAGGATCATTTTAAACATAATATTTAGATTTCTGCACCCTTTCCCCTGCAGGGGCAGGGGCACTGGGGATAATGTTTGTCCTATAAGGCAAACTTTCAGGTGAAAAAAGTCTTTATATATTCAGACATTGCACACTCATGAATTCCAAATAGGATTTGTTGTTGATTGTTTCTGGGTTTTTTTTTTAACTCAAGACACATCTTTTGCCTTTTACCTCCCTAGTTGCAACAGAGATCACATCCTTGACAAAACAATTTGGTGAAAGCTGTACCCAAAGCCTGCCTAGAAGAGGCAAATTGAACAAAGGTAGCACAATTAAAACATGTAGATCCCTCTTTTGGCAACACATCTCCTATTTGCTATGAGATAAAATGGCCTCAAGAGGCAGCATTCCATGCTAGTGACCACAAAGAATTTTGTGAATCCTTGGGGAAAAAGTACAACAGCCCCAAAATCTTCACCATTTATTCCTATCCTCCATAGAGTTGCCATCACGTAATTCTATTGTCACTGACTGTCCTCTGATTAAGGCTGGAGCCTGATAACACTCTGCCTTTTCATGGGGACATGGGAGCAAATGACTTCCATATACTAGGCAGTGCTGGGATTTACCAGTGGTGCTGGGATTCTGGGAACTTCCCTCTGATCTGGAAATGAAAGTCTATGTAGAGGATTTGACACTATATGTCAATGAGTTAGCACGGGTACGAACTGAAGGCAGAACATGGACCTAGCTGAGGAACAAAAATTTTAATGTAGAACCAAATTTTCCTCCTGATGACCATAACAAATGCTTGCTGGAAAGCAGAAGGCAAATAAGGGATTTGTGAATCTCTCCTATGGTGAGATTAGGTCCACTCTCATCCAAAAGGGTGATGAAATTCTCCAACAAGAAAGAATTCTCATTTTCTTGTGACCAAAACTCCAGCTACTCGAAGTGTCAAATCTTTAATTGTAAAATAAGCTGCACTTTTTATTTAGGTTTATTCTTTTTTTGTTTGGTTTGTTTTGTATCTTTGTTTTTCATAAAGGACTAAACCAAATACCTGAATTTTAACAAGACAGAATCAAAATCAAGACTCCAATTTTGTCACTTGAACCTAAAACTGCTTCACTGTAATTGAAAGATTCTCTTCTCCATTAATGAAGTTCACGCTTACACGCCCTGTATCTCCATTAGGTGTTGTCCTTTATTAAGAAACATGGAGCCATCTCTAGTCAGCAATAAGCAAAGAGATTCCTACATCAACTGGGTTTATTAAAACTCCACTGTCCCCTCTCTTTTTTTCCACATACCACTAAATTTTAAAACAACATCAAGATAATAATAGGCAGTCCAATCCTACCAAGGCATGACCTTGTCAAATCATGATCAAAAGAGATGAGCATGCACACTCCATATTTTTTCCCAAAGGGCATGGTACGGAGCTGAGAAAGACCATCGGAGCTAAGATTGGAAACTATAAAATATGTGTCACTTCAAAAATATATTTTACTTTCCCTTCATTTCAATTATATTAATGCTAATCACAAAAAAAATCCATGCATGTAAGAATCCACTGCACATTCCTTGCTCAAAGAAAGAAATAATAGAAAATGTTTGGGTTTATATAAAAATAAAAACCATAAATATTCTAACAGTTTTCTGATACAGCAAAAATACTAATCTAGTGCATTTGAAACTGGAAAAGGAGAACAATTGATCTTAACTTTGAAACATGCAAAAGTAATTTCCTTATGATCTTTTGCCATAGAAAATGAAACCAGTCAATTCAAATGTAGAGAAGTTGATCTTGTTTAAAAGGTGCTTGGCTCTCTAATTACATGAGAAGTACCTTTCTTTAATAATTCATTAGAAATATGGGGGGGGCAAGATAAAGACAAAGTCTAAAAATACGCACCATGTAAACTACTGTTGAACGGTTCTCTTAAAATTAAAAGCTGAAATTCTTTGACTGTTTCATTTTCTAGCAGAACACAAGAAAGGAATATTTTAGTTGGTTCTCACCCTCCAGGCAAAGTAGTATAAAACCTCTGGCCTGATTCCAACCCCATTATCAAAGGACCACTCACCTAATCTAAAAAAGCAGCTCTTCATCAATTTATCATTAACAAGAGCATTACAATATAATGTAGGAAAACGGCTTTTCACCAGGGATTCAGTTAATGGGAGTCTAGAGCCACATAACAAGCATGGTAGAAGATGTTCCACAGTAGGTGAAGATAATATACATATATTCTACACAAAGAATACTACAAATAACTCCTCTGTCGTTGATGAGCTCTCTCAAATACTTTTTTTAAATTTTAAAAGTTGAAGTTTCTTTTAATTCTACAGCAATATACATGAATGTAAAGTAATTAGCTGCTGACTCCCTATGAAAATATTTTATAAAATATATTTGGCATCAGTGAAAGTATGATTCTAGTAGGTTTTGTGGAATTTTGCTAGTGTTTATTCCTGTTCACTCTCTATCCCACTACTTCTAAACTCAGGAATTCAAAAATCACAAGCCAAGCACCCAAAATTCAGGTTAGCTAAGATATCACAAAAAACTATGTAAGAGATCTTTGACTTTTTATCCTCCTTCTGAGGATTACAAATTTTCTTCTCAATCTAAATCCACAGTCCATGGGGTGAACAGGCTATTTTATAATGTTTAAGCAGAAGCTGAATTTGGACATACTTCTATGAATTCTGCAGCTGAAATTTTAAGGAAAATGTTGATATTGTAAGGCAAGCCACAAACTCACAACCGATGAGTCTCACATCAGTACTTAGGCTGTTGTGCCACCCTTGGTCATTAATGTCATGTCATTGCTCTATCACATCCCCCAGCAGGAAAAATTCAAGCCAGACTAGGGCAGGTAAGTAACCTTCTTATGCAGCTCACCAAAGCCTGCAATACAGAGTTGGTAACACATTTTTGAGCTGAGATCAGCTTGGAGACAAAAGACAGTATCTGTTCTAACCTAAAACTTGCCAATGTAAAGTTAACCCACCCATGATGCTTGAAGGAAGTGGAACAGCAGAATGAACTTGTATCAGATCAGCACTTTGCATCATGAGGCTGCTGCTTTTTGGGGACCTTTGCAGGAGTCATGAAGCTAACTGTATCACATGGCCTCATCTGAACTCAAAAGAATAAAGAATACTTTATGGATAGAGCATGCTGGAGTTTCACAACAAAACCAAAAAGAGAGTCTCACACCATTAGTATTTCTAAAATAATTTCATTTTAAGAGAGACATACATTGGTACACTCCTAATACGATGTTTCCCTAGCATACAGGTTTACTCAACTGTAATACTCTAAGATACTTAAAAACTTAAGTATTTTGGACTTATCTGGTGGAAATGAACTATTTTCCAACAGCTCTAAGAAATTAATCCATTACAGGCCATACAAAAAATTCTCGGGCCTAAGTGAAGATAAAATAAATTAGGGGAGAAAAAAAGCCATAAAATTCACTTACCTTCGGTAAACGAATAGATCTGATGAAATAGTGACCTGCGTGGCATTTACATCACTTCAACTCAGATCTAGGAGCGAAGTATGTATCCTGAAAAAAATACCAAGTGTTGCTATACGTAGCAGTTCATCTGATCAGCAATGCAGGTCACAGCAAACACTTCACCCCAGTGCTCAGCTTACTGTGCGGGCTCCCTGCAGAGTGGAGATGAGTTCAAGGTTACTACCCTGAAATTTGAAGTGCACTGCAGGACTGGCTCCAGCTACCTGTGAGACCTCCTTCCCCTTCTCTGATCATGACCTCCCATGACAGCTGGGTTCCTTCAAACAGTGAATCCGCCAGCCAAACAGGCAAGATGCTCCTGAGAGGAGAAGATGACTTTTGTAGGAGATGGATGTGGACTATGGACCTTCTTCCCTGAGGAGAAAAAAATAAACTCACTTGCAAACTTCGCTGTAAACCTCATTCTTCCAGCTGAACATCCCTCAATAATTTCTTCAAACAAAGCAAAATTTTATAAAATAATCAAACTCTTTTCCTGACAGGCTGAGAAGAGACAGAGGGGAGTGCTTCATACACAAAGATGCATTCACACACACACACAAACATACACTGCTCTTAGTAACAAAGTGTTTTGATATTACACTGCATGAGGGTACACAAGAGCATACTGAGACCAAACAACACAGCTACAGTGATATTTCAGAAATAGGATTAGGAGATGTACTACACTGAATCAAATATGTAATTAAGTACTCACACAGATATTTGATGTTCTTGCTGTTGGCCTCTATGGATTGCCAAAAGGAACTGGTATCCTGATACACAAAAAGCCTAAACACAAAAGCAACATTCTTTCTTAAAACACTTTGAGCATCATTGGAGTGGGGATACTCACTTCCTTCCAAAGTGGTTGGTGGTCTCTGCTTACAAGTTTTGTTTGAAAATAGCTTCATATAACATGGCAGATCCTTTGCTTTTGACTATTTCCCTTCAAATGAGGAAGAACAAGACCAGAATGGGGACGCGTCCCCAAAGCCATGTCCCATCAATATTTTCAGGATTTCCCCCTTCCTTTGTATGACCTGACACAAAGAGGTAAAACTGAAAAAAAGGACACAAGAATCAGGCATACCAAAATTAACTATGTCAGTAGAAACTCTCCACTTTGATAATTTCAAAATATTTCATTTTTATTTCAATTTTTAAAAGGCATTTTGTAGTCCTATTCATGAGATATTTCAAACTAGACAAGTGATTGTGTCCTGTTTCAGACTCGTCAAATCAGTATGCTTAAAACCCCCAGGAAGCATCTTCCAAGAATTTACTGGCATTTATTTATTCCTATTAACTGCTTTAGTTTCAAGGAACTGACATCTTCCAGGGGAAAAAACCTTTCCCAGAAAATTCCTAGCCAAACCCAACAAAGAACATCCTTCTGCAAGGTCTCAAGAAAAAGTTTGGAGTGGTTTTCCCTGAGGGATTGTGCTGTTAATGGTGGACATTAATTTCCATGTGTGACAAGTATGACAAAGTCAGGTCAAACCCATCAAGAAGACACACGGTCGACTTCCCTCCACACACCACCATCATGGAACCCCCGGACTGCATCCCACCCCCGGAAGGTGTGAGGAAACACACAGATTGCAGCACCTTCACAGGAAAAGCCCGATTTCAGAAAACACAGCACCTGCACCACTTAGATATCTGACCAGGAAAACCACAACAGCAGCAGCGAAGGAGGAGAACCAGGCTGAGAAGCTGTAGGAGCAGCAGTAGGAGATAGGGATAAAGGTTACTGAAGGTCAAGTACAGCTGGCGCATTGCTGCTGGCACGAAATTGCTGCTGCATTCCAGGAAATCATTCCCTCTCATCTTCCTGAGCCTGTCACATCCTATTTCACTTACTGGTTCCTTTTCAAGGTGTTCATCTTATTTGTCTCCTTGGGTTTGCTGTTTATCTCCATTTATTCTCAGCATAATTTGAGGCTCATTGTTTGAATTCTGTGACTGGTGGGCAGGTGGGGGAGAGTTAACCTGTGTAATGATTTGGAGAATCTATGTGGGAAGGAAAGAGAACAAGATTAGTAGAAGTGATTACAGCGGGAGTTGTGATGGGAATATCATTTCACCAGAGTGAGCAGTGGGGAACCAGCTGGCCTGTGTCTTGTCATTTTTGCAGAGAAAACCGAACGAGCCACGTTACTCTGTGTGAGCCATGTCTGGGAGCTATAAAATTACCTACTGAGGAATAAGATGGAAAGTTGTCTGAAATAAAGTTCAGGAAGCACTAACATACCTCACACAATTCCAGCTATATGGTAATGTATGTTAGATAATTAGCACCAACGGGTAAGAGGCATGAATACTCATCCATCGAAAGTAAAGCATTAGCATATATTTAGGAGGTTACAGTTAAATTTATCATGAGCTACCTGCCTCTGCTGGAACAGTTCTTACAGCAGGAATCTTGGTCTTTGGAAAAAGGTATTAGGACTTTACATTTGGCTTGCAGGGGGTTCTTCTGAAGAAACCAAAGCTCGCTAGCCACAAATGAACTGTGGAAACTGCCTCCCATAACTAGCCTGGGCCTGCAGAGCTGGTGGAGCTTTGGGGTGGCCACAGGGAGGAATGGCTAGGGCTGCCCCATGCCAGGCACAGATGGTCCCAGCCAGCACCAGTCAATGCGCTGCAGGGCATGGTTGAGCCCCCCAGACATGACTGGGGCACCTCTGGGAAAACATATCAACAGGAAAGGCAGAAAATGCCAGGTGGAGAAAAGAGGAAGGAACAGCAAGGTCAGAGGAAGAGGTATTCCACAGCAGAGTAGACACTCACTGCAGCCCATGGTGGACCCCACACTAGCACAGACACTCCTGACAGGAATGCAGCTCCTAGAGCCCGCTCTGAAGCAGAGGAAAGGTGCATGGAAGAAGGAGAAGCAGAGAACTGTGATGGACTGATAGCAACCCCCATCCCTGCTGCACCATTCAGGGTGAGTGTAGAGGAATCTGGAGTGAAGCTGAACCTGGGTAAGGGGGAAGGAAAGGTGTTTTAACATTTGGTTTTCTGTTTCTCACTACCCAAGTTAATAACTGTTTATTTTAACTAGCGATAAATTAAACTAATTTTTCCCCAAGTTGAGTTAAATATTTGAGGGAGACTGGCTCCTAACTCCTTCTGAGCTTAGGAATCAACGTCTACATTTTCACTTTAGGACAAGTGCAGATGGATTTGGAGCAACCTGCTTTCTCCAGAGGCAAGACACAAAGTCAGATCATCAGCTGTGCCTTGCAGGCAACAGGACCTAAACTTCTTTTGAATTACAATCAGCCATTCATGTCTTGAATTCATGACACAGCTTCTGCCTCCTCCTGACATCGAGCCCGGGATGAAGAATTATCTTCTCTGGGCCTAGTCATGATTATAATATATTTTAATTTTTGCACTGCAGCATGTTGATATTTGCACTGTGCAGGTTTTTAATCCTGTTGCTAATAGTTTACCAGTTAACTGAGTAAAAGATATTTTGTGCTCTGAATCTCGTGGGTAAACGACAGTTACATTAAACTTGTTTCCTGGATGTCTCATCCACTATTATGTTTGTAAAGCAATTCACATTAAGAATGCTCTGTTTTTACATTCTTGCCCAGGCATGATTTTTTTTAAATTTTTTCATCTGTTTCTTTTGGGAAGTTTAAGAAAATACCTAAAAGTTACTGTTGAATTAAGGAGAAAATAATCCTCTACTTGTTCAAAGGAGAAAAGCCCAGAACCTCACTTTTTCATCTACACAGTCCTAGAAATAATGCTGAGGTTTTATCATTTCATGTATATTGCAAAGCCTAAGTAAAAACCACTTGCATCTTCTGAGAACAAAAATGAGAAGGAATAAGATGAATAAGAAATGCTACCAGGAAAAGACAGAAAACTAAGTGTAAATGGAGGTAAGCTACAGCTAAAGTGGCTGTAATGTTACTCATGGATGGAATACTTACACATACTCTGATATATAAAATCTGCAATTAAATTTTAAAAGAAATTCCTAAACCAAGGAATTGGTTCATTAAAGAAGGATAAAAATGTCGAGATTTGAGGGCTCTACTGTTGTCTTGGAATTCGTTTTTTCTTCAGGAGTCATTGAAATTTCTGTCTCTGATAAAGGCAGAGCTGCTTCATATACTGACCTAATGGTGCTCATGCAAGACTATTTGCAGACTGTATTTTAAAAAGGACGTATAAAGAAAAGCATTTTTGAGGGACAAATCTTGTTTCTGTTCACATACCCAGACTCAGACTAAGCAGTTCTCTTATTCAGAGTGCAGAACTGGAAACCTAAATTTAAAACAAGAAGCCAATATTTCTTTATGACATAGTTGCGATATGCCACCAGAAGATAGGAAATTGAAGAGGTCAAGTATCTGACGCTCAGAAGCACATCTGCACCTGCTTAAAACTTACACACCGGTCATAACAGGATCTTGCAGAAATAAACTAATCAGGATCAGAGGCAAAAAAGGAGGTTCTGGATAAATCCAGACAGAACAGCCATCTGAGAATGCCCTCTTTCCAAGCTGCTCAGAAAGCACAAGAATAAAGTTGAAGCTTGTGTTTTCATATAGATTTAACTACATAAAGCCAAGCAACCCAGTGATGAAGACTGGCAGAGAGATTCATTCCAGAGTAACCAACAGATTGGAGATTAAAAAACTAACGTGAGACATGGAAGAGGCTCTGATGTTGATCTGGCAAAATAGCTTTTTTCCTCCTCTTCATTTTTTAAGGTTCTGGGACATCTAAAAGGAGATGAGGAAACGCATTTGCCATTCAGCTCTTCACACTACCAGGATTAAGAGAGCAAGAGCTGTAGAAACACCTAACGGAGGTGCCTTGGAGAGAAGGAAAAGGCTGTAGACAGGGAGTATGGTTGGAGAAAAAAAGAAAGGATACTTACATTCATTTTACAATTTTCACCCCCCACCCTCAGAAACAGGGAAATACAAGCAAAGCAACATAAAGAGTACCAACATGTTTTCTGTGTTATTTAAAATACTCTGAATACAGAAATTGAAATACTCTTTTCTTTCTTTGATTTATCCAGTTGCAACTGTTTAGATAGAGAGGAAAATCAAACCAAACGTGAGCATTCACTCTTATTTGCATGACTGAGAGGACATCTGCCCCTTGTTTTTCCTGATCACTGTGCATTACTGTGTATAACCATTATTATGCTCAGAACCACTGAGGACACTGCTGAAAACAATATTAGCTTCTTTCCAGAGCAGAGAGGTTTGCCTGAAGTCCATGTAAATTGACTTTCTGAACACTAGAGTGATATACATAATTTTGGTGTTTATAAGTATATCCTATTTTGTTTGTTTTTATAATTTTTATCACAATAGAAAAATACTACAGATTTACAGAATGGTTTTTTAAACACTTTCAGTACCTACATGAACTGAATTTTTTTACTTAGAAACAAGAACACTAGATATTCTTTTAGAGCTACAACAGACACATACAACTACAAGTAACTGTAAATGCAGGAGGTCCTGGGGACAGTGGTTAGGCAAGGTTTGAGTATTAGATATGTCACCAAACAGAAATGAGATTCAAATTACAGGCTTGGTACCAGAAAAATCTAAGCAAGCACAACTTTGCAAAAGAATAGAAACTTGCTTGCTTCAGAATAAATAGTCTCTGCATGAAGCTTCTGGAGAACAATAACCACGGAAAAGCTAAGCCCAGTTTACTTCAGATTTGAAGAGACTTTTATAGAATCATTCCTGACATCTGTTTAGTTATGTTTCAGGTTTGGCTGTGGAAGTTTTGCAGAATCTTAAAAAATCCCAACCAAACAAACCACATCACCCTCTCTCCAATCTACATTTTATAATAGAACACAGCCTTTACAGATTCAATAAATTATTCATGGAGAAGGCAATATTACTATTAGACCCTGGGGTCTTGGGCTCCCTGCATGTAAAAGATCTAACTCTACACAATCAATCCAGCAGGATAACTGTTATACTCTACTTAACCCAGATTGCCTAACAGGGTTTGAAAATGGATTAGTGGATGATGAGCTTGTTTTAAAAGCAATATTATCTCCCTGAAAAGCAGAGGATAATTCCTACTAGCTGTTTTAAGAAATAAAATGATCCTAGGTTGGAAAGAAACTTTTCACGTGTTCTCTTAACTACCTAGACATAGAAACATATAATGACTGGAGACATGAGAGGAGAAGCTAAGCATCAAAACAGGCATCAGTCAAAAACATGATCACTACACAATATTTGTCTTAGACTCTTAGAAAGAATCTAGACTGAGAAGAGGGTATCGAAACTGGCTTACTATTGCAAATTCTCTGAACATCCTCTTTGAAGGGGCAAGCAAGATTTCTGGAATGGCTACAATTCTTTATCATTACAGCAACTCCCACAAGTAATACTGATATACAGAGGATACTCTAACATGTTTGTAATTAGAGAGAGAGGCGTAAAGGTGAAAGCATTCTAGAGATCAAATGGTTCATTGCTCTCTATTTTTAGTGACTAACTGAACATCCAAAATAAACCAGCAGAACTTACTGTCTATAATGATGGGTGCAATTTTTATTTTTCACAGAAATGTCTCCTTGCTATCAAAGCACTATGCTATGGTCATTTTTTATTTTGCACTTGTCAAGATAGCTCTGTTTTTCTTGCATGCATGCATTTTGTTTGTTCATAATATTCCCTTGAAACAGAGAAAATGGCTAAAAATAGCTCCAGGTTGGAGTGGACATAGAAAAGGAAAAGCATAGGGAGACTTACCTCTACATGAAGACATGTTGGGAGTCCATCAAGTAGATCAGAGATGTGCTCTTCTGGGAGGTCTATGGGGAAACCCTGTTCTCATTAACATGCTAGCAGCCATCAAGCCTCAATAATGCCAAAGTTGGAGTCAGGAGTATTCTGCAGAAGACAACTTCCTGCTTAAACTAAGAAATATACTGAGAAATTATTATTTATTATTATATTGAGAAATATTCTAGACCCGTATTATGACAGTATGTCACCAAAGGGTAGTGTTGAAAAAATACAGTAGAACATCCATTGAATAGGAGTTTTAATTTTAGAACTGAGAGTGTGTCTCAATATCCAATGCCTACATTTACAAGATTCCAGACAGAGAATAGAGACATATTATGAACTACCTGCAGAATCATAGCATTGTTTAGGTTGCAAAAGACCTTCAAGAACATTGAGTCCAACCACTAACCCAGCACTGCCAAGTTCACCACTAAAACATGTCCCTAAGTTCACATCCTTTAAATACCTTCCAGGATGGTGACTCCACCACTTCCCTGGGCAGCCTGTTCCAATGCTCAACAGCCTTTCTTTGAAGAAATTTTTCCTAATATGCATCTACTGGAAACAGTTCATATTCTGAATATCAAATCTTCACAGCAAACTGTTCATAGGCAAGCCCTAGGCTGAAAGATGTTCGCATAAAACACTAGTTGAATAAATTCAAACTAACATATTTCTGGATCCAGTAGAGCAATTTGTAAGAACATTATCTACCACTGGCATACATGGTCACTCCAGGATTCTGTGAAAGCAGACAGAACTCCAGAACCCACAACATTTTACACTGTTGTAAATATATCTCTCTTGTTAACAAAATGGCAGCATGACAAATATAACACAGGAGCACTGCTAGACCCCCTTTGCTTAGCACATTTTCTCTCCTTTTATTCTTCAGAACTTTTTCTCCCAACATGTTTTTTGTTTTCTGTGCTGCTACCTGGCTCTTCCTTTTCAGACAGCCTCTTCTTGACAGTTATCGGGGTTTAACATACTGTACTAGGAGGCTCGTGAATATTGCTCTTTGATTTTTAGTGCTTTATGATGAATGGCTAGAAATCATTGCTGTAGAAAAAAAAAGGGAAAGAAAAATAGTTTCTAAAAACCTTTGTGCTATTGAATTCTGTCTGCAAATTCTCCAGCATTGATTTGCTTTGCTACAGAACTGTCACTTTGCATGCTAGATGTCATACACCTTTTCCCCCCTACACCCCAAGACAACAAGATATAAAGTGGAAAAAATAAGAATATGAACCCTAAGTGTAATTAGGATGAGTCCTTTCTTACATTTTTCCTTCTTGATTTTTTTATTCCTTTGTTTTTAAAGTCTTTCCAGATTTGTTTAAATTTGAGGTACTTTGTGTTTTGAAGCCTTTGTCACTTCATAACAGACACCCAGGTCTTTTTTCATTACCTAAATAAAATCAGGGAAGCAAGAATTAAAGTGGTGGGAGGCCCAAGATGGAGCAGGGTCCTGCCAGAGACCTGCAGCCCATGGAGAGGGAAGCCCACGCTGGAACAGCTCATTCATGAAGGAATGCACCCCATGGAGGAGTGACCCACAGGACAGCAGTTTGGGAAGAACTGCTGCCCAAGGGACAGACTCACACCGTAGAGGGAGAACATGGAAGGAAGTAGGGGGGGGAAGGTGTTTTTAAGATTGTTTTATTTCTCACTCTTTGGATCTTATCCTGTTAGTAATAAATTTAAGTAATATCCCCACTTTGAGTCTGTTTTGCCCATGAAGGTAATCAGTAAGTGACCTCTCCCAGCTCTTAACTCATGAATCCTTAGCTGTTTTTTTTTTTTTCTCCTCTGTCCAGTTGCAGAGGCAGAGTGAGAGAGTGGCTTTAGTGGGTACCTGGTATCTGGCTAAGGTCAACCCACTACAGTCTTTTTGGTGGCCTGTATGGGAAAGCCATGAGGATTTTGAGATAAGGATAGTAACGGGGAGAGGTAACGGGCAAAACAAGTACTGAACAATGTTAGAGAATTAAATGATCATGGGAAATTTTTGCTGTAATTGTGGTAAAGGTCCTTGTTTTCCTCCAGAAAAACAAGGTTCCTCTTCTCATTGCTCAGTGGGAAAATAGTCCAAAGTTGTGAACACAAATATATACAGCAAAATTTATGTTCTGTATTTTTAATTCTTTTTAAGACAATAAGTCAAAGTATATACCAATCCAGGACATACTGCTAGTTCAAATACAAAAGCAATTTCCTAAGAACATATATACCCAAGGTCTGTCAAGCACTGCTGATGTCAGGGAAGCAACTAAACTAATTTCCACCATCTGAAGTCTATGGTCTCGGAATTGGATCTCACTCTTCTCTATTGTTTCCATGAACTTAAAAATACATTTTTGGCTTTGATCTTTCTCCTTCTGTTTCTAAGTGCCATAATTTCCCAGTCTGGATTAATGAAACACACAGAAGCTGGTGGTCCCTGCCACAGAGGGCCAACAGCCTACAAACAGTAACAAAGAGCACAGTGGAACTATCAACAAGGGAAGGAAGACACATTTCTCGGTGAACTCACATCTGGATTAAAAAGTTCAAATTTATCACTTTCACTTTGCTATCCTTGTGTGAATGGTAAGCTTCAACTGCAGAATAGTTCAGCAGTTCCCCCTTTCAGAATCCATGTGCTTAAAGCACACACAACAGTGACTTTACAACATTCAACTTTACCAAACTTCTTCAGCATGATGGAAAAAACATAGTATGTTTTCATAGTATGGCACAAGTGGCATCTTGCAATTCTTGGTCTGTGATTTCAGCATGTTTCTATACCTTTCTTACTAACTGGTTGCAACATGGAAGAACTCATGTATGAGTTCATGCATGCCCAGGAACAAGGAAAGGCTATGACTTAATCTTGAAGATATACATGCTAAAAAAATTTAAAAACAGAATAAAAAAACCAAAAACACTTTTTTACTTTAATAACCATAGCTAATACTGCCAAGAGGACCTAGGTATGGATCAAATGCCTACACACAAGAGGGAAGAGGAAGGTAATATGGGAGACATAATCAGCTTGTTTGAACACCACACTATAGTTACGCGATGTGGTTGTGACCACGTGTCTGTGCCTATCTACATTCAGACCAGAGGTTGCACAAAAAGATGAGTATCACTTCCCACATTGAAACTTGGCAATTTCCCAGGGAGGCTTGTAGGAAGCAGACCCGTGGGCCTTGCAAATCATGCTGCTTGTCCCCATGGCCTTACACAGCTGAGGCTTCCCTAAGGCTGGGTAGAGAACCAGCTGCAGCCATGTCAGCCCACATTCCTCACTGCTATTTGTTGCTCTGTGAAATGCATCAAACTCTTCAGTGAAGAAGTTCTTTGCATTTCACCTGTACCTTCTAACATTACACAGGTAACCAGATCCTGTCCTCCCATCTGCTGGCTAACAAGTGGAGAAAACTCTCAAAATTAAACAGAAAAACAGCATTCTGTCTTGCACAACCACGGAGTGGGTACTCAGAACACACATCAGTATAGTACTAGGATCATGTGTGTAATTGTGCTTTCACCAAAGCTAACTGATAAAGAACAAAAGTTAGCTGGAAGATACATCAGTACTCTCTAGTCCTTAGTAACTGGTGCGTTAAAAGGTTCCACATGACATGTGTCATTTCACTAAGCAGCCATTTTGCCCTGTGAAATTAAGAGTGCCAGGGTCTCAGATGAATATGTGGCTCTTGGCTTTAAGGTCACAATTTCTTCCTTGCTAAGCCTAACTTCTTTTCTCTGTTGCACCAGATCAGTCTGATGGATTTAACGGGATTCATGGGATTTCCTTTTCCTGATAGTCTACTATATTTAAAGGCAAGAAATACTGTTTTGCTTTTTTTTCCCCCAACAGTTCCATAAAATAGCTCCATCTTCTAGGGGTCTACATTAAATTTTTTAATACTACAGAGAATCCTTGATTTGCAAAGGAATATTCAGAGTAGAAGAGGTTTCCTTTGCAACAACACCTCCATTCTTCAACTTTTGTAAAGTTCTCTTCACAAAGTTCCAAACCACTGTTTTAGAGGCAGAGCACTGAGAAAGCATAACATTAAGTTAAACTTTTTTTCTTTTGTTCTGGAGTGTGCATTTTGGGGCAGGGTTGTTAAGCAAGGAAAATAACAAAAGTTCCTCTCCTGAAAAGGTCATTTTCTGGCAGGAGTTTCAGTTCATACTTATTAAATGCTCACATGGAGCAGAGTGTATCATTTGTTTATGTTAAAACTAGAAACAAGATTCAGTTCCACATTCAGAATTTGTATGTCGTGTTTCAGCCTGGAGCATATTTTTACCGTTAAGATATAAACCCTTAAATTAAGAATTTATCATAAAAATACACAACTCTTTTGGAACGCACAGTGCAAACATCACCACTATGACGATAAAAATGATTAAATGCTATCATTCTGTTTAAGACATTGCCAACAGATTTTGTGTTAACTGCCTGCAATTAAAGGTCTGTCTCTTAATAACATATTAATATGAATTCTGCCAGTACTTTTGTAGCTTCCAAAATATTATTAAAATAAATAAGTTCAGGACGAGAAAGAGTAACACAAACAGGAAAACAGACTGTTTCAGAATTATAAAAACGCTAGGCAATAGAGAGTTCTGTTTTAATATAAACCTGAATTTCCTAATACAGGTTACCCAGAGTAGGAGTCAAGTTCTGTACTAATCTGATTTAACATGCCTGCCTGAGAGTACTGAGCACTCGAAACATTGTACTCTGTAACTTCCTGGAGCATCCTAATGAACTGGGGAAGCAAGATTAAACTGAAATAAATACTTCTTTTTTCTTTAAAAAGTATGGCAGAAGGGCAGCAAGAAGATTTGTACTGGCAGTACATTGCATATTTTTTTCAGTCTCTTTGCTAGTCATTACAAATAAGTTAGCTAATTGCTAAATAACAAAAAAAAAAAAAAAAGACCTAATTAGAGTAATTAGAGTAGTGGCTTAGATAACTGTGTGTATTCGAAGTTAAAACTTAATTAGAAGTTAAAACTATGTTGTTTTATTGATGTGTACTTAGCATTTTTAGCCTTTTAAACATTAAATGGAGGTTCACTTAGGAAGGGATATTACAATGAAACATTTAAACACATTGCTAATTTTCTACTCCAGTTAGTGATACTTGCCTTTCTCCTGACACAGTCATTAGCAAAGAAAGAGCAAAATGAGAAACCTGCCAAACACGAGCAAATATTTTCACCTTTTTCCTAGAGTAAATGATTGCCTCTGAATTGCCACTCTTCTTATTCCAGTTTTATTCTTTTCACTTGTCGGCAAGGGAATTCATATGCTTCAGCTCCTCTCCTTCCTCCCAACAATGATACTCTGCTAATAAACTCTTACTGCTTTTTCCTATCTATCAAAACCACTGCATAAATCGCTGCCTCACCACTCAGCCACACATACTGCTGACCTCCCTTGGGAACAGTGAGCAGAACCCTGTGCCAATCAGCAATTATAAGATAATGGTACTAAAAAGCCTGAACCTGGGAGTTATTCAGTTGCTCTGCCAACCCTTGCAGGACTCTTTTATGTGCCTGGGAATTAAGTAATTAACAGACTAATTTATTGTTCACTATAAAGGACTTCTCTCTCTAGTCAGGTTTGACATCATCAAAATTCACCACCACATCAGAACATGTCAGTTCTTCATCCTCATTTCCAGAAGAGAAAGAAATCTATGAAAACATTGCTTCATAGCTCAAGTTGGCTTTGAAAAAAAAAATCAACCCAAACCATAAAAAAAATCACTGTCACAATTTGAGTATTGTCCTCCAATACAAACACACATGGCTTAAATAAAGGGAGTCCTAAATTGACAAGACCTGGAGAAGCCAAAGCTATAATTCAAGTAGGTTGTGGATACATTGATGTTCCTCACTCTGCAAAGTAAAGGATGACTCTGCTTTTAACCATTGTGTGACCTGCATGGCATGGCCTAGAACATTTTGCTTACAGAAGCCAGGTCATTGATATAAAGGACAACCTTTAACTACTGATGGCAATGAACGTTTCTGCTTTAGCTTACAGTGAAAGTCATAGCCAAGAGATGAGTGTTTAAGCATAGTATTATAATATGTTTTCTAGCTGATACACCGTATTAAGGCTTCACCTGCACTACAAATACATGTTGTGTTTAAACATAAGCAGGAGAGGTTACATTAGTGGAACTGATGACAGCAAAGTTATAGTAGTCATCATGGTCAAGGGGAAATTGTGTTCAGCTTCATGGCTTAAACACTAGTGGAGAACAACTTTCTGTTGTTCTCTTCTGTGCTCTAGGTCTTTTCTTCCAGCACAGAGGAAGTCTTTGCAGGATCTGAAGGAAGGAATCAGCCAGATTTGCAATGTAGAAAAGAAAAAAAAATCCAACTAAGATTAGGAAATAAAGAATGTGTATTAGAGATGTCAAATCTCCTTTACTGAAGATTTTTTAAGAATAAATACCTGTTGGAAATAATCAAGGTATTGCGATTCCTGTCTCAGTTCAGGGTTACTAACCAACTGTTCTCTCAAGACCGCTCCAGTTAGGACATTTTCAGGATTTTAATACTTGCAAAGTTGTTCCTGCATCCCTTCTGATCCAGTTACATCACTCCAGTCTCATCGGCCAAAGTATAAAACATTATAAAATGGTCCCATGACTCCAGGTTATTACAGAGCAGAAGAAACAGCCACAAGAAAACTGTTGGGACTGAGAGGGCCGAGCAGCCTGCAGGGTGGCAAGGAAGGTATATTTACGAAAAAATAATCACAGAATTCTGGTAGGACTGGAAGAGACCACAATGGGTCATCTGATCCATCTTCCCTGCTCAGGTAGAGTCATCCTAAAATATATTGTAGAGGATTTTGTTCAGACAGGTCTGGAATATCTCCAGGGAGGAAAACTCCACAACCTCTCTGGGCAATCTGTTCCAGTGCAAAGTCACTCACACAGTAAAGTTCTGCCTCCTCTTCAGGTGGAACTTCCTTTGCATCAGTTTCTGACAGTTGCCTCTTGCTTTATTGCTTGAAACCATGGAGAAGAGCCTGATCCATCCTCCTGACACCCTTCCTCCAGATATTTATAGACTTTGATGGGGTCCCCTCTCAATTGTCTCTTCTCAACACTGACCAGGCCCAACTCTCTCATCCTCTCCCCATAAGAGGATCTCATCATCTTTTTTGCCCTCCACCAGAACTGCTCCAGGAGCTCCATGTCTCTCTTGTCCTGAAGAGCCCAAACCTGGACACAGTACTCCAGATGCGACCTCACTAGGGGTGAGTAGAGGGGCAGGATCGCCTCCCTCAACCTGTTGGCAATGCTCTTCTTAACGCACCCCAGGATACTATTGGTCTTCTTGGCCACAAGGACACCCTGCTGGCTCATGGAAAGCTTTTTGCACACCAAGACCCTCAAGTCCTTCTCGACAGAGCTGCTTTCTAGCAGGTCACCCCCAGCCTGTACTGGTGCAGGAGGTTATTCTTCCCCAGGTGCACGACCCTGAATTTGCCTTTTTTCCAGACAGTTCTTCTCTGTGCATGTCTCCAACACGTCGAGGTCCCTCTGAAGGGCTGCACAGCCCTCTGGGGTATCAGCCACTCCTCCAGCTTTGTGTCATCAGTGAACTTGCTAAGGAGGCTTCTGCCCCTTCATCCAAGTAATTCATGAATCAGTTCAACAGTACTGGGCCCAGTTTTCGACCCTGGGGGACACCACTAGTGACAGGCCTTCAATTTTGCACTGTAGAAGCAATTGCAGAACCTTCCCAAGAGAGTCTCTGAAGACTAAGCCATGCTTTCCTGGCTTGGATGGAAGAAAACTTCCTTAATACTTCTTGGTAAAGGAGGCAAAAAGGAGCCTAAAGAATGGTGAGTTTTTTAAATCTAAAAAGAAAAGTTATTAAAGGAAAAGTGAAAATGCAGAACGTCTTATCACTAATAAAAACCTAGCTGAAAAGTTGTATTGAAGGATAGCACAATGAAAAATCATGATATCAACTCATAATACATCATGCAAGTATTTTTAATGAACTTTTTTTAGTCCATAGCTCAAATCCTGACATTTATTATTTCAGTGCTTTCAGATGCTCTTTCCAGGATTTCTGTGAGAAAAAGAAGCCATTTTCAAACTTTGAAACAAATTGGCTCCTATATGTAAGTTTAAATTATCCATCACCCACAGGAGGATTCAAGCAAAATCGAAGGCCATCTTGATGAATAATCAAGGTAAATTTGTCACATTTTTTACCATGCTGCATACTTTCAGAGTTTCATAAAAAGATCCACATAATTAGTTTAGCTTACCAGGAAAAAAAAAGTTGAATGACAAGGTCAGGCTCTTGCCCTTTCAGTAAATTAGAGAAGATTGCCATAAATTGCATAATATAATGAAACACCAATTTGCATATTTGCTGCTATATTAAAAGGGATCAGTTTTAGCTCGCAAAGCAGAACAAATAAAAACATGCATTTTAATAACTCAAATTACTCCCAGGAAGTGACCCTCAGCAGAAAGCCTGATTATCACTACTTAATTAGAAGCCTTGGAAATCTAAATCCTCCTTTAAATCCTATTCTGTGTACAGTGAAAGATGAAGCCGTGAGTTTTGTCTTAGATTCAATATTTACTCTTTACTAATATGTTTGCAGGGGAGACTTTCCAAGCATTATGAAGACATGCAAAAAAATTAATATTCAAAGAAAGAGTGCATAAAACCTGTGTTGGCTTGCAGGTGCAAAGCAATTAACAAGCTGGCATTTGCAGTACTTTTAATTAATTAATTAAAAATTCAAAGCTGACTTTCATTTCTTTAAATGTTTGAACATTTTATCCATCAATAATGAACCACTACTTACTGCTGTGCTACAACAGCTGGTAAATGAAAAACTTAGTCCAACGCTGCAAGAAAGTACACAGGAATTTCACATTTTGCTTTCTCCTTGCAATTTAAAAATGCACTAGATTTTGAAACTCTGTATGATGTGGAGGTGAATCTTGTGTGTCTGCTTGGCTGTAAAAATAAACTGCATTCTGTATTACAGTTCAATCTAGAACAGGAATTAAAAATCAAAATTTCAGCATATAATGTATTTGGGTTTAAATTTTAATTTAACTTGAAAAATTTAATTCTGTCTGCTTTGGGAAGTCAAGGGATTTTTCTTAAGAATAAAGTGTTCTGCCCTGATCTTTAAAGATTAAAATTATACTATAAAATAAGATTTGGAGCAATTTTTAAACAGTTGCAAATAATAAATAGTCAGAGAAAGGTGCTGTGATTAAATTTACAAGTTGGTATCACTTGAATGATAAATGTATTGTTTTCAGCAGAAGGAATTGGTCAGTATGTATTTAAAAGACACTATCATTAATATACTTTAATTAAAACATAAATACTACATTGCTACCTCACTAGGCATTCAGTCAGCTGGAACTAACTGTATTTGCTTAATCTACAATTTTAGATGTATTAGCAAAAATAAATGTTGGTGAATGTAAGAGCCTGATTACATATCTTGGGTAAATTGGTGATAATGAGTCAAGAGACTTTGTGTTCATTCACATATATTAGAATAAGAATCATTATGAAATTAAAGCTAAGATTAATCCTGCTAATGACACCATGGAGCATCTGGGAATAAGATAACCCAGATGTCAAATTCACTGTGATACTGTGCTGCTATTTGATAGAGTAACCCCTTGAAGTGTTCTTCTAAGGCAGCTAGCTGGTACCCCACAGTCCCAGCACTTGAAATGCAAATGAGTGACAAGATAGACTAATAATGAGAGCAGATTCTAGCAGTAAGGAAAATGAATTAATTAAAAAAAAAATCTGAACCACTGATAAGAACAAGCAGCAGGCAACCCAATGTCCTCAATTAGGGTGGATGACATCTGCAGTGTATTTCTCTCTAATAAAGCCCTCACTCTGTATTCCAAAGCACACGATTCTAACACTGTTAACATTTTAATGTCTTGGGCGTGCATGGTAACATTAATTACAAGATGATTTGGATGACTTCTGAATCTCTTTTATGTCTTCCACTGAGTAAAAATCTGAGTTGCAGCTTTGATATCATAAATAAAATGTAGAGACCTGCCAAGCATTAAAGCTCTCCTGAAGTAACTCAGATCTGCTAAGTTACATTAAACCTTTATAGCTAAGTAAAGAGCATTCCCTGTGAATTTAAAGAGGGTCAGTGTCTATACATTTTAATGGCAAAGCTTTACAGATCTCCAGCATTTTTCTTCAGACTGCAGCTGTTGTTGTTTTTAATTACTAATGAATGTAATCTAATGTTTTGTTGAGCTCAATGTACCTTCTCCATAGCATTTGTTTAGAAACTCACACCAGCATGAAGAGACTTGCTTCTTAGTATCCCCAGCCCTCAGTCTTCTCTTCCTGCTAACTGCTCTGCTCCTTCCCTAGGAAGAGTAATTGTTAGCAAAAACACTCCCAAACCAAGACAAAGATTATTGCCAACTGAAAAAAAAGCTACATTTTAATTGTGGCACAAGCCTCAATGAGCAAACCAAGAGCAATCCAGGATCCCTGTGGGCTTTTCTGATTCACAGTGAAACACGATGGCACTTCATCTTCATTGCAGTTGTTAAGCATGCCAACCACCCACTGCACTGCCATCATCATCAACTGTGTAGACACACCCAGTGCAGTGGGGAAAAAAATTAACAAGAAACAGCTTTCGTGGAGGGACACACAGTATCCCTGGTTCTGTACTGTCCTGAATCTTCTCTAAGTCAGTACAGTAAAAGCAAGGAGAGAGCTTTTCACATAGTTTCATAGCCCACTTCATGTTAGTGTAAATGCAAGGACCAAAGGCATGCAGAATCAAGCTTTTATTTTCTAAATGAATGCCTGAAGCAGACAATGAACTTTCACTAGTGTTTGGAACAGGACAAGGATCTATCTTGCTTTCTTGGCACTGCTGTCAGCGGTGCTAGAAAACAATCTTGTTTTTGAAACTCTCCCTGGGGGTGGCTGAGGCAAGACACTCAAGCTTCCTGCAATTTCACTTGCAAAACTTCCCGTAAAACTTCACTCCTCCACAGGTTATGACACACAGTTCAGTAAGAGCTTTATGAGAAACATCAGTATAAGAAAGGCTTATATACATTGAAAACTACCATTTCTTATGTAAATATCCTGATCTCTTCTTTTACACTGGGACACAAGTTGACCAGAGTCTTTGTGCCAAAGGTGTAAGACCAAAACTGAGTCATTTCCACGCATCATTCACAAGAAAAAAAATAACAATGATCCACAGTTAAGATTTGTGGTCATGAGATTTGTGATGAGAAGCCATTCAAGCCATTTAACATTGTTATAAATCTCTTCCCTCAGAATCTCCCATCTGTGCCCTTTTCTGATGACATTTCTGGGACACCACCACTATTCTGTCTGCTGCTTTTCTGGGGTTCCACAGCACATACACTCCTCTCTGTCACGCTCAGATATGCATGTACTCACACACACCTTTTTTTATGTTCTGTCCCCCTATGCCCCAAATATATTGAGAAGAGACATTTAGTGGTCCAACTCAATTTTTCACAAGTCTGAGAAAAAATAACTGAAGAGAAATTAAGAGGAAAGCAAACTGGCCTTGGGATTTATGCCTTCAACTACATATTTGGTGCATTTTAGAAGGCAATTTATACAAACTCTCATTTAATGCAGATGTTCTTTCATTTTTCAACTTTCACAGCCTCAAAAATTAATGAAGCACTGAGAAATTTCAGAGAATATCACAACATTAATAATTTTAAACCCTTCCTCTGAGAAGCAAGGACAATTATTTCTACTGTTATTTTGTTGCAGTAGATCTTGTCATCCAGGTAGAGCCAACCGCTGGCACAGTTGTGCTCCCTCTTTATGCCAGAAATTTGGGGGAGGGGAGGGGTAGGATTTACTATCCAAAATTTAAAATATTTTTGTTGATATAATAAAAAAGTGTACTCTTTTAGATACATCGATCCATAATTTGCTCAGTCAGGAAAGTAATTCACATAAAGTTTCATAAAAGGCAAAGTCTCTTTCGCCTGAACAAAGATTTGAGAGCACTCGCTTCTTCAGTCTTTTATTGACATCCACAGCCCTGGTTTTTAGTTTGTATTGGTTGTTCTCCTCTCAGGTCCTTTATATCATCTGTACATGAAAAAGACTTGTCAAGATGGAACAATATCCTCAGCCATCCACAGAACTGAAAATTTTGCTCAAGTACCCTCAAAATTAAATTCAAACAAGGAGTTCAGCATGTCTAAAAGTAAATCTGTACGATCAGCTCTAGCTATTGGAATGTATGTGCAACTAGAAGCATGGCTTGTTCAAAAAATATCTTATTTTACTGTAGGTTCACGAGGTGAAAGCATAAGCTCCAAATCATCCTCATCTGCTGTCCCTGATATACATGTCATGTCTTTGTTGGTGGTCTTTGTCAAGACATAAAAACCGACCTTGTCCCAGGCTACATCACTTATCCTATTAATCAGCATCTTAATGACCATTCCAAGTGGCTTTTGAGTAGAAGTGACCACTGTCTAGGGTGCCTTCCCATTTTCTGGAGAAGCTGGTCTCTTCCTAAGAATGGCTTTGTACCATCCTCTGCCTTACTGCTTCACTCTGCTCACCACTGCAATCACCTGGCAGAGAGCTGGAGGCACAAAGCTCTCCTTCGTTTTCATTCCTTGGAGCTGGCTTGCTAGAGTGCCTTCACAGAGCCCCACATGCCTGCAGTGGTTTCACCTTAATCTACCCTAAATCCAAGATTTCAGTAGTTTTAAAATCCCATAGCCTGTATCTCTCCTCTGAAAATACTAGCAGATTTGTTACTTTGATTTTTTTTCTATTAGGAGATAGCATGATGCACCTCCTTGCAAGAACATGGAGTAATTGTATAACCACTGAAGCTTTTTAAAATTTATAAGAGAAGCTTCATTACAGGGAAAAAAAAACAAACCTGAAAAAATGTGGCTTTTTTAATAGCTGAAATGCTTGTAATGTAACCACAGTACAAACCAGAGACTCAGAGAGGAAAGACCATAGAAGAGGTCTTACCTTAAAAAGGTAACTGTATCATGTACACACCACCATTTTCACCAGATAGGTTTAGCTAATTGCAAGCCAGCAGGTTCCAAGAACAGCTATACAGGGAATTTTCAAGACAAAAGTTTAAGTCACAGTTACACAGGTCTTGTCTTTCCTTGTGCTTGGGCAAAATTGCCATTAATATTAATGGCAGACAGGCATGCATGTAAAGGAGAGAAACCCCTAATTAGTGTCGTAGCACATGCAACATTCCTAACAGGGAAACCATTTTGTATGCCCTAATTGCACAAAATTGGCAACAAGTTACCGTATGCATCTGTATCAAAGGCTACAGAAGCTCATGAATTCTCCAGTGGAAAGAAAACGTGCCCATACTGCAGAGTTTGGGTGACAAAAGAAGTCTGTATATGTGTTATTCTTACAACCTCTGCTACCTAGCAAAGGTAGCACTCCAGGGGTTCTTCATAGACCACTGTTCCTGCTGCACCCCTAATGTCTCAGAGGGTAAGCACAAGCACCTGTGTTGTCTAATAAGGTAGAGATATTTTTCAGCATTTTTTACTTAAACAGATCTGACTGATCAATCTCTGCTGATATCGCAATAATGCACTAAAACCATATTGCAGCATTGCAGAAATATCAGAACTACACTGATCATGTTAGAGAGTACAGTCTTCTCCTCCTCATTTACAGGAAATTTCTTCATATGATGCACTGCTACAAAACACAAGAAAGTCTGTTTGGCTGCAGAAAGATGTTCAAGGTCCCAGTCATGCACAGTATGATTTCCACTAAATAGAAAGCATTACAATTTCTCCAAAAATATTTCAGAACTCTTCTCAGTTTTAAGTCAAAGTCAGTATTTTTTTCTGAAGTAAAACAATAAACCAATTTTATCAGCAAGTAAAGGTAAGCAGTTAAGTGGAATTATATGAGCAGCAATTATGATAGTATGTTTTTACAGAGCAAACCCCTGCATTCTTATAACATCTACCTTTTTAGATTTTTAAATCTTTAAATATACATTACTTATGCATCCATGTTTTCCTCTCCTAGAAACATCAGCACAAGCAATTCCTCAAGTAACTCAGTTGACTTCTCACTGATGCAACAGACCACATTTTTGCTCCAGAGATTCAGAGACAGAAAAATATCTTATTCAACATTTTTTAATTTTTAAACTGGAGAAAGGAAATACTGTGCAAAACATTTTCACCTAAATACTTAATTGGAAGTCAACATAAATAGAAGACTGGCATCAACCTACTTAACAAGGAACATGACTGGCTTACTCAATATTTTCTTCACTAAACATAGAAGCTTCTTTCAAAAAAACAAATTCTTTCCTAGACTTTTTTTTTTTTTACGCAGTAGTCTTCATTATTCTAAAACCAAAATATGGAACTGACCAAAGCAAAGTCTAAGAATGAAAACATTGAATCATTTAGGAGCTCAGGTAGCAACATCATATCCATTTCACCAGTTACAGCAAGACAAATCTGCCCATGTTGTATTTGTGGATGGACTATTTGGACACTAATACTCAGCTTGGATGATTTTAATGTTTCCCTGACTGGTCTACTGTCAAGCCCATCTGTCAGAGTGGCATACAGCCCATTCACAAGGTAGAATGCCAGTTTCAACCAGAGTATGGATACTAACCAAAGACCAGTTTAGGAGGAAAGCCTATTGGATGCAGCTAATGACACCTTATTTACAGAGATCCTCCTGGTGTCAAGCAGTGCCAAATTAAGAACACATGCTACATTACAAGGATCACATCTGTTAACAAATATTGGCACTTTGTCACTGGCATCTGCCTCTCTTGTTAATCCGCTTTGGTAGTGAAAAGGCTGCCTCAGAAGAGGTGTTCAGGCCTTGTCATACCAGTATAATCATGGATTTACTCACCAAGAATTTCCCAGTAACAGGCCAAAGTTTGACAGCATTACCTCTGTACACATCTCTTCCCAGTAGTTGGTTATGTGCTGTAAAAAGCTGTGAAATTATAGAATTACAATATCTGTTTAAATGAGCTTTTTCATGAGTTTGAGGGTTTATTAAACCTATTGTCATCTTGTCAGCAACAAGAAGAACATGATTGCAGAAAAGAGTGACAAGCAATAAAAAGTAGAGAAATGACTGTTATATATTCTTAGCACAGTTGAGTTTGCTCAGTAAAAGACTGAATACCTCAGCCCAAAAACTGAAAACCAGAACCAGACACCATCAAACATGATGTTCAACTTGATGTTTTGGGGAGCTCCTCTGCAATTGTATTTAAGGGTTTGGTGGCTTTTTTCAGGTTTTTGGTTTTTTTTCGTTTTTTGGTGGTTTTTTTAACTGAACAGTATGGATGTATTAAGGCATGGACAGTACGGGCCACTACAAAAAGATCTCTTTGTTGAAGGCATGTGACTACTGCAATTTCCATTTTAAGATCATTTCCAGTTTCCACCATAACAATAGTGAGCAGTTTGCCATGACTCATGTCACAGATAGTAAGTCCAGAAGCTGCCAGTCCTTGCCAGCTGTGTTAGCAGTGCTCTGTGTGGGAGGGAACGTAGATTGGCTCTCCATCCAAGCAAGTGGGAATATCAGCAGCAGGGACTTCTACCTTTTGGGAGTTGTTGCACACATCCTGTTTTGCTGGTTAGAAGTCAAGGGGATCTGCACTCCTAGCCTCTCATTTCCCCTTAGTTCAGGAGAGTGAAAGAAAGGCATAAAGGATGCCACATGAGGCTGAGACTGAGGGAATGCTACTGCTTCCTGCCTTCTACTGTAGAGAGGTAATCACTTACAGGGATCACCACCAATCAAGGCTAGTGTAAAGGGACAATGGTAGATATAGGAGAAGCAGGACACTTGTACTCACCTCCTTTCAGGTATCTCACCTTGGTGAACAGACCAGGACTCTATTCTCTTTGCTTCGTTGATAAGATACAATTGCCTGGCTGACCATATTGCAGCACTGTGCATCAGCGTGGGTACTTTACAATAGGATGAGAAGCTCTTGGACTGAATTAATTGATAACAAGCTACTTTCACTAGAGGCACCTCAAAGGACTAGCTGAATTTTCTTGAACAGACAAGAACAACATCAGTCCTGAAGAATCTCTTTTCTATTGGCTCTGGAAAGAAGAAACTACATTTAGACCCTTCTAGGACACCAAAGGTCTGGAAACAGGATGATGCTATTGGGAATAAAATGAAGTGTTTTTTCTCCTTAGTCAGATGCAGCTATTGTACAATAGATCTCTGCCCAAGAGGGACCACTAAGTATTACTATATAGTTCACATGATCTTTGGTACCAAGAAATCTGGCTCTGGCTCTTTTCACTGCGAAGAGTTTTCTTTGGCTACACCTTTCAATTACACCAATCAACCATGCTAGGATCAGTACTGTGAGCTGGTTGTATTTTAGTACAGTTCACAGAGTAAGCATAGTATTCTTCAGGAACCACTGATGATAAGATGGCATAAAACTTCAGTCTTTACTAGTGGAACAGCTCTGCCCCATACCTCATCAGTAAGCAAAAACCTTTCTGTAGGCTAAACTGCAGGCTTCAGATTGAGCTGTCTAGATGAACTATTTAAAACAAAATGAAGACACAGGGCTAGGTGCCTGTATCTTTGGTGTATGTGCTGTCCTAGCACCCTGTGCTAGCACCATGAGACAGACATCTCTTGTATGCTCTTACCATGACTAAAACGTAAAGCAAATTGTTTTCTTTCTACTACTGGATGAAGACCACTCAAGCATCAGTTGATGTTACTCTCCAGTGGCCGCAGTGTTTCACTTGCCAGACAGCAACAGTTTAACCAGTCAAGATATACAAAAGTAGACTGAAAATTCTGTTGAATGGTCTCAGTTATCAGGGTTGTTGGATGGTTCCTTACTCTTTCTTTATTGTGGCATGTCTTGAGCAGAGGCATCACTTAACCAGATAGAACCATGCAATGAGGAGCGAAGTAGCAGATATCTTACACTACACTTAAATAAGTTCTCCAAACATCTCTAAACCAGTTGTCAGCCCACACACCTGCAAAGCATCAAGACAAACAGGTATACAATGAGAGGTATTTAACAACAGTTCAAACAAACAAACAAACACCAACAACAAAACAAACAAAAACCCAAACAAACAAAAAAATCCCCAAACATACTGATTGGTTTGTCTTGGAGGGCTGAATAAAGTCTAGCTTTTGACAATCTATTCCAGCAAAAAATAACATATATATGATGATACAAACATCACTGTCCAGCTTGGCTGGTGGATTTATTTTGCTCAAATAGTCTTGAAGCATCAAATGACATTTGTGATAATGTCATAGGGGAAAAATGTTTAACTGCCTCTTGGATTTACCTGTCATGTGAAAGATATAATTCTAAAGATAACGATAATGAAATTCCATTTATACATCTCCTGTCATTCAAATTAATTCTTCTGTTTTGCTAACTACAAAGGAATATCTATAATGATAAAGTTACAGTCAGTACTGGAGACTAACAGCTTAAAATAGGAAACAAGAATTTCACCCACTTGGCAGCCAGTGTCTGAACCACAAGAGGTGCAATGTGATTAACCACAGCTCAGCTTCTGAGCCAGGAGTGTCCTTGGCACGTTTGTTGCAGGCTGCATACACGTATCCTCGGGATCAGATTTCCACCTTGGCCATTCAGACAGAATCCCAGCAAAGATGTCATTTACAAAGAGTTCACCTAAGTCAAGGCCATTTAACCTGGTAAGAAAGGGAAGTCTCAAACCACCACAGCTTTTGCCAGCACACATAACGGTCCCAGTACAAACTCTGGTCATAAATGCTTCTTGTTCACCAGGGAAATGCATTGGCATCACATATGTGGCTGTGGAGTCCAGGTTACACTAATGCATTTTAGACACATATAAATTAGATGTCTTATCACTCAATTTCTTTCTCTAGAGGATGCACATCTCCAGAAGGCATTTCAAGTCTTAGGTCAGTTAAACTGCCCTTTTTAACAATCTCTCCCTCCCCCACAACTAGAAAGCCAAGGGTGATGTAGTCTCCTCAAATAGATCCCTAATGCTTGGTGGCAGAAGTCACTTTTCATTTGATGCCCCTAGTTCAGAGAAGCAAAATGGCATTTCTTGGCTAGTGATGAATCAGAAAATACCTGTTTATCTAACCTTAAATGCCAAATCACACTTCTTCAAGGGTTCCTGTCTGATCAGTCAGTCCAGGTAGCCTGCCTCCTGGCCATCTGCATCCCTGGCCCCAAGGAGGCTGCATGGAGCTGTTAGCCTGCTCTAGATGGCTGGAAGCCCTGGCAAAGCCTTGCAAACTGCCTACCATTGAGGAACCAACACCAGCACAAGAAAAGGTTTTGCCTCTAGTACCATGATGGGATTCCACAGGTGCCCAACCATGCAGGTCTGCTGAGACTCTGCAGTAACAAGAGATTTTTGCCAAATAAAGTAATAATGCTGAGATGACTGCTTAAAAATCAGTAGTAATTAAAAAAAATAATAAAAGGGAAGGGCTAATAGACAAGTGAACCTATTCATGTCTTATTCTTTTGTAATAATATAGAATTTAAAATATTAATTTATGTACATTTAAAAGGCTAAGGATAAAAGATAGAAAATGCAGAGTGCAATTTCTGCAAACCTGAAATAATATAACCATCTCAAACCAATTCGTATTTATTAGTGGAATAAATCCTTAAATTTCTTTCAAAAATTCTCATCGAGCCAACATTGTTCCAGGTTCCAGCCCAACAAAGAGATCTGAAAACTTATGTCAGAGAACACTGTTAAAAGTGTTATTAAAGTAATCTGCATGCATTTTCCTCACTTCTGTGGAAAAAAGCCTGCTTTTAAACATTTTATCAAATGCTGCCCTCTAGTGAACAGATGGCTTCCAGAATGAACACACACAGACTGAAACACTTGTATGGTCTAAATGAGAAACTCAATAACCGAAGTGCACACCAATCGAGACAAAGGAGTCAAATGAGATGTCTGAATCATTAGTAGAAATTCTTGCATTGTTATATTATTGCTAGTCATTTTTTCCCACTGCTGTTTTATAAGCATCTGAATTCAGTGCTTTTAGTCATTACCATGTATTCTGAATCCTTCGCATCTCCAGCATCTTTCCATCAGACATTTGTATTTTGCATGTCAAGTTTTAAAGATATGTTTCACCACTGTTGAGACTCTCCATCTTCATACAAGTAGCCTGTTTGAAATTAAATTCTGAACCTTAAATTAGCCTGCAAGATAACAGAGTTCAATGGCATTGTATCAAAACCCCAAAGTGTGCAAGGGAAGAAAAATAACAGTGAAAAATGTCTACCACCATGTTTGATTCATATTATTCTTTCTCATGAAAGGGTATCTCCCGTGCTTCACTGCCCTACACAAAATTTAAGTTTCTGCTTCTTACCAATCAATGAAAAGAACTGCACTGACAAAGCGACTCAGAAAAAAAGAAGGAAATTCTCATAAACCATAATTAAAAAACCCACCAACATAAACTGAGCCTCTCTAGTTCCCACAATAACACACATTTAATAGATTCCAACCTGTTAACATTTGCACTAGCTCAATACTTTAATAGTATTGGTTTTATTTCTCCATCAAGTAGTAATTTCACCCATTAAGGTAGAATTAGTTGCCTTATAGTTTATGCGGAGCATTTAAGTAGAGGGGTTTGTTTTTCATGGGATAATTTTCTTGTAAGTGTACACTGGTAATATGTTCTAACGCTCAGTTTTTCTCCTTTTGCATATTGCATATGCTTAATAAGTTCTTTCAGCAATAAAAGAATAACCCACCACTTATCACTGCAGTCCAAAAAACTGTGTGTAATAGGGTCATATGGAAACATTTCTTTAAGGCTGTGCCTTCCAGTGTTTTCCTGAAAAATAAAACACTTGTGTTTTATAGAAGGTACATGAAATAAAACATGTAACATTAAAAATTACTTTTACAGTCACAGCTACCAAATAGATACTCTGCCCACTACAGTGGATAGGCAGTAATATGAATTAGCTTGAAGTCTCATCCTTCAGTCCATCTTAGGAACATATTGACTTGTAAGATGGGAGGTATCAGCATTCTATGCATGGGAAATAGCCAGATCTTGGCAGCTGCTTGAATTTTTTTTTTCTTCCACAATACCAACATGCTGAGGATTTTCACTGCAAAGGAAAACAATGCCAAAGAATGGTAAGTCTTCAGAAGAGCTGGCAAATCTAAGGGCATCCTGTTCTGAGTGGTTACCTCATACAGCTCTGAGAGGTCTGCCTTTTAGAAGATGCTTGGCACTTAACTCTTGAAAAATAGTCTTCTTTCAAGCTTCTCAAATGAAATACCAGCCAGTAGAGATGCATGAAGGCAGGGCAAATTTTGGAAACTACTGGTGTGACACCTTTGATTTTATCCTTCTATCTGCATCTGAAAAAAGCCATAAATGGTGAAAAAAAGCAACCAACAACAAAATCAACAAACTAGGAGAAACAGGGAGAAAATTTTATGTATGAAAATGGAAAATTTAAGTTTCTGTTCAGATTATTTCCTGCAGAATATAAATCACTATCATGTCAAATAATCTGCTAGGTGTAGATCCAGGCTTTGTATCATGCAAATAACTGTTGAAGGTGAGGCACAGAAACACTGCACTGACAATGACTGTTCATTGACAACCTCCATGGGCCACTCAGTCCTTAGACCTCTGACATGACTCTGTTGACGGGACTTTTCATGAGGGTATGCAAGAACACAGCTGCATGACTGGAATTAAAGCTAGCAGGAGACAAAAGTCAAAAGCCAGACCAAAATACTATCTAAATACATTAAGTTTCAATAACCTATTTTATGTTTCTGTAAGAGTGCAAAGCAAGTACGGGAATCACTTTCAGTTTTGACAGAAGACTGCATTTTTCTTTCTTTCATTCTGCCTTCTAGGCAACAAAAGAGTTCTCAGTAACGCTCCTTCCCCAGAACGACAGTTTGTTCGCTCTCCAGTGAATGTGTATATGACCAGGATTCAGGGACAAAGATGGCTGGCTGGATCATTAGCTGTGCTTGGTAAAGACCTAGTACTGGCAGGGAAAGCAAGGTAAAAAATGATCCATTGCTCCCCCAACACCCACTAAAAGGAATCCATAGACTGCACTGTAGACTTAAACAGACTTCATTATAGCATATGGAGATTAATGAACTCCATAATTTGTGTAATGTGGAAAGTACTGGCATCCTGCACAATAAAGCAAACCTGAATAAACAGAACTTTGCTCTTGCAGAAAGACTCCCAACACTGTGGGACAGAATGCAACAAGCCTTGGCTGCATCTTACCCACCTAAGTGGCTGGGTACAACTTGAGCAACACAATATGCAAGGCAACTAATCTCTAGTGCCAGTCCTTGTGATTTTATTCCAAATTACATCAGTTTTAGATAATTTCTAGCCTGTAGTTCTCTGTCAGCACAGAGAGGTCTTATGGAGACTGAGTCAGTGCCGAAATGAGGGCTGTGCTGGAAATGATTCTGCCCAGTCTGTGAAGCAGTTTGTTAAAATCTGCCTCTAGCAAGCTACAGCCCCCTACCACTGCTCTCTTGATAACCAAGCTGTGTCACTTACACCTAACTTCTGCTATTCCCCCCTGCCCAGTCAGGCATGGATCTGCCCCTGCCCATGAAACTTAGTGTCATCAGTTTGACAGGGGGACCCTGGGCAAAACCATGCACTGAACTCCAATGCTCACCCTCCTCCTGGAGTGTTGGGCACTGCAGAAAGAGCTGCAGAGCAAGGGCTCCTAATTCCTCTGCTATTTTCTACGCATTTTCTTATCTGACCAACACAGAAGTTAACAACCCAGTTTATGCTGGGCTTCTGTGCTAGCCAGACACCTGCTGATTCTATAAGTTCCCCATCCATGGAAACTTCACTGCAATTAGATTGTTCTTTCCTGAATGGCACCAATTACAAGTTATGTCACTGCTCACAGAAACACTGATTAGAGTTCCTATCCCACCACCAAGCATTCAGATGCTTTTCATGTTTCAAAGGAGCATATCACAACAGCGCTGGATGCGATTTAACTAATCTGGGCTAGATTCACACCAGCAGCCATAAAGTAGATTAATTTTTCTAAATATTTCCTTGATAATAGAGTCAAATGGAACATTTCTCCACCTATACAAAGACAGTTTCCATCATGACAGCTCTGGAGCATGACCCAAATGAGGTTGAGAGAACTGTTTTCATCCAAGACCTATTGAGCACTGACATTGTACATCCCAGGCCTTTCTTTTCAAGTTTTACATTTACTCAAGACTCCTTAGCTAATCTGTTTATCACTGTAAACACTGGAGATAGAACTTCCTAATCCATACAAATCTGAGAAAAGAGAAGCCAATTCAGGGGTTAAATTTTATCTCCCGAATGTTTTGGTCAGAGATCCAAAGTACAGCAAAAGTTACTTTTTGTATACCATTTCGAAAGTTTATTTGTAAAAAAACTCTAACATTATGCCATTAGCTAGTCAAAAACCTTCATCATCCCTCCTCATATAAGGTGGATTTTCAGTAATGGTGGATGTAGTCAGGCACCTTACACAATTCATTGCTGACCTTATGCTTTCACATCTGCTCAGCTGCTGTCTGTTGCTTACTGTTTACAATGAAAATCCATGGTACATCTTACAACTGGCAGGATTCTAGCAGGCATGATACATAACTTGGCATAGTTAGGAGCACAGTTCCTCCCATGAATTAGGGTCATATGCTTTTCTTCTTTTTAAGTTACATAAGTAGTTGGTTTAACTCTATTCAGACACAGTTTTAGGTTGCAAAGATGAAATGTATTTGTAAGTATGGATGCGCATGCATGTTTATAATACACAGCTATTAAAATCATATAAAAATTCTGCAGGAAGTCTTTTTCTCCTGTAAAATGATATCTAAATAATAGTCATGCAAATATCTATTTAGATAAAGACTAAGATAGTAAAATCATCACTGTAAAATAGCTACCAATTAGAGTACTGTATCCTACTTCCCCTTCAAAGAGTGACAAAACTCCCTTTGACTTCAGTAGAAGAAATTCCAACATCTAAAGAGCTACTACCTGCCAAATATGTTAATAACCTGCAAATTAAAAAAATAAAATAATACAAAACCAGCAATTAAATCTTATTACAGACTCTTCTTGGCTTTGCTTGTTAGTCTCCATTGTCTTCTGAGACCTGTCATGCAAATGACATATAGTCATATGTTGACTGTTGTCCCACTTTTATCAAAGACAAATACAGACTTGTTTGAAAATTTACTTAAGAAAATGCTCCCAGGTTAAGACCTTGTATGCCAAGTTTCAGCCCAGAGTGAATTTTTATGGTCGAGTTATAAACCCTTGAAAATAAGAAACTAATACTGCAAGGATTTAAAATAATAGAAAATGTTTCACATAATATAAATCTATAAGCAGAGTATTATATTTAAGTCTTAATATCTACATAGTTGGATTATCTTATATCTTGACAATCATACTAAGTAATCTTGCCTCCTTTCCCCTTCTTCTGATTCAGTGTTTCATTCTTATGCATTAACAATGCTCTGGGCCATAAAATACTGTATTAATATTAGTTTGTCACAGTAGACTAAATTTAGAACAACTCATTAATATGGGAGAGTAAAAGGCATTCTGCCAGGAGTGTGAGTGACTCTACAAGCTCTTAAGGCTATAAGTTATGCAGATATGCCACTTGAACTAGAGAGCTAGCAATTCCTTTTGTTATTAATAAGAGATTCTATTAGTAGAAGCCGTTTCTATTTCTAATTAAGAAATGTGGAAAAAGGCAATTTTACCATTGGATGTATCTCTGATGTGTAGCCAGAATAAGCCATACGCCATCTTTCTCTGCTTTCTGGTCGGATAGGATTAGTGGCACATGCACAGAATGAATTTTCCCCTGCAGTACACAGGAAAAAATAAATCTACTACAGTATTTTCTTTGGTACAATCATAATCTGTGCATCAGGAAGAAAGTCCCACAACCAGAGCTGTTTTGAAACAGATCTCATAATGTTTAAAACTGCCCCAGTGAAGAAAGTTTCCATTTTTCACAAATACAGTCTTTCATTCGTATGGTTTCATGCCAGTAATGCCTTCTCAAAGGTTGTCAAATATTAATTTTTTTAAATTTAGTCCCTTGCTAAGCTACAAATATTCATGTTTAACACCAAGTAGCAGTTCAGGGGCTGACAACAGTATGTACCTTTTGAATGATGCATAGAAAGCAGCAGTTAGCACAAAGACAAAGCCACCAGATTGGTCTCAGGGAAACCCAGTGTCTGAATTTTTCATGATTCCTCCAGCACTTAAAGAATAAGAAACTGGCTACTACTGTTGGGAGATCAGTGCTGTGAAGGTCAGAGCCCAAAAACATGCAAGTGAATCAGGTTTTGCCTGGGGAAAGTGAAAAGGGATTTAAGCTGCTTAAGAGAATTATAAAGATTTTTTTAATGCATTTTACAAACACTGTAGTAGCTAAACAATAGCTATAAAAATTAGGAGAATCATATCCACCTACCATTCATTGCCTTTAAGTCTCAAAAGACAGAGAAAAGACCTTTTCTTTACGTCCAAATGCTTAAAACTTCCAGACATCACTCTTTTTCTTACAGACTTCCCCTTACCCTTCTTTTGCCTTTTAAGAACTGCAACTACTTCAGAAGAAAACTGATAAATAGGAAGAGTAAAATAAATTCAGTAATTTCTCTATGCCTAAAAAAATGCAACTGCAGTAAAGTGATGTCTTCATTACTCCACAGCCCAGTGTCTTGTGTATGTGTTTATTTTCCATAGCAGACAAACTTTACTTGATCTCAGAATTATTTCTAGAAAGTATAAATTGATTCCAGAGGGAAAAAAAAAAAAGAAAAATAACAGAAACTGCTTAGAAAAACATTACACTGTTTAAGCAACTGATGGCTTCACCTGTCATCATCTAGTTAAGCTCTTAATGAGTTATTTTCTATTCTTGGTCACATCTGATTTTTTTTTTTTCTAATACAAGTCCCTTTGAACAGCTGGGAGTTACAGCATCCTTTGATCACAGTATTCTGAATTTTCAGTCAAAATGAGGACATTTTTGTCCTTACTTGGACTATTTTTACAAGTGTATTTCTTCAAGTACGTTTTTGGACATTACATTGCAGGCATACAAGGAAGCAGAACAATTAATGTATACATTTTTACATAAATGTTTATAAATTTAGTAAAGGGAAAAAGCTTTGCCACAAGAAACCTCAGCTGTTTTGAAGGCAGTTTTCTAATGATGACCCTTGGCATGCTAGCCCACATGGGATTCCTCTGAGAAGAGTCTGATGAAAATTAGTCTATTCTCATTTCAAACAGAATTTTGCTGAAGTCCTGATCAGAGCATCAGCATGGAGTCCAGGGAGACAACACACGCTACTTGATTCACTCCGCAGCCTCCCTCTCCTGGTAATTGTTGCAGGAACACATAGTGACAAGACTATAGGATGTGAGGGGTCTGGATGTACTCAGGCTGTTACTCTCTGTTTAAAGATTTAAACCATCAGGGTATGATAAGGCTTTTTGATGTTCATTGAACATGGAGCTTGGGTACAGAAGAAGGGGAAAGGGCTTCACCGGAAGGCAATCATCTTTCAGAGCCACAGTAAGACTGAGAGAGGTGGGAAAATCTCAGTCTCAGCATAGACATGGAACAAAGGGAGATGAAAGGGCTAGGGTGAAGAAGGGGCCAGATCTGGCTGTGAGGCAGAACTTGCACTAAAAGATGGTTCGATGCCTTAAAAAGCAGAAAAAACATTTAGTGTTCTTGCTCCATTAACATACACTTTTGGCTAAAATTTAACTATTCTGCACATTTTTTACAGTTTATGTTGACACTACGTTTAAACAATGCCTCTGGCTTATTTTGAAATTATTTAATGAATGTACTTTGTCAGATGAACATCATTTCCTAATTATACAGAAAAGCATTAAATGATGAGCTATTTTAAAGAGTGGATACAATCTTTTCTTTCCTAAGGGACAAACCAAAACCAGGCTGGTGCCATACATTGCTGTATAACGTGTATGACTGGGGCGGGGGGTGCAGACACATAAATTTTCCTTCTCTTGACAAAGCAAGGCGTTTTAAGACAAACGTGAAGGGGCATTACCGTCACCAGGTAAGGCTGAAACACCACCATTTCATCATCCAGAAGAGAATGACTATTTCCAAGGATAATGAAGGGCCTAATCCTGCACCATGAATGATGATGAGCACTTTTGACTCTCATTAGCTTTAAAGGGAGATGAGAGGAATCAGTGGGTCACAGGATCAGGCTCTAAAATGAAAGAGAGATTTGAAGGAGTCATCTACACAATTTCATAGACTAGGAGGAGGAGAAAGACAGTTTGATCTGAGCATCACTTGTATGCTCTGGGAGTTTCACAGCACCTCTGCTGTACAGCACTGTAATTTTGTAGGTCCAACAGGCATTTGCCAGCATTAGCTGCTCTGAAATAAGAAAGAAGGTAAAGGATTCACACAGAAAGCTGAGTGTTAAGCTGATCAAAGTTAGAGATACAGAGATTTATATGCACCTTTCTAGCTAAGAAACACTATCTGCTTTTTTATACCAATCTCAGTGGGCCAAATTTATCCTGATGCAACTCAAAGCATATCAGAAGAATTACAGCAGAGATAAAGCGGACCCAGTCTCCCTGTGATGTTATTTATAATCTGTATATTTTGCTCTAAAAGAGCATATATACTTAGAGGGTTGCCTGACTGCAGTCACTTACAAGGGTGCAAAAGTCTATTGACTTCAGCAAAGTTAATTCTGAGTTTGATGAAGGAGATTCACATCAAAGTAGTAACAAGGGCTATTCCTAAAAATCATTCCTATGTATGCACTGATGTTCTTAACTTGGCATTAAGAGCTCCATTAATACTTACATTAGGGTGTGCAGTCCCCTTCAAATCTGAAGTCTGACACCCTTTTTCTAACAGCTAAATGCCTTCTATGCATCTGTTGTGAAACTTGGTCCTGCAGAGTGTATTGTGACCGGTCTGCTTCTGTGCAAGTGCTTAGCACACGTTTGGTTGGCTTTCAAATCCAAGGCTGGCATTTTCAGAAGTATTTAAGAGACTTAGGCATGTAAGTCCTACTGAAAGTCAATGAGATTTGTCTTCCTAAGTCAGTTAGGTTTTCTGAACATTAGATCCTATAGCATTTCAGTGAGAGTTGGCTGCCTCCCAGCTAAGGCTTTGAAAAATCTAGGCAAAGTAACACTGCCACAAAATCAACACACAATAGACACAAGTCGTGTAAATTGAGTCTTTCCATGATCAGCCTACTTAGAAAATGGTAAGATACCTCAAAAACTATTACTTTGTATTCAGGACCTTTTCTAGATTTCATATGAGAAAAGGTATGCACTAGTTAATGCACAGATGCTCCGTGTGACTGTCCAAACAAGGCCCACTGTACTGGCCACCATCCTGGCCAACTTCCACTCAGAAAGGAATGAGACCTTTTTTGTTGCCATTATCCAAAGCGGCGTATGTTCAAACTTGTCCATCATCTTCCATGAAGATTTGGTATGAAAATTTTGGTTCATTCTGAAAAAGAAAGGACATGTGTTCATCTTCTGTCATTATTTTGAGCAGTGTGAAATGGACAGCAAACCTAAAAACCTTGCAGAAAGCTACATATAAGACCAGAGGATGTGCCATTCAAGTATCTGTAGGCATATTTGATGTGGTATTTACATAATAGCAGTTGCAGGAAAAGTGAAGAACACTTTTTTTGGTGGGCTCATTTTTTAAAGGAAAATGTATTCCCTTTCTTTCATTTCCTTTAGTTGCTGCCATACAATATATTCATCTGCAGCCATCAAAGAAATTATGCACAGTGCAGTAGCTCACCCAACCCCCTGTGGCTTCAGCCGACACTTTAGAAGCTGGGATTCGAAGCGCAGTCCTAGACCATGGATATCCTAGTTCTGCCATACAGCATTCCCTCCTCAGACAAGTTAAAAATGCAACTTTGTATGAACTGACAACGAACAGCGCTGAAAAGGGCCAAAGTTTGCATGATTCATTGCAGTCACCACAAGTACAAAATTTATAGGAACCAAAAAAAGCCACAGTGAGATTCACAACTTCAGCTCAGGCTAAAAGAAGAAATTTCTGGAAATACAAATTTAACCTGAATTTCTGTGACACAGTCAATTGTTGAATAAATGGTACAACAGACATCTACTGCAACAAGAAAAAAAATTGCACCAGTTGCTTTTATGTTATTAATATTTCTGGGTGCTCTCACAAAAACTTTCCCCAGAAAAGTCACTAAAGCAGATTGTGCCCAGCAGTCACCCATTACAGAATTAAATCCATACCCCAACACAAAACAATGAAGAAAACAAAACTAACAAGGGATCCATTTGGCTTTGTTTGACTTTGCCTGCCAGAGAATGAGAACGCAAGGCTGGGTGTAATTTAATGCAAACCTTGGCCTATCCTGGTCATGCATATGACTGACCCTCAGTGCAAGACCATCAATTTTCTATTAAAGATCAGAGAGTTGACATATCAAAGTCAACATCTAGCTGAATAACTGCAGTAACTTGATAATAATTCTTTTGTGGATTTCAGAGTGGCTTTTCGGTAAAGTATCAGAAAGGTAGCAGTTTTCAATCCTGACCCAACAAGATCTGAATATGAAATAAAGGATTTGAGCTTGATCTCCCCATGATGTGAGGATGAATGTTCTGGTAAATGTTAACTTAGTGCTCTGAATAGCTCAGTAATAGATGGGTTTAGGCGGTAATAGGTTTAAAATGTCAACTTATTGAATAATAATTTCATGTTGTACAAATACTACGTGTAAGAAGGGATTTGTTTTGCAAATTTTGAAATAAAGGAATGGATTTCTGATGTCCTTCACTGTTCTGTTCAAAATGTTATACAAGAACAAAAACTAGTTTTGCTTCAAGAATATCTTCTTGTTTCCCTGCATTATTCTGAGTATGTGTCATAACTCACAAGTGTTGTTTACTCCTTACCCTTAAGTAGCTTGATGTGTGTTTTGGCCCCCTGACAAGAATCATAATTATTCATTGTACAAATAAATAATAATATGCAAAAGAGAAACCTTAACAGATTTTTCTTAAAATTCTGCTATCCAAACCAAGGACAGTGTTAAAACATCTTCACTTACATCTGAACAATTCCTACTGAACTCTTACTGAAGAAAGTTCCAACACAACCATCACATTTTGAAGCAATCCAACACTGCCTTACTGCCAACACATGGATGGAAGTATTCAAGCTGCTCCCTTTTTCACATCATGCTATTTCAGCCATTGCCTCCTGTCTGGGCACTGATGTTAAGCAACCTGTAGAGTATTGCTAGCATACTTGGGAAGATGATGCCAAGCAATTGACCATATGGCATTTTGGAACAGAATAGCATTCTGGGGGCCTTTTTAATTTTTAATTATGTTTTTCTTTACTTATTCTCAGCTTGCTTCCATCTATGTACACTTTCACACTTACGTAAGTGATTCTCATTTTAGCTTACGTAAGTTTTAATCCATTATACTTAAACTGATACCAAATTACCTGTGGTTGAATCCTAGCAGTTCCATTTTTCTGACTGACTCTGAAATCGTTCGTTGATGTTTCACTTATTAATCAAGAACCAAAGATATAAACTGAGCCAAAACTGTTCAGAAACTCATTCTTTATAAATCAGGAAGACATGGGATAATGAGGAGGGTTAGCTAAGCTTAGTTATTCCTTGTACTTTCTTTTGATAAGTGCCAATACAAAGAACCCATGCAGCTCGAAGCCCTGTCTTCCAGACCTGCTGGAAAACTGGCAGTTGTACCTGCTGTACTCAATTATTCCATGGCCTATTTTGCACAAATAGTTTCATGCATTCAGATTTATTTAAATCTTCCAAAGCACAGGACTTTACATCACTGGCAAATAACACTGTCCTAATTTCAGGTAGTGAATTAGACTTCAGATAGTCAAGAGATCAGTGCACAGTTAATCATGATACTGTTCTTTTCTTCTTGATCCCAAACTGTTGAGTAGTGTGGCCACAAGGATAAATAAGTTTTGTGGTATAGCCCAGAATAAGCGGTAGTTTGGGCAAAGTGATTCTATCTAAACTGTCCTATGCTGAAAGGACTAGGAGCCTAAATTCCTGAGGAAACATGCCCCAAGTATTCATTTGTCAAAGTGGCAGCTTAAAAGGTAGACCCTGCTGGACGATGTAAAACTTGGGAGCATCCAGCCATTTCTATGGAACTGGCTGCGATACCATAAAACAAAAGGTGATGACTGCTGTACAAGATCAGACATAAAGAAGAGAGGAGAGGTTCAGCCATGGAAAGCAATTCTTCACTCTCATACAAATATCTTAAAGAACAATATAGGGATTACAGGAAATCATAAGCCAAGTAAACTGCTTTTTGGATAAGTATTTTCCGCTTACAAGGCTGCCCCAAGGCAAAAGTTGCTCTTTAAACAGAATTTGATTTTAAGGGCAAATTTACAATTATAATTAGCTGCAACAAGCAGACAAACCCAGAGGGAGGGCTGCATTCAGGTCCTAAGTACAGTTCCTCATGGTCTGGCAGCGTGATCAAGAGCCCCCCGCCTTGTCGCGTGCCCCCAAGTAACACCCTCCAGACAGCTTGTGGGCCATGCTGACGGAGGGACTCCTGCCCTCCTAGAAAGAAAGGAGATGAGCTGGGGACACTGGTTGGAAATAAGTACATAAATAAATTAAGCATTTTAAAGCTGATCAGAGAGGGAGCTTAAGCTCTTGAAGGAACTAGCAGCACAGGGTAACTTGAAAACTTATCAGGCTGAATCCCCAACTCTTGCTTCAGCTTTGCCTGAAGTGTCTTTAAGTCAATGCATATGTATAGCACTTCAAATTCAGGAAAAGAAGGAAGCAGACAGCAGAACATAACCAAAAACCCAAACAGCAAAATACAATAAAGCAGCCCTGAGAGACCCACAGAGGGGTCAGTTCTGAGAAGACAACCCAATTTTAGTCCAACATATGAAAAGCTATCTCTTCAATTATCATCTTGCAGAGAACATCAAGATAGTAACAAAGCCCCATAAGTATCTCCAGCACAAATCAAAGGTGGAAAGAAGTTTGAATAATTGATGCCACTGGTTCCAGGAACTTCAGCACCAGGATAACTCAAGGGAGATATAGTCATCTCAGTGAGCAAATTTTTACTTGGTTATTACTCTGGTATCACCCACTTCCCAAAATATTGCACCTTGTTTCTGCTTCTTGGTTACATTAAATGCTAAAATGAAGATGGTGAAAAAAAAAGTCTCCTCCTGTAAGCTATATATTGGAGACTTATTCAGGACTGTGGTAAGATAACATGGGTAAACTGAACAGTTTGAGCCCATCCCAAGCTTGGAGGGTTCAAATGGCAAGCACATATTCCACCCACACAACAGTTTACATCCCAGAGACAGCATATAATATGTAGGTTAGGAGACATTATATATGAATCCAGCCACCATAACAGCCAAAAACACTAATGGTGTATGGCAAACTGGAATGACAGACAAGCAAGTAAAAATTCTTTGTGCTAGTGGTTCTGAGAACTTTGGTCATCCCTGGCTGCCTACTGACTTTATTAACCACTGTGAGCACAAAAAAGTTTAAATTTTATCCGAAATGATTATATATACAGTAGAAGTTCCAAAAAAGGAAAATTCAGAATACAGAAGCAAAAAGACCTCTTCTCAAAATATATACCTCCCTAATTTGATCAAAAACTGTGATGGTTATACATTTCTTTGGAGTTTACAGATGGAAATATAGAGATCTCTCCTAACAGTACCATCAGTGAAACCTGTTCTCCAGACCACCTGTTTTAAGGGAGAAGTTTGGCCAGGGATCATAATTTAGCTTCCAGAAGCCATCACCATCCTTCATGTAAAAACATAACCTGTAAGAGCACACAGTTTCCCTCAGGTCACTGGCTTGCAGGTAATGCCATTCCTGTCCACATGTTCAGATGAACACTTCCTCCCCCCACTCTACAAAAGAAAATATGAAGGTTCAGATCTTCCACAGAAAGAGAGTCAAGCTGGTATTACTGGTGGAAATAAAGTAAAAGTTTCTCCTTCTTTCCTTAAATGTATGAAAGTCAAGCTTCTAGACAGAGAATATCACTGAAGAATCAGGCTAGTGGAAATACTATGCCACAAGAAGCTAAATAGCTGAACTTGGAGCAGCTGGTGGGTGAACCTTGGGGCAGGGGTGGCAAACAAACATGACTGTGACACTATCTGGAGTGGCCACATTAACCTCTCAGAAAGCCCTAACAAGCTTTGAATTTGGAAAGAACTTGTGCTCTAGCCAGTACTTTCTGAGAGTCCAAGCAAAAGGCTTGTATTTAATTCAAGTACAAAGACTAAATGACCTGAAGCTTTCTCTATTAGGATGAAAGTAGGCGTGAAGGAGGTATCTGAGTGCTTAACAGTACATCCCAAGTGCTTTGCAGGAATACACTCCCTGAAGTCAGAGACTGCTCTTGGAACTAACACTAGAGCTTGCACTATCTACAGAAAAGGCGATCTTAAGGCATGACGTAATGTCACTTCCCAAAGATCAATACTGCTCAAACAATTTTCAGCCAAACTTAAGAAAGCCTACCCACTCCCACTGACAAAAACATCTGGATAGTAGGATGTGCTTGGAATAGAATCTTTTACATGGCAGTTCAGCTAGTGTACAAAAAAATATACGCTCTAGAAAGAGGAAGAAAATCAAATTCACATCATCATCATCAAGTCACAGCATCAACTCTTGTATGGAATAGTTTTATTTTTTCCCCAGGGTTCTGACTTTATTTTTTTCATGTCAAAATGTGAATGAGAAAATATTCAAAATAAAGCCGTTTAAAAAAGTAGAGAAAAGACTGCCTATGTAAGACAGCTAGTCCCAACAGCTCTGTGAGGCAGACAACATTCTCTGAGAATGCAAAATTTGGACCATGCAACCTTCCCTGGCCACGTCCTACAACCTCCACAAACATGCCTGTTTTGTTACAGAGCAGCCTGCCACTGGAAGATTAGCTGGTATCCAGAGGCCTCCCTATACTGTTCATTTTGCATATGCAAGTCCCCTCCTTTGGCAGAATCTAACCTTTATTTCTTTCTACTCTTGAAAATAAAGCTCATGTCAAGAGGGCAAGGCCTGCAGTGTCATCTTCCTCCTCTCTGCCTACCATATGCAGAGCCTAGGGGAGCACTGGGAAGAGTCAAGGATTTGCCCTTACAATGCGAAGCACCAAAAAGCTACAAGGGCAGCCCCAAGGAAGCGCATGTGTTGTTACAAGTGCAAGTTTAGGTACATCTGCTTCAGCTCTTGCTCAGTGAAGCTACAAGGCTAGCATTTAGTCTGTTCCTTTAAACAATCCATAGACATTAAACAGCAGCCTTGATGGCATATGAAAAGCAGGCATCAAGTAAAGCAGAATTTATATAGGATGCCACACAGCTACCAAAAGAGCATTCAAAATACAGAGGAACATAAATTGCACAGCTGAAATCATCAAGCCATATTTTTAGCTGCAAACTTGTTAAACCCACATTCATATGCCTCCACCAAAATATTTCATTCTCTTTGATTAACAAATCTTTCTTAAATGAGGTTCAGTCCTACACAAATGTAAAATGGATGTGTGTTTTTTAAAGCACTGAAACTGATTTGCATTTCAGCACATCGATGTATCAATAGAAAAACTTTAATAAAAATGCTCAGCTCTTTCAGATTATTTGGTCTATGTGTTTGTTTTGCTGGTGCATATAAAATTATCTTTAAAAATGAAGGCGAACCAGGGATCCATAGGTAATCTAAGGAGCACAACATTCATGCTTGTTTATATCTGTATTTTCAGCTAGTACATATCCATGATTTATTTGCAAACAAATTAATTAATGTTTCAGCAGCTGTTTGCAGCCAGTCTGTGATCTAGTTTAAACAGAGATGACACTTTTTTTTATTCCACAGGGGCAATTTCAAGTACTCATAGATTATATTCTTACTATCAGTCCAAATGATGAAAGAGTAGTGAATCCTGAAACAGCATAGCTGACTTTATAAGATCACTGTGCTTCCACATATCCACTTATTCCCTAACGCCATCTTTCCTGTGTTATCTTTTAATTAAGGCTGCATAATGCCAGTTTATAAACAAATCTCTAAGTAAGATCAAAAACTGACATATTTTAAATGTTTTTCATTCTCTAGTTTGTGGTCTCCTGAGGGTGTTATTCTAAAATGTACATCCCTGTATGAAATTACTTTTTTATCACATTGTGTATAATGAAATGTTTGAATATTGTTCTGTAACCTGACAATGAACAAACAAATGAAAGAACAAATGCTGGGTAGCGTAAAAGATAAGCATAGTATACAGTGGGTAGATAACTGCAGAAAACATTGCTATACTTTGTGATTTTATTTCTCTTGTTAAAAAAAAAAAAAAAAGAAAATTACAAGACAAAATCCCCAAAGCCTCACTAGGCTAAATTTCCTCCTTCTTCTTTGAACAGACTACACAGATTTTGTTGACTAATTGAGATCAATCCCAGTTGTAAATCGCCTTGCTATCCTACAGCTTTAATTAAGCTACCAGAGGGAGTTGTTTATCAATTAACACTTGTTACAAATTATTAGTAATTATATGGACTTTGCTTACACACTTCAGCCAGTAAAGACTAAGCCATACTTTGTGGTGATAGAAATTAATTCAGATATAGTGTATAATATTTTTCTTATAAAAAATCCCAATCAGCACAAAAACATATGGAAATTAGACTGGCGTAGGAAGACCTAAAGAATCCACAACTACTTTAAACTAAATGCAACAAATTTTTATGTATCTTGTGTATATATGTGGGCAATTACACTAAGTAAATTAAGTTAGTCATTTTAAACAATGACAGTGTTCTTTAATGGGTTGCATGAGTTTCCATTTTGAGTAACAAACACCTTAAATAAGGAACATTAGGTAAAAGTTGATAATATATTCAAACATTAAAGCTACCTATTGCTCTGTGCACTACATTCTGTGATAATTTTAATTGGCTTAATTGAGATGCACAAGTCTGATTAATGTTTAATTCCTTTATATTAAAGAAAGAAAGAGTCAAGTAGTTAGACATTTCTTCAATTATGTTAGATCTTTCTCGACTTCAAAGGAATGTTACAGTAGACAGCCAGATACTGGATGAACTGATTAAAGAATAAAGACTGCTCATTATAATCTAAGAGTACAAAATTGGTTTGTGTAGCCTTTGAAAGTTGAAATTAAGAGCTGTTGAGCTAAAACTCAAGCTACAGTAATTAACCCAATTTATAGCCATCTTCACTTACCTGGTTGACTAAGATTAGTCATTTGAAATGATCCACTAGATTCTCTGGTTCATTTATTATTCATTCCATGACCAGTGAGATACAATTTCATCCTGATGAAACCTTCATTTATGAGACAAAGATTTAGTGCCTCTACTTAATTTGTTTTTAATTACTTAGGAGAGAACCTTCCTCATTCACATTAGAGACTAATGACCTCTTCAAAACCTGCTGCGGCGGTTTTTGGTTAATTTTTTTTTTTTCATTTTTTTACTATGTAAGAAGTAAAAGATTACAAAATCTGTCAGAATAAGACAAGTGTTGCATTATAAAAATAAGTACATTACAGTAAATTTTATATCAGTGCCACAGTTGCTCTTTGGTAATACAGTTTACTGTCAAGCAGAAAGGGCTAGTCTCCTCCTGTAGGAGGTGTATGGGTAACGCAAAACTATTGAGCATGAAAGGCATAACTGAGCTTCTACTGTAATATTAGAGATGGAGGCATTGAAGTTTCTTTAAAACTAGCCTGTGTTGGCAGGAGTTTTAGAGTTTGTCTCTATTGGCAATAAACACTAAATCAATTGATTCTAAAAAGTCTTTGTCTTTTGACCAAAATAACAACTTGAGATGCAACTGCACTGCACTTGACTGAAGAGAGATTCACATAGGTCTCAATTACTTACTACCTTCAAATCTTCATAAAAAGAAGAAAACAATCAAACAACTTTTATAATAATAAATGGACTTATGAATAGAACTACACTGCTAAATTATTCACAGAATGGAGTCAAAAAAGCAAGTGGGTAGCCTGTTTTGCCAAACGAAATCAGCTGTGTTACAGAGCATATCTGATCATCACCATAATGATTTGACCAAGACTGTTCTACAGCTGGGCTTACATGGAAGCCCTACATCCAGCAAAAGGCATATGAACTAAACGAAAACACTCCCCTAACTAACCAACTTAAAGGTCTGCAAAACCAAAAATGATAGTTGAGGAAAAGAAGCTTTTCAAATGGAAGCAATACAGTGGCCAAGGGCATACTGCAATGCAATGCCAGAAACCTTCGAATATACAATTTTTTGAAAATATCTATTAACTGTAACTTTTGACAATACCTACTAACTGTAACTGAACATAAAAAGAGAAATTATCAGATGTTGCTATCATCTGATGAAAACTCTCAGAGTTCTGGTGACGCTAGGTGGGGCAAAAATAATTTTTGCATTCTTAAAAGATATGCCCAGCAGTTTGCAGCTTTGTACCAGTACTTAGTTAACATTCCAGTTTTAATTGTAGAGAAGTGTTGCCTTGCAATTATCTATTCACCACAGGCAACAGAGATTTTGCCTATTCCCCTTTTCCATACTAAACCAGAAGCTATTGTTCATAGACTGAAGTGGTCTCTTTCTGTAACATAATAAGGTCCCTTTCTCTGCACTATCAAATTTATAGCTGATTAAGGAAAAGTCAATGCAAAAAATTACAGCATCAAACCTGGAACCATCCATCCCGCCATTACAAATACTTACTTAATTTTGTACAGAAATGCAAAAGTCAGGTAATATAACTCTTAAAAAGAAGGCTACCTTCATTTCTGAAGGAAAATGAATCAGTACTGAGGCAGACTGACAGCCTCGAATCTCAACTATTGTAATAAAAATGCTACAGGACATGATTACTTAAACCAAATGATGTCTACAAAAGAGAAGAAGGAAATATTTTTGACAATCAAATTATTTCAGGTAAAGTTTCTCCAACCTCTGGAAAAAATCAGACTGAAAATTACTAGAAAATTACCGGAACCTCATCTTGCCTGCAGCAATCTGTGGCAGCACTGAACAAGGAAACCAGCACAACAAGGAACTAGCTGTTTTTGCTGGAACAGTGTTCACCATACAACTGTACACCACTTGAATCTTTGCCTGCAAAGTCCCACAGCCACCCATTCAAGTTTCTGCTGCCTCTCACAGCAACAGCAGATACCACCTAAGATACAATTCCACAGTGCAATGTTATGATAGCACCCACTTTTTCTGCTATCAGAGAAAATGTGGTCATTGTCTCCCTATTTAGAGTTCTTCTCACACATTAGGATAACCTGAGATTTCCTGCCCTCTTCAATAACACTGCTATTTCAGCCCCTCACTCGGGAGACTATCCCCAAGCTCCCTGTATCGACTGATACTTTACGGATATAAAAGCAGTGGTCAGGTGGTAACCTGGAACAGAAAGACTTCTCTTAGACAGTTATGCTTTAACCCTGCACTGTGTAGTTCTACAAATGGAAGCCAGGAAGGCTCTGAAAACCTTTTTCCCTAATGCTCTTCCTACATATGCAATAAAAACATTCTTATATACATTTTAATGACATGTTCCTATAGCATTAATAGTATCTTATTAAATTACACAATAATGGCAGGGTTTACATTTTTCCATAATAATCTCCTTTCTCGCATGAAAGATACCACCATTTATCCTAGAGGCAGCTACATTTTATTGACAGGTAATACCAAATGCAGTAGTTTTTAAAGCACTGGGTATCCCTTGGCAAGTAAGATACTATTTGACAAGTTCATCAGCATCTACCCTTATTTTGTCACTGCCTGATCTGCCAGATTACATGCTGCAGCAATGAAAGGAGCAGACAAACTCACACCACCTTCCCACCTATCTTGTATGTTCAGCAGATAATGGAAAGCTCTTATAGCCTTAGGAATGCTCACCTGAATATACGGCAGAGAACAAGCAGCCTAGGTTACAGGTTCTGCTCTCATCCACCTGCAGCAGAGAACTCTAGCAGATTTCATATCTAATTGTGAAGTTTCTTTATCTGCTCAAAAATGTTCCTGAACTACAGAGTACCTTTGAATTTTCATTGTTGGCTGAATTTGACAAAACTCTTGGTATCATATCTTTCTCTCACTCATCTTGAGCAGATCTTGTTAGTGCAGATTAGAACTTGTTAAAGATTAATTCTTAAAGCATCCTCAAGCTTTCTTTTCCAACAAAGGAAACATCAATTATAGGCTCACACATAAACTTTGCCCCTATCTTGAATACTTGCTGCCCTTTATAAATCTTAGATTTCTTCCCCTTGTGTGTGTTCAAAGGAGAGATTTTATTGCCTCCAGGGGTTGTTAAACTGATTGCAATACCACGTATTTAGAGCAGTTCAGTGGGAATTAAGCTGGTTCAATGCTGTCAGACCTAGAATATAGCTGTCAAATAGCATTACAAGTAAAACACCCTTGATAAGAAATAATGACCAAATGTCAATCTGTTTTTTACCAGCAGTACTACAGACATGGCCTTGCCAATGAAAAATGCAATATTTTGCACATTATAGTAGCTACGCTTTTGTGATGCTACATAGTAAAGGGTGTTTCAGTCTTTCAATTTAGCTTATTTTTAGATTATATGATTTGATAAAAAAAATATGTGTCTTGGACCTACCCTGCCTTCAAAGCAGCAATTCTTGAAGTCTGGCTTTTACCCTCTTCACACTTTTCTGTTAAAAAAAAAAATGCACAAAACAAAACAACAATAACAGCAAAAAAAAAATCACGCATTAAAAATTCATTAATCATATTTCCTAAACATTAGCCATGCAGAAATTAAAACAGCTTAGAGCTGCTTGCTCTTACAGCATAAAAGTTCATTTTTCAAATATCTGTAGCTTCACATTACAATGCAACCCATTAGCTAATGTTATTTTTCTGATTTATGGATTGTTGGTTTTTAATGACTGCATTATGTACAAAATTACTACATTTCTTATGGGTTTTTTTGCAGATCCAAATATTTGTCACTTATATGAAGAATTAACATATAACAAATATTTTAATACTTAAATACTCACTGTTCCTAATCCAATACTTAAATACTTCCTACTCCAATACGGCATTTACAAACCGTATTCATTTTTGATAACGCTAAGATTTATATGAAATTGTTACCAAAAATAAACAATGAGACTTTAAAACCTAAAATAAAACCATTGCCGAGACACAACTTAAGACTCATTTATCCTGACATGACAGAGTTCAAAGCAACACATCTGAAAATTTGGTGTAGATAAAGCAGGAGATATTTCAAAATACCTGCAATAACTTGGGATCACAGTTTCCGCCAGAATAAACAGTTCAAGATTTTGTCTGGGAGAGATACAAAAGAAGGACAAGGAATATCTAATGCGACATCCTTCAAAAAGACATTTTAAAACTAAGTACAGCAGAGAGTTCCCCAGAAGTCACTGATGAATGAACAAACAGAAGGAAAACAAAACATGATGCAAACTCGAAAGCACAACAAGACTAAGCATGTAAAAGCCAAATTGTGCTTTCTATGGCATTCAAAGAGGGCACCTGTTGACAGCAGTGAAAGTCCCAGCATGAGATAAAATTAATGCAAAATGTTTAAAACAATACTAGTACTTCATCAGAAACCTCCCAGAAATAATAATTAAAAAAAAAGAATCAAGAGTAGTGTTAATACTGTCTCACAATTAAAACCTGAAAAATACTTTCCATCTCTTAAATATGCAGTCAAAGTAGAAACAGCATCTTTGGGTTTACAGTCTTCAAACTAAGAATTCTTCCATTTTGTAAAGACTGAGGAACTACCCCTAATCTGACAGCTTCAGTCAGACTGTATAAAATCTGAACATTTCAGACCTGGTGAGCCACTACAAATCCTTACATACCTGCCATCAGTCAATCTACATGATATGAAAGTTAACTCTGAAATGATCCAGAACATTTGAACAGAGGTTCAGGGTTTTGTTTGGGGGTTTTATTGCAGATATATTTCAGAATAGGAAGCAAGTCACAGTAAAGTGTGACTGTTGTCAGCTTTTGACCCTGATCTTCCTTATCAGTCCAGGGCTTTGAGCTCAAACTCACTACATACTCATTGTACAGTAACAAGCAATACTAGTACCATGCAACAGTACTAGCTGAACAGTGCAACAGCATAATCACTCTAAAAGATAATATATACGTTCCAATTATTTAATGAAGTAAATGCTACTTTCTGCATTAATGATCAACATTCATTATTAATGGCTAAAGTACTGCATGGGGTATTCCTTTTGGGTGAATTCATGAGAATTTACTTCCACTCGCAGTTTAATATTTTTCCTGTTCCTCTTGTGAAATGTTTACAGCTCACACAGTGATGCTAGAGGAGTAACTGATTTCAAACTCAGTGCCATCATTTCGTAACTGCACTGAAGGACTCACAGGGGAATAGAGTGTCACTGCTGAGGAATATGAATAATTTCACATTGTGAGATAAATGAGGCAAAGATGGGGCATTTATCCAAAAATCAATCCAGAGCCACATGCAAGATTTCCTTTCATTTATTCTTCTTAAGTGAAGTGGGAGATATCTGTGTGTGATGTCATTTGGTTTCCAATTATACAATTCAGCATGCAGTCTGTAATTATAGATTTTGGCACAAACCAGCACAAGTTTCTCAGTACAATTTTAAAAAGCTGTCCTTTAATTGGTCTTGCAAATGATTTTTTCCTTTATTGCAGCTATTTCACAACCAGTTAAGTTGTACTGTAGGCAACAGTTTTACATTTACTTGTATTTTAGTAAATACTTCAATTGAAAATTTTATATTTATTTTGAATCAGAAAAGCATCAAACAATGCATCAAACAATCATTATTTATCTGATAAAAAACACTTCAATTAAAAAACGGTTTGAACTTTACTTAAAAAAATAGAACTTTGCTGCCCTCTACCTGTCAATTCTCAGATTGTGGGAGAAGATAGAAAAACAAGAGCTAGGTCCAAAGTCCCAGACTTTTCACAGAATTCTAAAAAGACGTCAGAATTCAGCTACAATTACATGATCTGTCTTGACCAAGGAGAAAAATCAAAGTCACAATTATTATCCCCATTTATTGAGTTTAAATGAGGGAGTAGAATCATAGCATGGTTTGTGTTGGAAGGGACTTTGAAGATCACAGAATCACACAATCACCAAATGGGTAAGGTTGGAAGGGACCATAGTGAGGTCATCTAGTCCAACCTCCCCACTCAAACAGACTCTTCCTACAGCACATTGCACAGGATTGCATCCAGAAAACATCTCCAGTGAGGAAGACTAAGGTCATATAGCTACAGTACCCTTGCCATGGGCAGGGAAACCTTCCAACAAAATACGTTGCCCAAAGACCCATCCAGTCTGGCCTGAACGCGTCCTTGGATGAGGCATCCAAAGCTTCTCTGGGCAAGCCATTCCAGTGCCTCACCACCCTCACAGTAAAGAATTGCTTCCTAATATCCAATATAAACCTACCTTTTCTCAGTTTAAAGCCATCCCCCTTTGTCCTATCACTACCTGACTTTGTAAAAAGTCCCCCTTCAGGTCTGTTGGTGCCCCTTTAAGGTTGGAAGGTGCTCTAAGGTCTCCCCAGAGCCTTCTCTTCTCCAGGCTGAACAACTACAATTCTCTCTGCCTGTCTGCATAGGAGATTGCTCATTGCTCACAACTAGATTCATTCCAACAGATCCATGTCTTATGTTGGGGATCCCAGACCTGGACGCAGTACTCCACGTGGAATCTCATCACAGCAGAGTAGAGGGGAAGAGTCACACTCATTTTTACGTAGCCCAGGATTGGCTTTCTGGGCTGTGAGCGCATGTTGCTGGGTCGTGTTGAGCTTCCTGTCAACCAACACCCCCAAGTCCTTCTCCTCAGAGCTGCTCCAATCCATTCTCTGCCCAGCCTGTGTTAGTGCTTGGGATTGCCCTGACCCAGGTGCAGGACCTTGCACTTGGCCGTGTTGAACTTCATGAGGTTCTCACAGGCCACCTCTCAAGCCTGTCCAGGTCCCTCTGGTGGCCGCCCTTCCCTCCAGCGTCTCGGTCACACCACAGAGCTCAGTGTCACCGTCAAACTGGCTGAGGGTGCACTCGATCCCACTGTCCACCCTGCTGACAAAAATGTTAAACAGCCAGTCCCAGTACTGACCCCTGAGGAACACCACTTGTCACTGGTCTCCAGCTGGACATCAAGCTGTTGACCACAACTCTTTGAGTGCAACCACTCAGCCAAATCCTTATCTGCTGAGTAGTCCATCCATCAAATCAGTGCCTGTCCAGTTTAGAGACAAGGATCTTGTGTGGGGTAGTGTCAAATGCTTTGCACAAGTCCAGGTAGAGACATCACTTGCTCTTCCCTCATCCACCAATACTGTAATTCTATTACAGAAGGCTCAAAATTCGTCAGGTATGATTTTCCCTTAGTGGAGCCATTTTGGCTGTCACCAATCACCTAATTTTCCATCTGCCTTTGCACAGTTTCCAGGAGGATCTGCTCCAAGATCCTTCCAGGCACTGAGATGAGACTGACTGGTCTGTCTTGTTATAAATGCTACACGAATGCTATAAAACTATTTGGGAAATATGAAAAAAACCAACAACCAACCAGCTTATGATTAAACATGGAGTGCCATATGAAGTACCAGTGAAGGAATGATTGCTAAATGCTTTTAATTATATTCAGCTGTAAGACACATTGTCCCAAAATCACTCATTTACTCATCCATTACTGAGCCTACCAGCATGTTTCCCTGAGCCAAAGAAACTCCATTTCAGTGCATGAAGGACAACAGCAATGTTTCTCTGTTTCTCTCACAGTCTCTTTCCTTTTTTAGGCTATATTCCTCAAAAATTCTGGGTTTGTTTTGCTTCTTTATACAAGGCAAGGCCTGCAAAAGAAAGCAGGAATCAGTCTGTTTCATCAGTTTTTCTTTCTGTTGCACTAAAAAGTGCTGAACATCTATGACTGAAACCACTGAAACAAAAGAAAACCCCTCTTCTTCATTACTCTCCTTCTTTCATGAGAAAAGCAAGTTGCATTTGTGTTAAACACTCGTGACGAGAGAATTAGGACAATCATTATTGCACTCAAACACTGTTAATCTAGATGCCAACAGTTTTACTCTCCCCTTTTTAAATCTGTACTTTGTTCCCTGGTTTCTCTTATTACCCACTTAATTAAAACGCTAGGAAAAAAACCCCTCCTCTTCGAATCCCCAGTATCCTATCCATCCTTCTCTCGCTGAAGAGTGGTAAGACCTTCCAATAAATATTTCTCATGGCCCCAGTTGGTTCTGTGAAATAGAGAGACTGATACGATGTCCTTAATAGCACAATGGTTAAAAACAAATAGAATAAATCAACATTTGCTTATACGAAATTAAAAGCTAAGGAGACACTTTCCACCCCCTGTCACCTCACCTTTTGTTAAGCGAAGCCATCAGCCAAAAGTAGGCATACATGGAATACAATGAACATCCACTGCATTTTAATGAAATCCTACATTAAGACAGATCACTCAGGCTACATGTATCACACACTCCAGCACACCAGGTCAAACATCCAGAGTATGTCATTAACTTTAAAACATAATGAAGTGTTTGCATCTAGGGAGTATAAACACACAGGCTAGATCCACTTTGTTAATTCTACTTCCTGAAAGCCAGTATGAAGTAAAACAAAGTGAGCATACCTTTTTAGACATGCCCTTGATTTACTCCAGAGAAAAGCTCTTCTTCAAACAGAAGGAGACCCCATCAGTCGTTGTTCCAACATGTTTTGTTCCAGTAATATTAGCAGCCTTTCAGATCTGACTATTACTAAAATCAAGGAATCGGGATGGAGAGAAAAAGTTACTTTTTGTTAGGGTTAACGGCAAAACTTCTGAGACAGCGCCTGCTCTGTAAAGCTTGTAGAGATGTAAGAAGAGCATGTACCATCCAGAGAATGAGAGGGATTGAAAAGACCTTTTCTTGGTCATGGTCTAGGTTCCACTCTCTGACAAAGCTAACAAATCAACACTGATCATCTCAGGATTACACCAGGCTCTGCTGTCTACCACCGCAGAGGATAAAAAGCCTCCAAGTTCACTTGGGATCTCATTTTATTAACCACACTGCTGCACAGAAACTACACCAGTGGGCTCTATTATAAAGTCTAAAGACAGATAGCCAGACAGACTCAGCAATTCAGACTTTGTTGGGGTTTCTTTTTAATCTTGAGTTTGTTTTAAAGAACAACAAACCAACTGTTTTTTGTGAACTTCTCAGGAAAAAAAAAAAAGAAAAAAAAGAAAGAAAAAGGGGCAAGTCTTTGAAAAGGACCTGAAAACCTGATGAGTTTCAAATGAGAAAAATAACAATTTTTTTTAATGGAAACCATGGAGAGCTACTTTGGAAATGAAAGCAACTTCTTCAAGAAAAGAACACAGAGGTCCTGGGGTTACTAAGTCACAGCAGCAACAAAAACATGTGATTCTGTGGTAGACTCTCTCTCGGAATATCAAAATATTTTCAGCTGCTTTACTAACTTTTATAATTTCCTTATCCAAGTGAGAAGATTAACTATTAGCCAATGAATTTCCACAAGATATCAGAAGTCTGTGCAAGAGCTAAATGCAAGCAGAGAACTCCCAACTCTTAGTTACTTCTAAAGCAAAGCTTCACTGTCATATCACCACTCATTCAAAAAACATTTTTGGTGTTTAGTTTGGGGATTTCTTGTTTGGTTCAGGGGTTTGTTGTTTGGTTTGGTTTTGTTAACTACCAGCACTCCCAAGTAGAAGCCAAACAAATAAGAAACTAGAAGGGCCACAACAAAAACTCTTCAAAGCAATTCTTTCCCCAATCATAAAAGCTCTCAAAATTCAGAGGTCAATGTAAAGGACTGACTTTAAGAAAGTAGTTTATCTCCACTGATAGAACTGGAGCAACCTGAAGTCTATTCTCCTGTGAATGGTTTTCTGTTTTCTGACCCACTCAGAGGAAAGGAACAAATACAAGAAATTTTATGGGGACAGTTAAGGATTTTATAGTAGTACCATCACAACTGTACTCCATCATGCAAGTTCAACAAAACTAAAAGTAGAAATGTAATATTGCTATTCTTTTTCTGCACTTTGAGTGTCTTAGTCCTTTAAAATCTCAGGCACTTTAGTTTTGAAATATGAAAGGTACACTGAAGTTAGATCTGTGTGAATTTAAGTGTTCAGTATCATAACTGCATCTGGATTTAAATATAGTTGCTACTATAAAAATATAGTAAACAAATATACAAAAGCAGTAATCCATTTTTCAGTATGTTCTTTCAACATACAGACAGACTTGCCAGTCTGTCCATACTTATGATTCCAGCAACATTTATCATTGATTCAAAGGAAGAAATAGTGAATGAACAACTGAGGGGAAAGGAGAGAAGAAGAAATCAGTCCCCTGTGAAATATCCTTACCACTTCGATAACAAATTAGAGACCATGAGTGGAAAAACCGATGTGATAGGGGAAGGAGGAATCAAGAGACACAGAGGGGAAAATAAATCATTCTTGATTTACAACATTGACATCAACCTAAGAAATAACATTTGTTTAACACAGCTAATATGCAGAAAGAACAATTACCACAACTGGGTACTCTGCCACATTATGGCATCCTCCCCAGGCTTGAATCATAAAAGATTCTGAACAGAGCAAAAGACACTAAGAGAGCAGAAGAGTAAATGAAAAGATAATATCCTAACAAATATGTAGGATTTAGTTGCCTCTGATTTAGCAAGCCTCAGCTTACTTCCATGGAAATTAAATATATATTTATTATATGGATGAAAAGAAGTAAAGGCTACAGCATCCAGAAAAACAGCAGGTAAAATTCACATTCTGAGAGGCACAACTTCTGTAAAGCAGGAAATTGGTCACTTTTTGTTTGAAATAATGCCTTTTTGTAAGAATAAAACTCTCACCAAAAAATCCCATTGCATTTAAAACTTCCCACGCTGATATCTTCTACATTTGACATATCTCATTTTGAAATATTTTTTTACTTTCTTGAAAACCATTCCCAACCGTAATGAAAAATGTTTCAAACACTGTTGATGTAGTTCAAGTCTTTATGAGCATTTTTTTCTAAGAAATAAAATGAAAATCTGATTTTTTGAAAAATCTTTGAAATGGAAGCAACCTAGTTCTTTTCACTGAAGGTCTTTCCTTATTTTGGCCATCTTTAATGTCCAAAAAATCAAGTTGCCATGAACCTCCAGATAAAATGAACCTCTTGAGAGTAGCAAGGATAAATCAAATACATGTTAATGTTGATGCAAAGTTCATTTTAGCTAACCAAGACTACATTAATTACATAATACATTTACATATATATTGTAAATCTACTAATGTCCATCTTCTCAAGAAGTACAGTGCTTGGCTCTCATGTAAAAGTAATTAAGAAACCACAGTGTTTTCACACAGAACTTTGAGTGCTCTTAACATGTACAAGTTTCTTGTACATGTTCTTACATTCACAAGGATTTGGTCCCTACCAAGTGTTGCTGCAGTTAAGTAAGACTAAACAGGGAATGATTATTTTACATTTACTTTCAGAGCTTGAGATATCTTTTACTTAGATCGTCTGAAAACAGACACTATCTCAGTTCAAATAGCCTACTGCAGTTTAATTATATCTAACTTAGTATAAATCCAAGTTTATTAGGGATGAACTTACACGCTTTGATATTTAACTTGGGAAACTGAATCCCTTGATTAAAATAAAGTTTTAAATAGAATTTTCTCTCAGCCTTCCTGAATTCCTATCTGAGGAAGGACAGGTTAAGGACCAGAAATGTAGAGCTATCTTTACGAAGGAGATTGAAATAAAAGTAAAATATGACTCATGGTTTGTCCTCTGTAAGCTGTTCTTATTCCTTCTAACAGACCAGTGGCACATTACCTTTCTGGAGGAGTTGGAGAGAAGACTATCAGTTCTTAAAAATATGCATAAGAAAGTAATAGGTCACTACAGATGAAAAATAAAATAGTAAGATTCCATCTTTTCTTTATGGATTAGCTTTCACAGAGCTTGTATGGAATTGTATTTCCCTAATATCAGAAGAACCATCACTTTTGTAAGAGTAGCACTGATGAGGTGTCCAACACAATATGGGACAGGCTGGGTGCTGCCCTGGCTGCGTTGCTGTCATTGGCCTTGATGCACAGAGACCTCCTCACAGAGCATATTACTTCTATCAGACATGTGATTACTTTCCATATACTGAATATATTTTTCTGGCAAATAGCAAATCACTAAACTGAAGCAGTTTAATCTCCTTTAAAGCTGCTGCAGAAAATAAAATCAGTCTGACAATTCTGTCAGCATTAAAGCTGCTTGGATACGCCAAGTGTAATCAAAGACTGACACCATGTGCGTAACACCTTGCATTTAAAAATAGCCCTTTACACTTCATTAATCTCAATGTTTAAGCAGATGATGGAGGTTTATGAAAAAATGAGTACTAGTTTTTCAAGCAGATCTGTTCTAAATAATTTATAGTTAAAATACATGTCAATGCTGCTACACAGGCATGACAGTTGCAAAAATCATATAGGTGAAGTGAATACAGCTAGAGATTACAAGGAGGTTGCAACAGCTGTAGGGCAAGGATCATCTTCTGTCTCTACTCTGAAATGCCTGCCAGGCTTTTAGGTGGTGTGAAAACAGAGTATAAAGTAACATTTTTAACATTTTCATGAGGCATATGTAGCATAAAGGTCAATCGATCATATTTTTTAAACTATGTCTCTCTTTGTTACAACATGAATGCTGCTATTTCACAAGAGCATTTAAAAACAGCTGTTATTTTAAAAATTCGGTGCTGTATTCTCATCAAACCAGTAAAATACCCAGGAAATCCCTGGAATTAGAAAACCTATACAGCTGTCCTCCTTACCTCTTATCCATGTGACATAGAAATGCAGATTGTGACTGCATTGTGCAGATCTGAGCGATGAATGCAGCCTTACAAGGTGCTTAGACTGAGTCTATTTCTTCTCACTTAAAGTTACATTATGCTAGACTTAAGGCATGCTTTATTTACATGCATTCAATCTCTAGTGGGAGTTTATATACTGTGCACTGGATAATTCTCTAAGTGAACAACAGTCCAGCATCAAGAAGAGTTTCATACAGAATACTAATAGAAAGCATTAGACAACTACCTCCCAGGGACAGTGAGTTCCCCAGGCTTACGTTGGGGATGAGGATTGGTCGATCTGTTCACCCTCCGGGGCTGTCTGGAATTATAGATCAGGGACCTTATTGTCATACCCCAGCTGCTGCACAAAGCCACTAGAAGAAAGGAGATTTACGAGTATTTCAGCAGCACTGAACAAGGGATACAGAAGCTATACAACTGGGAGTACAGTGGCTCTAAATCTGTAGGCATTATGCAAAAAGAAAATGCAGAGTTCGGCATCAAGGGAGCTCTCCCAGAGCAATAGGACATCTTTGTAAATTCTCTAAAGAATAAATTTAACAGTTATTAAAGAACAACACCCTGTTATTGCAGTCACTGAACTTTACAACACAAGGAAAGATGCAAGGGATTTTCAGAAAGACATCTGTCATTTAACAGTGACAGTGACCTCAGCACTGACAAGCAATTCAAATCTCCAGTGATGGAAACAAATTAACTCTTTGGTACACAGTGGGTTGAGAACTCCAGCATTAGGACTGTTGTGCACTGTAACACTAACAGGCTGCACACGGTTTTTACTTCAGACAAGCAATAGATAGAATTAGGTATATTCTATAGATTATAATTTCTGTACATAAAAAACCACTTACGACATTATTTAAAAACATGCTACTGTCAGTCTTAGAATCACAGAATCATTTAGTCTAACACTGTCAAGTCCACCACTAAACCATGTCCCTAAGTGCCACATCTACATATCCTTTACATACCTCCAGGAATGGTGATTCAGCCAGTTCCCCAGGCAGACTGTTCCAAAGTTTGACAAACCTTTCAGTGAAGAAATTTTTCCTAATATCCAATCTAAACCTTCCCTGATGCAACTTGAGGCTGTTTCCTCCTGTCCTACTGCTTGTTACCCAGGAGAAAAGACTGATCCCCACCTCACTACTTCTTTCAGGTAGTTGTAGAGAGTGATAAGGTTCCCTTCGAGCCTCCTTTTCTCCACACTAAACACCACCAGCTGCCTCAGTTGCTCCCTGTAAGACTTGTACTCCAGATCCTTCACCAGCTCCATTGAGCTTCTCTGGAACTGCTGCAACATTGACCTGCAACCTGACCTGACCTCAACTCCTGGACGTAGTTCTAAGGAAATTCAGGGAGAAATACAAAATCTGATCGTATGTTCCAGACACTCAGCAGATGTCTGCAGGGAGACAAGAGGGACAGGCCATAGAGATTACTCCATCCCAGTGACTCTAGTAGTCCCTATGATACCTATGGAGAGTAGGACCAGACAGGAAGCTCTAATGAGTAATACCATAAGACATTCAGCACTGCTTGACTCCAACTCTGAAGTTAAGACAACTGTCAACTGTCCACTCCCATATGAGTAGTAGCTAAACAGCTTATCTTAGCTATGCTCTAAGAAACTCAAACAGGCTCCAATGTGTTTCAGTCACCTCAGTGTGGAAAGAGGAAGACTGATTTACAGGTACATTTGAAGGAAGCTTAATGATTGATGGTTTAATAAGACAGCAACCTTACAGACTGACAACAAAAGAAAAAAAAAAGGATGCAGATCACAGTGTTATTAGCTGGTGATGAAGGACATCTGTCTTCTGACCTGTCTGAAGTGAGAAGATTGAAACGGATTGTACGTTAACCAAGATGTTCTTCTTTAAATGGGGCACATCGACACTTGTGGTTCTCTTCCTAAGTCAATACAGCTGTTCAGCTCTTAAAAATATTTGACAAATATTCACTTAAATACACAGTAGGTTGTGCTTATTCACAATATATGCATTCCTCCTGCCACCATATTATCCATCCTTAGCTTTTTTGGTGATTCTTAAAAGCTTCTAACACTCTTGACTTACCTTCATAACTTTAGGTTTATAAAGAACTCTACAAAAACAGCAACAGTTTGGAATACGTATTACAGAGTCCACAAGAAAGATGTCCAGGGTAAACAGGAATGAAGTTGGTAAGTCTCCATAAAAAGAACAGGCACATTTGGTGTAAATACTCAAATGTTTCACCTGTAGGGGACCAAAAAGGTAAGCAGATTATTTATTCCTTGTTCTCCCATTACATTTGGTAATCTTCAATCATGGAAAAAAAAGATCCAAACACACCAAAAAAACCCAACCACATTTCTGCATACAAGAAGGACTTTGTTTGAAATCAGAATCACAGGATAGTAGGAGGTTGTGGGGCCTTCTTAAGAAGTCCTCTCTTTTGCTTTTGCCCCGGCAGACTTTGATGCTCAAATTTACCCTCTGGGTATTTATTCCTTTTCCTGTCAACATCAGCTTTGAAGTACCAAAGGATGGGATGAGGAAAGCTTAGATTTCGAGAATAAAGTCAGAAACTCTTTGGTATTACATGTTGGACTTCAGTCTATACACAATTTTAATTATACAGAAAGCCTTATTATTATTCATTGGCTAACTGTACTTTAAACCAGTCAAAACTGTTTAAAGACAGCTGAATTGAGCTGTGGGACTTATTTTAAAAGGAAGTACAAGACTGTAAGCCTAAAAACTGGACACAAGTTCAGAAATTAATTTAAAACCAAATTAAACAGATGATATGTTATTTATTTTTATACTTAAATCACTGCTAACAAACTGGATATAGAATTTTTATCCTCTCACATGATTTGAGGAACTTCATTGCAGGCTTTAGACTCAAGAGTATGTGGGACTTACCAAGTCTTTCCTTCATGTAAGATGGGAGGAAGACTCTAGGAGAGACCCAACTCTCTGATGGCTATGGGCATTCCTTACAATAAAGTTTCTCCCTACAATCTTAAAAGCTGAGTGGGTAAGGACTTCAGTTAGTGGAAGGATAACCAACTGAAGCAAAATTCTGGATCCTTTATTTTAGGGCTATTAAAAAGAGCAGAAGACATTCTAGCAGCTGAAAAGAACATTTAAAGAAAAGCTTAATTTTTTTTGTAAAAGTCTGTTGACAGATGAGAGTAAGAAAATGTAAAGCTACTATTCAGCAAGCTAAAAACAGATTTAACTCAACTGTAATAAATACAGGAAGAGCCAAAGCAAGAGAATCTACATGCTTGTTTAAGGATTTCAGTCCCTCACACAGCATGAAAACAAGGAGAGTATTGCACAGGTGTGATGCTAATTATTCTACAATTATACTGTGTATACAAAAAGCCCAGTGCATTTGGGCTGCAATACACATAGGAGTACACATATAGGGCAGTCATTCATTATGTGTAAGTTTCAAGGATTACTGCCCATATTACTGTACTGGCTACTTTGCAAGTTCAACCCTAAACAAAACAAAAAACACAAACAAAACCCCACATAATATTTGTCAACATTTCTCAGAGCAAAAAGATTTAAGTTCTAGCTCCAGAAAGAGGTAGTTAGAATGTGAGTTGCATGTATTCTTCAGCATAACTATAAACCAAGAACACTATTCAGTACCCCTATAAAAGATTAAAAATACATCAGGATGTTTCCAATAGAAATAAAAATAGCATTAGCATCATTGTGCAAGTCAAATCCTGCAATTCTTCTGCAAAGTAAATTCTCACCTGAAACATTCCATGCAGTTTTCACTACTCAGATCAGCCACACCACACCTTCTCTGTTGATTCCACTCAAACCACTAAAAAGTTATGCAGCCCATGCACTGAAACAGGATTAGAGAGATCTTGCCTGTAATGTAAGGAAGCCTTTTTTATTCCCAAAAGATGTTTTTAAACATCCTGAAATACTTTTCACTCAGTGTCACTTTACCATCTGCAAAATTTTTTCAACCCTCTCAATACTGCTTCCAGCATAAGACCCACCTGCCTAAACTCCCTCCAATTGTTTTCCCTAATCAGCTGACTCTCCAAGAAACACCATTAGCAATCAGTTATCATCTGGCGTGTGAAGCATCAACAACTACATTTTAAGTCCAGTCTTTCACTCATCTTTCATTTAAAGTGGTCTTTAGGTATGGGGGATACAAACATGCTCTCAAATTTTTTGTGGTTTTATAAACAGTTTTCACTTGGTGTACTCAACATTCCAAGAAAGATATTCAGAAAACCATCTAGGGAAAGGTATATCCTACTGCAACCAACACTTATAAAGAGTGAGGCAGTTGACAGCACATAGCTGATCTTTGGGGAATTCAAAGGAAACTGCTAAAGGTCTTTGAGCAGGGATGTGTAAATCAGCAGGCACCTTTCTCCAGAACTGCATAAAACTGTAGTCTTTACTTCTGAGATTCCGAACCAAACAAACGCTATCTTCACTCAGTTTGGAACGAGAGGGGGTGTGTGTGTGTCTTACCAATGGTGTCACCTGAACAGGCAGCCATCACTCCCTCTGAAATTATGTCCATACTTCACTCATCTAGGAAAATTAATTTCATAAAACATTAGCTACAAAAAGGGACCCAGGAACTCCATTAGAAGTTCCTTCTAAGCCTATGGAAAAGGGTAATTTTGTCCATTATAACCAGCAGTTGTTCCCTCCACCCCCCAAAATCTGTCATCCAAGCATAAGCTATCATTTAACACACTTCATACATGAGAACTATTACTATAAAGAAGCAGTAAATTACATGTTTTAGGTAACAGTCAAATCACGAATGCTTTGAATTCAAAGATCCTGATGCCATCCCACATGGATAAAATGACTGCACCAATGGAAATAAAAAGTACTGAGAGCCTAAGTAGAAGGGCTTATCTTAGCTGAATAGAAGCAATTTAATTCTCTCCGACTAATAAAGTAGCCATAGACAAAGAGAAAAAAACTCACCACTTGCAGAAATATGGGCAGCATCTCAATTCTCTTAACTACTGCAAACAAGTTCTCATACTAAAGCTCTCTCCAATTTCTAGAACACTGATACACTTCCTGTTAACTTGTCTGGGAAGAGATTACAAGATGCATCTCTCTTGTAAGGCAAGAGACCTACAAGTAGAACACAAATAGCTGAGTGACCAGCTTGTAAGGCAGAAGGGGAGTTACACCTTAAAAGTAATGCAAATATCAATCTTGATCCTAGCCTTAAGATTGAGAACAGGAGAATGAGTATTTAGAGGTCTAGGGAGCCTTTTTGTTATTATAAGCTTACACAGCTAAAAGAGATACTGTTCAAACAGCTGAAAGCTTGAAACATCTTTCAACCAACCCATGCAGCTTCTGTTTCCAAGCTGACACTTACAGGTACAACAATGTAGTCTACATCATGCTGATTTTTTAAAATAGAAATAAAAAAATATAAAGCCATAAATAGGAGGTCAAGACACCAAACTCAGTTCCCTCTCTTTCCTCATGGTGTTGTATCTTCTACTCTCAAAGTTACACTAAAAGGCAACAGCTAAATGACTGCAATGCACAGCATTCTTCAGAGATGATTGCTACTAGGCTGTTAGGTAGCCTAATATCTAAGTCAAGTACTCCCCCATAACATTTGCACACTTCCCCCCATTGTAAAATTCATCACTGAAAAAGCAAATTGGTTTACAGGTGAGGTTAGAAGTATTGTAATACCACCTCTATACAGTGATGACTATTAATTAACAAAAGGGCTCTCCAACAGAAATGTGCAACATTATACGTATGATCAGATTTTTAAAAAACAATCCCCATAAAGACCACCAGCGATTGTACAGTTACTTCTGTTACATTACCACATCTAGGGAAAAATAATGCAAGTTACTTTGCTGCACTTAAAAACCGTTAAATCAGACATTTCAGTTCTCATTAGTCAAAAGCTAGACTAGCAGGAATTGCAGAAAAAACACAGGTGTACTTAAAAGTAATTTCTAAGATAGACAAGAGTACACCACATGTAAATATACAGAAAACACACTTCCCCAAGATATGCTATGAAGGCTCAAGTCCTTATCTCTCTTTAGGTGGAGACTGAATACATCAAAAATTAGCAATAAGTAACACAAGTCACTGAGATGCAACTACAAATTTTAAATAATTTCAATGACAATATCAATCAAGATCTAATTGGAAACCAATTTAGTAGTCAGTAAAGGGAAATTCTTGAAATACTTAACTACAGACACTTTAAACAGTAACATTTCTTAAGTGTTTTATTGCTACAAACTGGTACATCTTATCACAAAAAGCTACAAGGCATTATAAACACATACTCTATTATACAGAGTGCAATGCAGTTCCCCAAACAGCCACACTCAACAGCACAATTTTTGAAGTTACTCATTCTGTACTAAGAGGTAAATATTATAAGCTTACACGATAAAGCTTTTAATGTATTTACCCCAGAGACCCACCTTTCTTTTCAACTGATTAGACCAAAAATTATTATTATATCCAACTTTCAATACACACACCAAAAAAATAGGATGCTTAAAAAAATATACAACACAATGTTCTGATCAGCTTTAATAGTCAGTTTTCTATAAAAAGCTCAACTAAAATAGTCTTAATTTCATTTTAAACAAAATCAGAAACACAGAGGAATTATATAAACAAGTTCTCCATGGAATGGAATGCATGCAAATGGTGGGGAATCTTCAACTTCATTTGAGACTATTAAAAAGTCTCAGCCACTTTAGAGTAGAAATAAAAAGCTGGCTTGTCCCCCCAATGTATTTTTATTTTCTTGCACTTAGTTATCTTCAGTGTGGTCTAAAGTGAAGTCAGTTTGTTCTTCAGTTTCTTCCTCCTCTTCTTCCTCCTCTTCCTCACCCTCAGCTGGCTCATCAGCTTTGTCCTCTTCCTCTGTCTGCTGCTCTTGAGCCTGATCATTAATTTCAAAAGGATTTTCACCCTGAAGCAGAAGGTTGAAAACAAACACTTTGATATTTATTTCAAGCACAAAATAAAATACTCTTTTTCAGTGAATGAAAGGGGCAGCCACTAAGAAATGCTACAGTATTTTATACAGGTTTTTAATAGTTGGGGCTTTTAGCAAGAAAATCAAGAGGCTTGATTTAAAATTAGCAATACCACATTTTTAGGTACAAAGGAAACTGGGATCCCAATAAAATCTTTTAATGCAAGTAGAAATGGCATTGAGAAAAAGCCAAAGCATGCCACACACAAACTTCAGTTTAACTTCCACTTTCAGAAATTAAAATTACATGGTTAAGTTTCAAAATGCTTTTACTAAGAACTACAGCTGCTACCTTCTTCTCCCTGATTACAACCAAATTGGAACTGAAGAGTTTTGTTCTGCTTTGCCTGATGTACAGTCTCTATTCGCTCTATCAAAAAAGACAAACTCTTCAGTAAATGAAACCTAGAAATAATTACATTGAGTAGCCTGAACTTTATTCCATTGTTGATCTACAAAGATTATCAAATAGTTTTCTCAGTACCTCAAATACACTGGTATTCTAGATTATTTTCTTAATTTCATTCAGTACAAGATATACCTCAGCTTTCACTTGTTTCAGATGTTTAAGAACATGAAAAATCGATAAACAATGAAGAATAACAATAAAAAGCACTAGGAGTTTCTTGGCTAAAGTTCCTTTCATATTCAAACATGACAGAGCAAGTCTGATCTTAACATACGACAGCAACCACTAATTGCACCAAGACTAGGATTTTAAGAGTATCATTTAGAAGACACAAAAGAAAATTGGGAGCTAGGTCCCTTGTCCTTTTTTTTTTTTTCACTTCAGTTACATTTTTAAGGCAGAATCTTTCAGGTGGCCACTGAAAAATTAAAAAAAACTATAAAAATATTCAGCAAATGCCACTAAACAAAAGCTTGGCTTCAGTGTTATTCTAAAAATCAAGACAAATCCTAAATTCAGATTCAAATTCAGATTTAACCCAATGAAAGCAGAATTCTTTGAGACCATGTTATTCCAAGTCCCTGGATAATTCTATGCACACACTTTGTAATGGTCAGCCTAGAGTATTCAGATAGTAATGTCTGCTGAGCCCAATCAACTCATAGCATAAACAGAGACATAGCTTCCACATATAAATGGTAACATTTAAACTTCAAGAATAAGGTAGCATTTAAACTTCAAGATACTAAGTTTGGCTTTTTTGAGATTAGATTCTCATACATAATGGTCAAGCACATAGAAAGCTGTATCAGATATCAGAATTTACCTGAGCCCTACGAAAAAACAACAAACCAAACCCTCAGGTAAAGCTCACACCATTTTTAGATGATCCACTACTACTGACAAGCACCATCAGGCTATGGAACACCAAGGGGTATTTCACTACTTCAGGTAACAGTGCCCAACACTGAAATACCAAAAATACTAGCTCAGGACGTTGTTTCATGAAAAAAAAACATACAGCAAAGCAAGTGCCCAAATTAATTTAATTCCAACATCTATGGAAAGCATTATGAAACAAAAAGACTGATGATCCAAACCTTAATTCAATTAGGATCAGTGTAACTCTCCAGAATTGCATTCATCTACCTTCCTTTTTGGACAAAAGCTAAATTACTGGGTTAAGAATACTTCACCTAGTTAGCTTCAAATACATGCTCACCGGGAGACCTTACAGAGAGAAAAAAGGTGTATTAAGAGTTTCATATGTCCTAACAGAGAGCATTGTTTCCTCAAAAAAGGAAGAAGGTGGCCTTTCTCTGTAAATGATTCACAAGGATACTGGAAGCCTGATACAAAAGGAAAGATTTAAATCCTCTTATGTCTAGGCTAGGCATAATGACAAATTGTATCTAAAGAATGCACTTCTGAAAGGACTACTTCCACACTCCTGCAGACAACTTCTGACTGTCCCTGTCTATTGGGGACAAGCTACAGAGAACTGTTACACTTCCCTCCTGCAGAGACTGTACGTTGCTGCTGGCTAGCCTAGCAGAACTGGATTTAGCACACTACTTCTGGCTGAACAGATCTCTACACAGTAGTAACAACAACGACAAAGTTGCTTTCTCCAACTGTTTTTTTAGAGAAAAATGCACTTTTCGAGTTCTCAAGCTAAGGAAAAAGTTACTGCCATCGAGGGGAAGATCCTAATTATCCTTGTTAACCGCTGAAAACAGCTTGTTTTAAGATGTAGGGCAGACTGTATGGGGAAACACTTCTCCCCACCCTCCAACCAAAAAAGGCCAAAACTCAAACAAAAACAAACGAAAATCCCCAAACTCAACATTCTCTTGCAAAGTGTTGTCTACCCTGCATATGCAGTGCGGAGGGAGAAAATTCAGAGCAGGGAAGTCCCGCAAAGCTGCCTAGTTTTGTACCAAGTGGCAAAAGCGGGTCATTAGTATGACAAATGCCTTTGACAAAAGTAGAACAAAATTTCAGGTCAGCAACTCCTGAGGTTTATGTATCCCTATCGATACATTTTAACATAAGCAGAAAAAAGATTTTTTCCTTTCTTATTACACAGCTTGGTTTCTCTGTGCATATTGGGAAGTTTGTTCTTTTAATGTGTGCCCTGGAAGAGGTACATATCCCAAATACAGTTGAATTAGGAAAAGCTCATTTTCTGTTGAGACTAGTACTTCCTGCTAGAACTACACCCTGCTGAGACTAGTAGTCATCCAACTCTTTACCACAACTAGTATTTGAGACCCACCTTGCCCCGTTGTGGTTTCCTGTGAAAAATTCTGTTTAGGTAATTTTGATTGCCCCCTGTCGACTCGATGAATGGCAAATTTCCATTCTCCCTTTTACCAGTCTCCCACTAGGGGGCTGTATGGGACAACACATGCCAGGCACAAGGAACACCAGAAGAGGTGGCTGGAAATACAGACAGATATTCCAGGCTCTGGTATTTGGACATTTACAACCTTCTCTTAACAGATACAGAACAGTCGTCTGAAACTGATTCACATGCTCATCCCTACAGCATTTTGCAGCACACGGCTAATCTGACATTTTAAATCACAATTAACTTGGGCACTGGTTCATACCTTGCCATATTTACTCAAGAAAGTATTGCTTTGTCTTAAAGAGTCTATTGTTTGGCACAGGTAAAATCATAAATCAATTAAAAATAATACCAGAAACAGCTAACAATAGTATTACAGAAAGAGTCATTTAGCAAAGTGGCCCAGTAGAAAAAACCCTGTATTTTGCTAAAATGAATTTACCTGTTTCTAAGGCCACGTATCTGCAACACAAGCTGCCATGCCTTTTGAATTCTCTGATCTCATCAACTACTGTTGTAAGCTTTCCTTTTTGTATGCTGCCATCAACCCTAGAAATTCTATAGAATAAAAAGTAGCTGAGTCGTATGCGTGTTATACTTCAGTACAAAGCCACATGATGGAACTCTTGCTTCTAAATGTAAAGATGGACTCAATTGTAAAGTAGTTTGTGCTCTACAGTTAGCATTATGAATAAAGACACTGTTGATGCTTTCCTAAAGGTTGACTTTCCTTTCTAGGAGCATCTAATTAAAAATTAAAATACAAATAAGGGGTAAATAACAACCAAAAGCTGGTAAATCTGAAGGTGGTAATTTTTGCTGCAAATAAATTTATCCAAGACAATGATTTTAGACCAGCAGAGTACATTAAAAGTATAATCAATCTGTGAGCTACCTAACAGAGAGAGCACAGAGGTTAAACTCCATCAACATGGAGAAAATGGTGGCGTAGTAAACATTACCAATTACTTTCTTTCCATTTGCATCTTACCTTCACATACAGTTCATACCGTGCCTTGACTATAGGATTATTCAATATACTGGTGGCAGTGAGAACACTCTCCCTTTTTATTTGTTCTCTGTAGGCCTAGGAAACAAATTTTACAATGAATAACTATCACATACCTCTTACAATTGTCACATAAATTTGAATTCACGGTCAGTTTCTATAAGTAAAATAATGAACATATTGCAGCATGATCTGTTTGTTCTTAGCACTTAAGTCCAAATTACATAATAAGTTCAATTAAGTTTAGTGGTGTTTATAGTTTGTTGCTTTAGCTTGACCAAAATATATTCTCACATCTTGATAAATAATGAACTGCAACCAGAGTTATCTGTTCTCATCTACAGACAACACACAGGCTTTTCCATCACAGCCTAGCATATTATTGAAGATGACCCTGCTCATTTGCAGGGTCCCTTCCAACCCAACACGTTCTATGATACTCCACAATCACAGAAGTTCATATATAAACAAAACATTACTTTGGCAATCTTGCTTACTATGATGCTCATGCTTCTCTTTCAACACTTCTACCAGTCTTAAAAGTATATAATTATAAATTACAACAGTGACAAATACCACACTACTGCTAGTTCTAACCTGGTCTCGCTTTTCTTCAAATTAAAAAGATAACAGACAAGAAAAAAAGAGGCACCATGTTTGTCATCTTGCTAGAAACACATGTATTATGTTTTGCAATTTGAATAATTTTTCCAACAGTTAAGCTCAGTAAAACAAATTCCCATAAAATAAAAAAGTCATTCCCAGTAACTTTTCCATGACTTGCTACTGTCAGTTCTTAAGCACACCAACATTTCATTAACTGAGGGTGCCTAAGCACTGGCTACTTCATGAGATCTCATGCTTACAAAGTGAAATAAGGACATTCCAGTTTTCAAGAGGATAAATCACATCAGTGAGAACTTAGAAATTACTTGTACCAAGAACCAAACATTTTTCACCTACTATTAGATTATGCTAGCCCTTTTGTTCTTAATAATGTCATATCTTACTTGTTTTCCTTTTATGTGATCAGGAGATTTTAAGTGTTGCTGAACAGAACTGTGCAATGCAGGAACATACACACTGCAAGCACTGCAGTGAACAGTCTCAACTTTCATCATATGGTCATCAGCAGTAACCCCTGCCAAAGAAGATGCAACAGATCATTAACACAAAATGTGTTACTCTAGGCAAGTGGAAAAGCGCATTATTTATTTTATACTCAAAAATTAGAGCTCTCAGTTGTTAAACATGTGAAACTGAACCACAGGGGCTCCCTAAGGGCAATATTGAAGGAGGAAGTTTTTCACTCAAATTCTCCAACTCCACTTCTCCACAGACTATACATGAGATCCAGGCAACGTACAATACACATTTTGATATAACAAACAAAGCTTGACCAAAGCAGTTGCATTTACTTTACCTCTTATAAGAACAACTAATTTATTTCCTTGTCTCCCTTCACCATCAGGAAGAAGCACATGAACCCAATTCCTCTTGCACTTTTACATATTAGTGTGCTAATAAAACATTCTCTTCACAAAGGCAAACAGGCCCTCCAGTACTCAAGGAAAGTACACAAACAGAATTTGTGAGATTGTTAAGATGCTGGCTATATTCATTTTAAAATAGCCTTTAGTATTTAAATTCAAATTAAGTAGCATTCAAATAAAGTTATTGCTTAAAATAACAGTACTCAAAAGATGTCTCCTCTGGCTCTAGCACATATTTTCAAATCCCTCAAGAAAAGAACAGAGTGGGAGAATATGGCACAGCAAGGTGGGTACACACGAAATGCTGTAGAAAACTGCCTGTACAGTAGCCAATGGGAAAAATATTCAGGTTGAGATGCATCTCGAGTAGCCAAGAACGTGCTCAAACTTTCGTCACTGTCCCTCAAAACCACAGCAACTCTCCTATTTACATTATCCAAACCCTTGCCATCATATTTGACCATTATCACCTTACTGCTTTATTACACTCTTTCGATCTACCTGCATCCACCTGTTGCGACTCCTCTTGCGTTATACTGAGTAAGACTGTGGCAAAGCCCACATAATTATGTTTGTCAAGTACCTAACACAATGTTATCACACCTTCTGACAAGGCTACCTGGATAGCAAACATAAATAAGGTTTGCTATCTCCTGCTGTGCTTACATTCCACATTGTGTCAGAAATGAAGAAAGGTATCCCAACCAGGTACAGAAAAGGTGGGAAAACTGACTATTTTAATCCATTTTATTAAATCTGAAGACGAATGAAAGGATAAAAAGACAAGGAGAGCCCCACAGTATGCATTTTCACTTCACATAAAGCACATCGCTCACCTTCCATTATATCTTTTTCAGCAGCCTGAGTATTTTCAGTTTGGTTACTTGTCTGTTGCTTACGCATAGCTGTCTTCTTGAATTTATTCACCATACACTCCTGCAGAGGATCACAAGAAGAAACTGTAAGACATCTGATCTACAACTGTCTATATTCCAATAGGAATTCAGAAGAGCTCTGTCACTTCTTAAGGCACTACTTTCACTTTTTACTGTAAAAGTAACAGTATTTTATGGACTCTGAATTTGCTTCAACTTTTAGTAATATGTGCTGCGACAAGTCATCTGCAAAAGGAGTAACAACAATAAGTTAAGCATATTTTGGAAATACATGGTAAATTGTAACTATATTCTCATACAGAAGTATTATATAGATCAAAAACAGTTGTCTTACATGAAGAAATTCCATCACTACTTTGTCAAATTTGGTTTGCTTCTGGATATGATCCAATGTCTCCTGGTGAGCTGCACTCTCCAGATGTGCCTCAATTTCTTTTTCTTCAAACGTTCGAAACTTGCAAAATGAGCAAGTAAATGCCATTCTATTAAGAGAAATACATTAAATATTACTATTAAAAGTAAAACTCATCAAGACTATGTGGACTTGACACTTTTTTCAGTGAAAAAGAAAAGAAAAAAGCTTGTATTTTTCCATTATAAAGGATAAGTGCTACAAGAATCAAATATAAATCAGGTCAGCGCCAGAGCAATTAATTATCTATGCAGAAGATACAAACTGCTGAAATCAGAAGCCAGGCATTTAAAAGCCACATTATTCTGTGAGTCTGTCTACCACAGTTCTCTAGTTCATGTCACCTTTTGTAATACTTCTCAAAGGCAAAGAATCATAGTCCAGCCAGGTCATGGTTTCCTAATTACAAGTAGTCAGAAGAATTCATTTAAAGCTCATTTTCCATACAAAACCTATATAATCTTTATAACAAAATAAAACCTCCTCAGTACAATGAGGAAAAGACAGTAATGTTATGATATATACAGCACTGATATGGAACATTTTGTACAGTGCAGCCCACTGGGCTGAGGCAAAATTAAGAAAAGTTACAAAACTGCGTACTTATTTTTGTACCAAACAGTTGACCATATATATATATATATACACACATATAAAACCAGAATAAAGTCAACTTCTGACAGCTTCTTAAGTCAGTATGAACATATACTTCAAAAGGAATACCATTCTAAGCTACTTCTCAAGTGTGCACTTCTGAGGGAGAAGGAGTGAGTAAATTGTGCATTTTCTGATACAACAGTGGTCCCATGAAATGAATTTGGGTGCCAGGTTTTGGCTTGAGGAGGGTTTTTTTCCTTATTTGGGTTAGATTTTTGGTTTTGTTGGGGAGTGGGGGAAGCTAGGGGGTGGAAGGAGGTGGGAGGTTTTTTTCCTTGTTTCTTTGTTTCATTTTATTTTCCTAAATCAGTCCAAAAGGGCTTTCAGGAAAGAATATGATGCATAAAGGAGAAGTAAAAGACTGCACACGACACAGAAGTTACAGCACAAACCTGTATCCATCACCATATTTTTCACTGTTTTTTTCCCTTCTACGCCTTTGCTTCTCTCTTCTGGCCTCGATTCGCCGCTTTTCTTCTTCCTCACTTTTAACTTCTCCTCCTTTGCCATCTTAACATGCAATACAAAGATTAATAAACAAACCCAAACCAAATGAACAACAACAGTAAAAGTACCTGTCTACCCTGTCTCCTCCACAAACACCTCAAAATGCAGAGAAAGACTATATACTGACATGGTTCAATGGCTCGCTTAAATGTCCTTAAAGTTTTGCTGTGTTTTCCTCCTCTAAAGACAACTAAGTTAAACATTTGCTTTCAGCAATGTCCACTTAATAGCTAAGGGTTTACATTCTAGGTTACAGTCATAAAAGCAAGGAAATTCAGAGTTAGAACAAATCCTTCCTTGTTGTTAGGGTTTCCTAATTATTAGAGGTCTCTTCAAGTGACTAGGAAAGGGTGACTGCTGGAACCCAGGGAGAAACACACTGTTTAAAACTCTCCCATGTTTTGAGAGAACCATTGCTACAATCCCCTTACATAAAAAGAAACTATGTAACAGACTCTTCTGCTGAGAAGGTAGTTTCCAAAACCAAAAGTTTTCATAAAGGAGAAAAGACAGTGTATCTCCAACATATGGTACCGAAAATGAACTCCAACAACTTTATTATTTTTCCCCACTAGACTTCACTTATTTCACAGAAAAACATTCCAAAGATTTTCAGCTAAAGAAACAAATCAGTTAATGAGGCAGGGTGGGATGGACAAGGACAGACAGACTCACCACACAACAAAAAACCCAACCAAACCTTCAGAGAACCTAATTAAATTACCACCTGGCACGTAAGTGCGAACAAATAAATGAATAGAAATTAGTTTTGCAACATTAAAGACTTCCAAGGACACTGACTTTCTGCATAAGAGCACTTATGTTTGCCTTTCCTATGTCTGCTTTAAAACTCCACAGACAAATGGAAACAGAGTATTATTCGGTGAGTAGGTTTAGAGCAAGAAAAAGAGGAACACTTTGCTCTCTTTTGCAGTTCAACCTTAGAACAGAGGTCAGCCTCCAGGAAATCTACCTCCATCCAACCAGCAACGGAAAGGAACATACAGCAGCATAATGCAGAAAACACCAAGACTTGCAAAACACACTGTGGCTCTACAAGTGTCACTGTGTACTGAAAACATTTTCACTGACTAACAGCTTACACTTCACTCCTGATTATCCCAAGGTTTTTCATTCTGTAGTGAAGAGTTTCAAAATGTACTGTGATCCAGAGAGGACATAAACTCCATCCATAAAATTAAAAATTCAAATTGAAAACAACAAACAACCACCTACTCACAGAGGCAATTCCCATACTGCTCTCAGGATTTAAATTTCACTTCGTGCCCTACCACCAACCCTGGAAATGTGCAAATGGTCCCTTGTTTTACTGCTGTAAAAATCATCTGGTATGACATTCTGTGGAGTGAAATGGCCTCTATCTTCTCCCTCAAACTTCAAAATTCAAGGGCCTGTCCTGTTAGAAGCTGGGGAATGGAAGTCTGAATCTACATATAAACTAAGATTCCCACTTTCCGTCAGTGTGCTTATGCAAACTTTTAAAAAGAAAGAAAACCTGCACAATTTAAAAATAAACTAAAAAATATTTACTATTACTTCAAGAAAAGAAACACTCGTCACCTGGCCGCAAATTTCCAGCACTCCTTACTACCAGATTCGACTGCATATGCAACAGGACAGCACACACAAGGAAAAGGAGACTAAAAAGAGTTTCAGCCTTAACACTGGATTTCTTTATGTATGTGTCTGAAATTACCACAGTTAATTTACACTTTAACTGATTTTATGTAAACTAGTAATAAACCTGTTTCATTAAGACTGTACATGAAACAGATCCCACATTCTTAACAGCAGCTCTCTGAGTTAACTGAATCCACTTTTATAAAAGTGACTCACCTAGGGTTTAAGGGTGAGGTTGATCAGCTAGTGGGATAAATAATAGGATATGGGTGAGGAACCAGTGGGATTAACAACATTCAAGCAACAGAATGGTAGTTAAGACCATTTACATTAGTTTCACAAAAATTAAAACTAGTCAAACAACAACATACAGAGATGATCAGAGATCATAAACAGTAAGCATGAGAAAAACCAAGTGATGGATGGATGATAGAAACAATCATCTTTTCCATAGCCTAAATTTATAAATGCTTGAAAAACAAACAAACAAACATAGTCATGCTACTGAATAACTATTAGAGATCATACATACAGGCTTACTATATCTATTCACTCAAAGACTTACAAATACTACACCTACAATACCTTACCTGACAAAGTAAACTGACTTACCTCCAAAAGTCTGATATCCAAGATCATAAGCATCCCTTGTAAAGTCTTCATATATAACAACTGCACCACTTGTATCAACTTCAATTTCCTAATAAAGTTAAATCCATAAATGAGGAAAACCAAAACAAAAACACCCCCTAAAACAATGTCACTCTAAATCCAGAAAGGCAGCATAAATTACCTAATTTTCAATAATCTGTTACTTGCTATTTCTATGAAACATGACTACAAAAGAAAGTGAATTGAGTATCTTCTTGGACTCGGTGAACAAAAACTTCTAGCTCTGCATTACTCCTTAATGCCTTATAGCCTTAGTGAATTAGTTTCACAGTCAAAATCGTCTTCTACATAAATATTCTGACTTCCAATCCAGACTTCTACTTAGTTGAAAACGTGTTAATACCTCCACTCAAAAAGAAGGAAAACACCATTCCAGTATTTCAACATGAAACCAGGAGATATATATCTGTATACACACACATACACATGTTTAGCTTTCTAACACATTCTTACACAGTGCTGCAACTGTAGTGGAGACTAACCTTTGTACCCTGTCAGAGAACAACTTTTAACACTGGTTCTTCTTTTATTTACCCTCTCTCCTTGATATGTCTTATGGCTTATCCATTCCTCCTCACTTCTGTCTAGCAATCTCCTTTGTATTTAATTTCTCAACCCACCCAGGAGATCATAAGTGTATGAGTTCAAGCTGTCTACCTGTGGCAACGTGAGAAGCATTCACATGAGAGCTTCTCTGTGCATTATGAGAATAGGGAGGGCCTAAAAATGCACTTTAAAATTTATTTTCCAGGCTATCTGCACTAGCTGTATCTTGTCACTCAAAATCAGTAAGGCTTTCAGACTGGCATCAAAATAAGACAATTTTAGACAAAGTGAAGAAAAAAAATGTGTTTAGAAAAGCTTATATAATTTAATGTTCAACTTCATAACTCTAGCTTAGCAATTATTTGCCTTAAGGCATACTATGCAAAGTTCTCAAAGGTTCACAAACATTTTTCAATTCCGAGAATCTTTACCTCTATAGTAGAATCCTGGAAAGACGTCTTCATGTCTATTAACACAAAATGAGAAAGAATTCAAAAGCTCTGTCACTGTTAATGCATTTTAAGACAATAAGATATTTAGGAAAAAAAACCATAATCCTTGTTATGCAGGTAGGATGGTCTACATTTACAATTTATCATAGTTTAATAATACGACTAAACATAAAATCAATTATCCTTAGAAATATAAATTAAACACTTAGAAGCAGTCACCTATATTTAACTCCAAAAAAGAAAATCAAGACTGAAAGGACAATATAATTTTGAGATATATTTTCATACATACATTGTATACCAATTGCATCATATCTTCTGTTAGTTGCCACCTACTTTTTAGTTTTCAACTACATGATACGGCTTAGGGCATCTTTCAGTTCAAGTTTCAGAAATTGTGTTAAACCACTCAACAGTTTCTTGCCCCTAATCTCGGAGCCTGCATTCTAGCAGGTGCTATCTGTTCTACTTCTTAAAGTAACCTCAATATTATGTAGTATATTGGTCCTTGGATTGTGGAAATCAGTGAAGGGGATCAGATAATAAACTAGAAGCGTTCTGTCTGAACACATCTTAGAAAAGAGAATGTACAAAAGTACTGGAAGAACTCAGATGCATATTCTACATTTAATCATAACAAAACTAATAAGACCACCAATAACATTACCTATAAAAAAGGCAGAGAAATGTGTTCTATACACCCAGTGCCTGAAATCTGTACAGTATTCTTGACGTTACAGTTAAGGGAACAGTTTTTAAATAAACAGTAATATATCAAGAACTACAAAACCAAAAATAAAATTTAGACATGAAAGTTTCTGCCAAGTCTGTGCATTTACCTTGCCAGCTGTGAGCTACAGTAACGTTAAGCTATTTTCAGATGTGATTTGAAACCAAGCTATATAAAACACTGTAGATCCAAATTACTAGGAAATTACAAGCACAAAAAACTAAAATCTGACTGCTGTACGTACGGATCATAATATTTAATACTCAAGTTTACATTCCCTCAAAGCAAGTAATTTATTCAAACCTCATTAGTGACTTTTTTCTCCAACTCTGCCTGCAATATCAAAGTTACTAGAGTTGTAGGGCATCTTTATGGAAGAAACCAAGCATCACTAATACAATTTGAAATTTATATTTACAGTTTGTCTATCACATTTAAGAGTTCTTCTTGTCATTACAGCATTTCATTTGCAAGTGGGAGCAAACTCTTTCTGCCTTTCATAAATTATTCTATAACAATGTTCAGTGTTTTCTCAGTTTGCTTCCCTTTCCCCCTCCTCTTGACCCACGCCTTACGTCTTTATTGCAGCTGATGCACTACTTTTAATATCCAAAGAATCTGGACAGTGGCGCCCAGGCTCATGCAAGAGCACATTTTAATATCTGTCAGGCATTGTCACTTAAGACAACCTGAAATTTCAGAGACCTGAAATTATTTTCAGTGGTGAAAATTTGCCTCCAGGAAGTATCATTATGAAGTCTCAATGAGACAGTCTTCAACAGTACATATCTGAACCCATCAAAATATTCAATGTCATTCAGCAAATTACTGTTGCAGTAGAAAAGTTAGATGAGTGTATTCACAGAATCTGTTGTGGACTACTTTAAAGGTGGAAAATAAAGAATTACAAAACAGCACATACAGCCCTCTTTCTGAATATTAAAGCTAAGTCATTTCTAATGAATAAATACAGTAATCTAAATTTAAGAATTTTGGCACTTATTACTTACTAGGCGATTTTTTCTGACTCAGCTTCAAAATAGGTTTTGTCATTTTGGGTTTCTTGATGAAAGTCCCACCAGGTTTGTTATACGGCTGTGGTATCATTTTTCTTTTTATTCCTCTTGCAGCAACTGCTGCAGGACTGGGTTTGTTATGATAGTCAACGACAATCCCAGGTCTGTGCATTCCTCCAAAGTCTGCCATATGCTGAAAATTTGCAAAATGAAGAGGAAGGTATTAGTATATGAAATCAATATAAATAAAACAACTACTTGGTACAACACAACTGTGAATGTAAATAAAATCTGCGTTCTACAGCAAAATGCAGGAGAAACTTAAGCTCCTGGTCTGATGTTCTGTTGTGCAATGGCTTTGTGGGTGTTTGTCCAGTAGAACGAATATGTCTGTATAAACTGCGTTTCTGCTTATTCAGAACCATTGTCCAGGCAATGAACATATCTTTCAAAGTTCATATCTCAGCCTACTATCTTGGTTACTCTCTTCAGATTCTCTAGATGATGAAAGACATCTCCCTCTGGAAAAAAACCAGAGCTAAACGACTCAGTTTTCAACACTAAAAAGGAAAAAAAGCTTCTTTGCTCTGCATCTTATGCCAAATGATATATCAGTTATTTGAAAACTGAGTAAAGAAAGTTGTACAGTGTGGAAAAGAGATTAACTGAAAGAAGATCGTTCTTTCTTTTACTTATCTTTCCACTGAATTCAATAAAAACAAAATTTTTAAGTTGGGCCTGGAGAGAGTGATACAAAAACATGGCACCAATGGGAATGAAAATTCAGCTGAAAGACTAAACCTTTCTACTATTTCTAAAATTACGTACACTCATTTGTGGACACTTGTATATGAAAGTTACCTCTCTGAAGACATGGAATAAATGAGTAATCTGAAGAGGGAAATTTTAAAAAGTGCTAACATACTTCTTAACTCAATTATTTGATTAATAAAGGACAGAAGAAAGCCCACTGACTGGATGGGTGACTTGGATAAGCAGAAATATTTGTATTTCCATGAGAAGATAATTAATATTACACTGTCAAAAGAACATTAAAAATAACTTAAAAATACTTGTGAAAAGTATGACTTTTTTAAAGTAAATTTTAAATGACAGATAGAATGTACCAAAGCCAGCACTTTTCTTTATCAGAAGTCCATGCACAAGATCACCATGTTAACTCATTTAGTTGAGATAGCTATAAACTACCTAGCATGTACATTTACACTGGACACATCAATTTGACATGAAGTACGCACTTGGATCATTTCAAGTTCGGGTTTTTTTTTAAACAGACAATCTACCTATTAAAGGTGCAATGCATTTTACATATGGTAAGTAGTTTAGCCCTTACATTTTCCTTTATTACATAGAAGACTAAAAGGATAAATTTCAAAAGCAAAGTAAAAAAGAACTCAGTTGTAACTGCACAAAGCTTTCAGATCTAAATGAATTCTGAAAGGATGGAACTGAGGCTTAAGAACATAACACTTTCAGCGTCACAAGTAGAGAAACAAAGATTAGAATCTATTTCTCATACCATGCTGCATGCTACCTAACAGCCATGTGCAAATCTGAGCTAAAATTTGAATATGGCAACTACAATACTCAAGGATGCTGCAAAGTAGACTTTCTGGAACAAAACCACCACGCAAATAGGCATTTAAAAGACCCAGTAAAAAACCAATCTTCCTCTAAGCTTCAAACTACAATAAGTTGTATGGTTTAAAATTAAAGAATCACTTCCCAAAGAAATATAGCACGCTTAGAAATTTTAAAAGATAAGTTATACCTACAGGCACAGGGAGGAAAGTGTTCACTGAACTCTTCATACTTTAAAAAACAGCCAGAACTGGTATTACAAAACCAAGACAAAGGGACACCACCAACTTAAGTTAGTACTTCTGTCAGGTTGGTAAGTTTTTTTATTCTCTTCTGTTGTGTTTTTTCCCCCCAACTCACTTAACATCAAGCATTACTTCTTCAAACTGCGATCCACTGTTTTGCATACAGTTAATCATGCTGTTCCTTGGACACAGTTTTTACATCCTACACTGGAACGGAATCCACTGAAAAGGAGTTATAACATAAATCTTCAAATCTAATTAATACAAGTAATAGGACTAGGCACACTATGTGGAGACTGATTTCAATTCTGTGAAAGGACCTGATTTCAAATTGATGATGTCCCTTTAACCATGCTTTAATTTTGAGAAAGAATCACTGTAACTGCTAACCACTCACCTTTGCCATTTTCTCCCCATCACCCTTCCAATATACAAGTCAGAGTAAGAGTTAAGATTAAAAGAAGACTTGATGTTTAATAAGACATGTATTCAACACACTAAAGTATTAGCTAAACTTTGGCCTTTACAGAAAACAAAAACTACCCTAGCATTCACAACCTGGGTTTTATTTTTTGCTTATACATTGCACCTTTAACCTACTCAAAACTTCAAAAGACTTTGAATTCAACTTTTACAATATTCGAGAATTTCCCCACCAGCATCAGAGATGCTAGTGTTTACAAGGAAAAATGAAAGTCCTTTTAATCCCTTTTAGACCAAACCTACTACTTTTATCTTCACCTTTCAAGCAAAAGGAGAGATTTAACAAACCTTATCAACTAGTCTTCTAGAAAGAGGGACTGGGTTCTACTTGAAGACAGCTTCAAAGGGATAAACAACATTGTCAACCATGATAGTTTGCTTGGACAAAACCCCCACACTGTACTGAACAGTGCATTCATTTTAAAGCAGTGGTCTTGAAAGGGTTTAAAAGAGTGTCTAGTGAAAAGAATCTGAAAAGATTCTGTACTTACTCCTCGGCCTCGGCCTCTGCCTGTTGATGGTCCTCCAAAAGCATCATAGTTTCTGCTTCCAAATCCACTTTCAGGATAAGCAGGCGTTCCTCTCCCCCGAGAGCCTACAGGTGCAGGCTTCATATGGGGTGAAGAAAAACTGCTGTAGGAAGAGTAACTCTCTCTTCCTCTGTCCTCCATAAACCCAGGCCTCAATTTTGAACGGGAGTAAGGTGCTTCCCAGCTAGACCCGCCCTGGTTTCTACCTCCGAAAGAGTCAAGGCTATTCCGGTAGGAGTTGTCAAATCGACCACCATAACTACCTCCGAAGCGGCTTTGTTCGGGTTCATTATAACCATAGCCAGATCTGTACAGATCTCGCCCACCCAGAGAAGACCCGGAGTCGTAAGACTCATAAGGTCCAAACCTGGAAAAGTTGCACAGTGAGGAGAAAAAAAAGTAAGCTTACTAATGTTACACATTACAAAAGACAAGTTATCAGTTGACATTTATCAACTAAAATCAATTTATTACTATACTGGTCCGTACAGTCGTGTTATTGTTTAATCTTGATTAGGGCTGGGCAATTCACACTATGACCAGACAGAAAGCTATCTGAGTCATTTTTGCTACAAACAATTCTAAAGTTCAGTATATCTGAACTTTGTTTACTTAAAATTTTCAGCAACATGTATTTACTAAAACATTATTAGAGCCCAGCCCTAGTCTCACGAAAATAATCACCTGCAGACATTCATAGGCTAGTCAAACTCCCCTTTCTTCAAAATCATACCCTCACAGTCTAACAGTTAAACAGCAGTTAAAAGGCGGCTAAGTTCTGAACTGAGAAAAAAAAAAATCTTTTGTTTTTTTAGTGGTACAGTTGTGAGTCTTAAGTACCCCACAGTTCTCATTTTAAAGGAAAAATACACGTGCTCTTCCATTCACATTTGCAGGTTTTGGAAATTTTCTTCCCTGTAAAATTCAGTCTCCCAGTCAAAAGAGTTCACGGTCCTCAGTATATCCAGATTTCACTTGCAGACCATTAAGTCTAGCAACTCAGGATTTTCAAAGTCTAGCCAGTGCATGCACAGTGGACACAAACAGTCCTTGGAATTTTAGAGTAAAGTAACAAGGAGCTGAAATCTTTAGTTATGCCTGGGGTGGGAGCAGTGTCAGGCTCCAAATCATCAATATTTGTAACCACTTGGAAGGGAAACACATTAGTGTCCCTGCTGGGTTATAACAGGGTGATTCACAAGGCTCTGGGAAAGACAATCCCTTGACTGATACAATGTAAACTAAGAGAGACTCAACTTATTAACTGTATCTATAGTAAACTGAATGCCTTAATTTTAAAATATGTTAGTCTCAGAAGACCCAAAACTACACAGAAAATGACACTAGAAGATGACCATGCACAATAGTAACATAACATGGTAAGAGACATTTTGGTGTTCAAGTAGTCATTGGACCTCAATCATATGCAGATTACTATATGGTAGGTACAACTCATTCCTGAATCTGCTCAGAATTTTCAGTCAGCCTCAACGTTCATTATTGAACAAATTATACTTAACTAAAATGTTTAACAGAACCAAGAAGCAAACCACAATACTTCTCCAGCCTCCCTGTTTTAGTACTGTCCTTTTCCAGAGGCACCACAGTGACTACAGACAAGAATCATACAGTAGTCTGGCTACAGCCAGATAAAAATTCAAGGGCGCTCACAAGAAAACCATCGTATTATCTAAGTTTTCTTTTCATTCTATCCCCTCCAAGATAGGATCACTACTCTGAAAAGCATGTTTCTTTGAATACAATATTAAGACCTAAATCAAATCAGCTGCTCCCTACTGTTTTTATCTGAAAGAGCAACAGTAATAGAATCCTAGCATGAAATACACAGCTTTAAGACCACTGCATCAGAATTTTTAGTTTTAGACCAATCCATCTTAAAAAGCAGCCCAGAACATGCACACAGTTTCGAGTGTAATCAGTACCTGCCAATGAAATAATCTGGACATGACTTTCAGATTCAATACCAAGATCATTTGAGCAGTCCGCATTCAAACCAACGAACACATACCCTAAATGTTCCTTGAAAACGGAATGTTGATAGATTCAGTCTAAGGCACTAAACCAGTCAGGTCTAGTCTGCTATGTCAAATATGGTATGTCAGGCCAATCAGCTACAAGTTGCTAGTCATTATTGAAAAACAGAACTTTTGCTATTTTCATTCAAAGACGCATTGTTTCACTGTCAAACTTTTCCACAAAAATGCTGATTATTACCAGAATCCAGCTCTTACAGTCTAGTATTTGCCAGTATTTATCAGACATGAAGACTCAGAACGGAAGCGTTCATACAAAATCGTAACAACATGCCTCAGGAACACTTAAGTTAGAAGACAGAATGATTTTAACCTAAATTGGATTTGATCAATTCTTGGGACAACTGAAGGATTATTTTACCTGTTACCACCACCACCACCTCCTCCGCCTCCACCTCCATGACTCTCCATCCCATAGGATTGGTTAAGGTAAGAGTCCATGGATCGTGGGCCACCATAGCCTCCATGCCCATAATCACGGTCCATGTCTAAAAAAAGAGCAGAAAAATGTTTATAAAGAAAGCAAGTGAGAAGTCTTATTAAGTAATCTAGTTTAAATTCTTAAGTAAAAGGTTTACTCTTTGCCATGGTGCTTACAAACAAAATACAAAATTGCCAATTGCAAAACAATTTTGACACTGTGCTTAGAGAAGCCATGTGTCTTTGCCATTATCTCAGCACGCCACAATTGGAATCAAGTTCGTATTTTTTCCCCCAGTAGCGAGTAACTCAGGATTATTGTTCCATCAGCTGGAATCAACACAAGTTAAATTAAGAGAATTAAATGGAGACACCTGATGTAGAATATGACAGAAGTTTGTGGAGAATTAAGACCGCTTATGACCCTTTAATAATACACACAAGTCACAGGCATCTGTTTTCTCTATCCAAGGCCATAGAAAACCTTCACTCACACTGACAGAGACCTTGGGTCAAGGTTACAAGCTGTCTTGCTGCAGTACAGACTCTGTATATAGGTTACAGTCAAACAAATTTATTTTGTCCCAACTTATTTCTCAGCACTGGAAGTCCTATGTAAAAGTAAAACTCATAAATTCAAAGCACTAAAACAGTGTCACAAATCTGCATAAGTATGATCCACTGTCCTTCTGGAACATACACAATTTGCGCTTCACTAGCATTCTAGAGGTCAAAACTGTTTCCCAGTACCAATCAACACTAACTTTTGGATAATACAAAGAAAACCTGGCAAGTCAAGACTCACACAAAAAGCAACACAGAGAAGGAAAATGGAATGAACACAGAATAGACAAAAATAAATTTACTCTGACAAGAGAGAGTATTTTATACATTTCTCCACATGTAAACCACTGACTTTTCCAGGACAATTAGCTCACTTGAAGACATAAGAAATTGTCATATTGAAAGAAACACAGTAATTCTGTGTGCATATCATTTCATGAAAGTAACTGTAGTGCTGAAAATACCTATATAAACTATATCCCATTTGTACCTGTTTTTTATTAGCACCATGTCACTCTAACTTACTTTCTCATGTCTATCAACAAAAATTCTGCATGGTAGTATTGAGGTGGTATTGAGGTGAGTGTATTACTTTTACACAGATATTATTAGCATACCTGAATAAAGACTCCAACAAATAAAGACCTCCTGTTGATTTTTTTTTTTATTCTAATGATCATAGGTACTTTATAAAAAATTAAAAGATGATACTTCTGGAAAAAAAACAACTTTAAACATGGAAGTCACATTGCACCTTTTTATATGCTGAACGTACAATAAAGATTCAAAAATCAAAGCACAAAAAAAGCTTTTCAAAATACTAATCATGTAGCACAACACATCATCAACTTGAACTGCAAAAAGAAACGGCTGAGGCTTCTAATAAAAGCAACAGGTGTTCCTCTCTGGCTTGACTGAATGATCTGCCACCTAATCCAGTACAATACCCTCAAGACCATATACATAAAGATGCAGGCCAGCAAAAAGAGGAAGGTAGTCAACAAAACAAACTCAGATTCCCAGAAATTAAGGTTAGATGATCCCATGGTCAATCTCAGATTCAGGATGTTAGTATTTTTAATACAGTATAACTAATAACTGACATTCTCAAAACTGATATACCTGACCTGAAAGCACCCAATAATTTATCTCAGCTTCACCTGCTCCCTATTATCAGCAGGCCCTAAGAGGGCACAAAACCAGTGGGGCTGAGTTGCAGAGGTGAATCTAATCATCCAACAAGGAAGAACACAACATTCTGCCAAGATCCCTCCCATCGCAATGCAATTCTACTACAGTGTAGTAAGCAGGGACCAGTGTTGTCCATATGTCAGAAGTTCTGTATTGGAAAAACACAAAAACATTCACAGGCAAAGAACTCTTCCAAAAAATGGTTCGAAGCATAGTTTTGAAATAAATTTTTAGTCTAAAATGTTTAGCATCAAAGCAAATACTTAAATCCATTCTACAATCACTTCTGACATCCACATTAGCTCAACACTCTCCTTACTCATTCACAGTCCATGTTATATAACAGCAGCAGTCTTGCTGTAGAGCTATGCCAGTCCCTAAATCCTCAAATCACTGCCTTTAGGACATCACCACCTCCTCCCTAACAGTGAACAACTTTCTCATCCTTTCCAGACTCAGTGCACTGCATTTACCTACATTATAATACATTCATATTTGAAAATGGTTAACAGGGATACAAAAGTACAAACATGTGAAGAGAAATAATCACTTGAATGATTAACTATAAGAAACTGGAGGTAGCAAATGAAACTTACAAGTAACAAGCTAAAGAGTTAATTAGATCCTTTTTCACAAAACAGATATACAAGTACCGGAACTGAGTAACATGAAGTTACTAAAAATTTATATAGATTTAAGACAGAAATTGGATAAATCAACTGACAAGAAATTCAAAGTATGTCAAACACAAACACTATGTCTCTGGCTCAGAAAGTCGCCAAGCTGCAAACCAGTGAAGGCATATAAACATCCTAAAGGAGTACTTGTGCCACTTGTTCCACACCCCCAAACACAGTGACATACGGGATATTGGTGAGGTGGGACAGACACATCTTTGATCTGATGTAATGAGGGTGAACTTGTGATCTCCTTCCGACTATTTCATGCACTATTCCACACTGCTGAGCAGCTAACCTATCATTCCAACCAGAGGCCTCCTGGTTCAGCCACCCTGTCAGCTGCAAACTTCACCAAAGATTTCTAGATTTTATACTTCATGTCCAGAGCCTGACAAAGATACTGCATTCAAATTAACAAGCACAGTATTTCTTCAGGTATTAAACTTTTCTTTACTCTGAAAAGTCTGTTCTCCAGATAGGTTTTACCCTAAAAAGGGAGAAAACATACAAGATGACAGTAAATATTCACTTAGATGAACCAAAATTAAAAGGACTTTAATTTTTTAATATAGTAACTAAATAATAATCAGTCACCAGCAGTAGAGATATGCAAAAGTTCCCTGTCCATGCAAATTATTCAGACTAAATGTGAAATTTCTTCACATGCTAAGAGAACACGTGTTTAAGCACTAAAGAAAAAAGTTAATTTTATTTTAAATAGTAACTGTTTATCAAAGAAATTGTTGAAGAAGTATTATATCTGTGTATCTATGAATAAAAAAATATGAAAAAACAGTGGTCCGTATTTGCTTCTAAAGTTTAAAAATAGAGTGAATCTCTGAACTGATGAAGGCACTGTCAAAGTATCTTAAACAAAGAATTTATTAAAGGACTAAATTGGGTTTTGGTATCTGCAGCCTCTTGCATAAATACAGTGCACATGAATGAAGTGTTGAACTGAAGTACAGAAAAAGAACTTGCAAGAAGAACTATCTAGTTTTTAATTTCTATATCATACTTAAAAGTCTACTGATATAGACAAGAGAGAAGAGTTATGTCAAAGGTGAAAAAAATATTACCTCTAAAAAAAAAAGAATGGGACACTAAAAGACAAGTTTAATTTACAAATTAAGATGTTAATGTAGAAGTATTCCTTCAGATTAATTAAAAAAAAAAAGAAGCCATATCTGGTGGAGAAATCATTTAAAATAGCTGCGAAATAAATCTCAATAGCCAATAAAGAAAAATCAAAATGTCTTTATGAAAAGAACTAAGAAGTTAAAGACATACTAGATAACACTCAGAATCTCTTGGCACAACGACCCTATTTAAAAAAAAGGTTAAGATCAGAGAAAATTCAAATCATATTTAAAGTAAAAAGAGAAGATATCATTTTCAACAGTGTTCTCCATGTGAAGTATATGAAAAGGCTAGGAAAATGAGAAAGGAGAAAGATCTTTCAGCAATAAATAGTAAATTTAAAAACCTAAATTTCACTATATTTTAAATTCATAATCCACAATGACTGCAACAACCTTAAGGATCCACTGTGCAATAGGAAGCAGTATTTTTTCCAGGCACATTACATTTTCATAACACTATGACTACATTAGGATCACAACCTTCTCATTAGGCCATTTTCCCTTCCAGATTAGAAGGACAGTAGTTGCAGTAACTAAAATATTAACATGAATAGTTAATATTTCTGTTAATAATATTTACAGAATTTATACTGCAGAGCATGTCAACCCTGTCTCAGAGTCGTCAGCGAGGGACAACGGTGAAATTACAGAAGTCATCAGACATCCAACTAAAAGTGTTTCTCACTGGCTAAAAGTTTCCAACAGTAGGAACCTTGCCAAAAGCTCAAATGAAAACTGGACAAAGATGAGAATTCCCAGCATCCATCCTATGTTGCCATCTACTGGACCCCCACAAAACAGCCTTCAGCTCCCTGGGCAGAACTGGGGTAAGACTCTTTTTGCATGCCTTGCTCATGTACACACAGTGCATAAACAGTCATTGTAAAAGTCTCAAGCCACATACATCATAATTAATTTTTTTTAATAAATACAAATAATAGCTTAATTATCATAATGAAAACTCATATTACAGAGGTACATAAAAGGAACATGCTAACTGTAGAACACACATTTGATTAGTTACTTTCCATAGGATGAGCCTGGATTCACTTTAATACTACTGTCACTAGATCTCAGAAAAGCAGGTTCTGATTAACGGTTACAGTGAATATTCCAATAAGACATTTAAGCTGCCACTTAATAATAACTTTTTATACTAAAAATCAGAATGACATTCAATTAAGAATCAATATAGAAAATTAAAAAACAGGGACATCGATTTAATTTATTTATTTTACTATAATGAAAGATAAATGCAAAATAATATCATTGGGGGAAAAAAATGTTAAGACTCAAGAAATGTATCACAAAAATGATTATACTGCAATCAAAGATGCATCTGTAATCCGATGTGTTATTTCCATCCAACAGCCAGCAAGAGCATCAAGAGATCCAACAGCAAGCGCTTATTTGCCGGCATCTGTAAATGAAGCTTGGGTACAGTTTACAGTAAAGTTTTTATATTAACATCCTTTTAGTACTTGACTGCATGCTAGCAAGAGATGTCAAATCATTTCTTGAGTCTTACTAAACTCACAAACTTAATCATCTTACAAAAATACGTACATTCCTTTTTGTTTTATCTGTTTGGTACTTTTGACAGTGCAAAAACGAGCTAGCTTTTGGTGTTTCACATTTACTTTATATGCTTCCTATATTCCTTCCCAAACTGTTAGTTAGGGTAAACTTTATGAAAAAAAGTAAATAAAGAAAACTCAAGTAGTTACAGGTTCTGGGGCTTTTTCTGTGTTTGTATAAAAGAAGGGGAATAGCCTTTCTTTTCAACAGTAGCAAGAATCAAATACAGTACTTTGTAAGAAAATAGTTATGCAAAAAAGGCATCATCATAAGAAAAGTCTGTATTTCCCCCCCCACCCCCATCCCCATTCTTTGATCTCACAATTTTGATTTGGAACGTGCAGGAGTTCATGTTGACATGCCCAAGATGAAAATCAAGTCTCACTCCCAGACAGTTATAACTCCTCCAGAAAACAACATGTGCACTTAAACCATGTTATGCACTTTTAACAACCCGTTTGCTTTTCGTTTTTGTCAACACTGACTGTTCAGCCCCAACTCTTTTTACAGGTTAGACGTATTTATAGCTCATACCTGAGACTGACCCACTGGGCATGTTCACACCACAATGCATGGGGGTATCTGGGAATCTCCAATCTCTGTCTTCAGCTGGAGAGGATGGGTCAGTGAGAATGACTTAGTGCTTAGCAAGAGCTGGAGGGGAGAGACAGGGAGCCGCAACAAGAGGCGGCTCTCTCTCCTGTCGGATCTCCAGGCTCCTGACACGACCCCCTCACAGAGCTCGCCCCGAGCTCCCCCGGCTCTGCCCGCGCCCCCCCGCCCGCCGCCACCGCCCCCTCACCCCCCGCTCTCCCCGCGCCCCAGGGCGCCTCGCCCCGCGGGGCACCGCCCCCGCCCGCGCCCCCCGCCGCCCGCGCCCCTCCCCGGGAGGGCCCTCCTCCCGCGCAGCCCTCCCGCCGCCGGCCGCCGCCGCCGCCGCTTCCCCCAGCCCGGCAGTGGCGGCGCGGAGGAGGACGAGGAGGTGGGTGAGGGGAGCTCCGTCCTGCGCGTAACAAAGCGGCCGCTGCCATTTTGAGCCGCGGCCGGGCCCCGCAGCGGCAGCAGCGGCGGCGGCCAGGCCCTGCCCTTGCAGCAGGGGCGCGCCCTCACCTTCCCCGTAGTCCATGGCGGCGGCGGCGGTGGCGGCGAGCGCTGCTCCCGCGGCTCCGGCGGCTCCAATGGCGCCTTCCACCACAACGCGGCGAGGCGGGCCCGGCGCGTAGCACGCACGGCCACGGCGCGCGCCGATTGGCCCGGCTGCGCGTCACGTGAGCAGGGGCCCGGGACGACCGCTCACAGCGCTGCGCGCGGCTCCTGGACCAACCGGGTCACGAGGGAGGCTGCGCGGCGGCCATTTTGAGCCCTGGCAGCCGCCATTTTGTGTTCTGGCGAAGGGCTCTGTCTCACTTGAGGCCGCTGCAGGACGAGGAGTGGCAGAACATCCACACCTTCAGCCTCCCACAGACATGCCCGCGGGCCCTGTTGAAGTGGCCGCTGCAAAAAACGCTCCCTTGGGGTCAGGCATTGCCTGGCGGGAGTGAGCCCTCAGTGGCATCCCTGCAGCTGCACAGCCTCAGGCATGAGGTGCCCTGCCAGCTCCCAGTGTGCACTGCTGCGGTGTTGTGCAAACCAAGTGGCTTTACAAAATAAACCGTTTATTTAAGCAATGACTCTCCCGTGATGCTTCCCCTTCAATGAACATAACAATATCAGTTTAAGGAAGAAAGTCTTTACTGTGAGGGTGGTGAGGCACTGGAACAAGTTGCCTATGGAGGTGGTAGATGTCCCATCCCTGGCAGTGCTCAAGGCCAGAACACGTAAGGCCTTGAGCAACCTTGTCTAGTGGGAGATGTCCATGCCCATGGTAGAGGGAGCTGGGACAGGATGATCTTTAAGGTCCCTTTTGTGAGAAATATCTCTAATTAAAATTTAGAAGATGGCCAAATAAAGTGAAACAAAGAACTTTATTAACAGTGTGCTGGCTGCACTGAACTTGTGACCAGGTTCGAGCACACCTGACTGGGAGGGATGAGCCCTTTTAAGACCCCTCGATTTGCACAACCACTCCCTCAGTCCTCCCATGCTAGGCCTCACTCTTTTCTTTCTTAAAAGGTAATCTTCGCTTTCTGGTGCAGCCCACTGGTTGTCTTCATCCACCTACCAGGTTGTGTCCCTGCCGCGGCCACATGGTTCCCCTGGCAGTGAGCCCAGGCTGGTCTCACCACCCTACATTCTTCCCTGCTCGCCTTCCAACTGTAAAGCAAACAGAACAATAAGTAACAATAAGTAGCAGTAAGCAGGCAGAACTATAAGCAGAGCAATAGGCAACCCCAAGCAGAACTGTATGTAGCAGCAAGTAGGCAGCAGCAATAAGCAACTTTAAGCAGAATCACAAGCAGTCCACTAGTCCCTGACCACAAAATAGTTCCCCAGTCCTTTAAACAAAATGGCTCCCAAGTGCCCCAGCACGAGGCAGCCATGGAAACCCCTGCTTGTAATAAAACCGTCCTATTTATTTCCTACACTTTCAATCCCTTAACATTCAATGATTTCATGATTCTATGATCCACCAATCCTGAGATAAAAGTATTTTGGCATCTGTAAAAGGCTGCACTGAAAGAAACAGGCTAACATTAAACACAGACTTTCATTTTAGGTTAGTCGTATGGTAACACTTTATTCCTCTATGCAGACAAAGATTTGAAGAAGAAAATGACTTTTCCTAGATACATGATCATGCAAAAAAATCCCAATGACCTATGTGAAGATCACATGCGGAGAAGTATTTCATTCCCTATTGTTTCTTAATGTTTCATAAAACCCTGACAAAAAGAAACAAAAAGAGGAAAAAAATTATATGGCAATGAGCAGATCTGGTACAGAAAACCTGGAAATATGACTGTGAGGACAGGCTGTGGGTGAACTTTCAGGCTGCACAAGTAGGCAAAGCCGCTATCTCCTGAGGTTTGATTTTGCCCGGGAAATCCTTGAGTCTTGGGTGGCTGGCAGGATGGCATCAAAAAATTACAGTTTCTCCCCATACAAAATGTAATAAAAACCCCATTGTAGGAAAGCAAAAAAAACCCCACAACAATTCACCGAGGTCAAGAGTCCAAGTTTTGCAATAGACTCAACCCTGAGCCTGGCAGAGCAGTTTCGCTCCCCGAGCTCTGGATGGCAGTAGTTGCGAACGAATGTGAACCGCAGAGCGCGGCACCAGCAGCGCTCCGCGGGCAGCTCCCGGCTCCCTTCTCACCCCAGCATCGGAGGAGACATACATGCGAAGACAGTGGTTATTCCCTGCCAAAGGGAACCTTTCCTTCGGCTTTACCACCAACTTGTTGTTCAATGATACGTTATGCTTGGGCAGAGCAATGATTTCAATGTTCAAAAACCAAATACCCCTCACAAAGACCTGTTTGTGTACCCATCCCTCTACACCCACACCCTCGCGCAGACCAGACAAGTTTCTTGCACTGAACATGAGATTCATGCAGTAGAAATTTTCCTGAATGTCCAAGGCCGTGCATCTCATGTTTGCAACATAGCACCCTCTTTTCTGCAGCCTTTTGTGCAGCAGTTGTTCGGCACTGCACAGCCTTATCTGCAGACTTGTGCTCCTGAACAGGCACAAGGACCAGCATCCCACTGCCCTGCAGATGGGCTCAGACCAGTATGGAGCAGCATCCTGCTGCCCTGGAGATAGTCGCAGGCCCACCTGTGAGCTGTACAGCTGGAGGGGCTCCTGCTGGGCATCTGCCTGGGCCAGCCTGTGAGGGCCTGGCTGCCACTCCACCATAACCTGCACAGATGTTGTCACTTCTCAAGAAAAAAAAAGAAGAAAAAACCACAACATATTTGAAGATTTTTTCCCAGGCAAGGAAACACACAGGCACAGCTCTATATGAAATAAAAAACCTGATGGATTAAACCATAGGATATACCTGTACAGAATCCGAAGGCTATCCCTCAGTAGCAAGTCAGTACCAAGCTTGTGTTCTCAGATACCCTAAAACACACAGCAGTCAAAACTGTAAAGTATAATCTCTGCTTGAGGACTCAATGCATGCTGCAGGATGGGTTGCTGTAGAATGCACTAAGTGGATTCTCACCCTATTCCAATTCATCTGGTTGGGCCAAATGAGATTTTTAATGATAATGGTATTGAATAAGCAGCTCTGAAGGGAGTAAATAATGCAGAATAGACAGATTTGTGATCAGTGTAGCTAATGGTTATTCAAAATAAACACAAAAATTCAGAAAACTGGGTTCATCTGAGTCAATTGTCCCTAAGACCACCAAAGCTGTTTCCCTGGCGCAAAACCTACTGAGAAATTCAACAATCAAAACCCTCTGGTAGGCTGTACAACCTAAGGGGACTATTGCATAAAGGAGAGCAGGATTTACAAGAAAGTGTCTGAGAGGGAAACACTGTGATTGATTAGGAGACTATTACAATGATACAGGATTACTATAAGATGTTTGGGGAAAAGGCCAAAGACAAGGAAGGGAGGAACAAAGGCAGATCAGGGAAGAGCTAAAAAGATTGAGGTGTGTTGGAGCAAGGATATAAAAAAAGGCCATCTGCATGTGAGCAGGCTGCTGGTCAGTATGTTTGTGTGACTGAGCCCCATGGCTAATTGCCACTGTCTGTCCTATCCTCTTTTTAAATTCCAGTTTTTAACTACCTTCTGTGTGATTGTGTTCTCTATTCTATGTCTGTGCATCTGATCTGATAATGAACTCCAAATCAGACCAGCTGGTGAGTCAAATGAGCAGTCTGGGAGACAGGTATTGGGTGACCTTTGAAGGGCTTTTATCCTGATCATGCATTCTTAGGAGCTGGATAGGACTATGCCTGCGTGTGTGTTGTGGGTGTCTGTAAAGACTCAGGCTGAGAACAGATAGAAGCATGTCCAAGGCACCTAACACTCCCCATTCATAGGATAATGATGCCAAGACATATTTTTTGTGAATCTCTCCACTATTTTCCTGAAGCATATTTGCGCTATGACTAAGCATATTGACTCATTAGAGCGTACTAGACTACCAAGAGCCACAGGGTGAAGCCTCTGTAGTTTGTCATGTTAAAAACCTGAATGCAGAAGGTCAGAAGCAGCCCCTGAAGAGATGAATGATTGTTGAAATCAGCAGAGTTTCATACAGACTTCAGAAAGCTCTGAATTGGGTCCAAGCACATCACGGCAAGATTACTTAAAAATTTTATGCAACCTCCCAGTGTTACTATGAGAACTACTGCAATCCTGTGTGTCATTTCACGATCTGAGGAAGTTATTGACAACAGAGATGGCTGTTATGGGGACAGCTGTCTGTCAAAGAAAAGAGAGTACATGACAAAGACAACATCTGATTATGACAGATTTGTTCTTACACAAAAAAGAAGGTGTTTTCACATGCAGCCCTGAAAACACGCAGGTTTATTTAGGCTTTTAAAGCTAATGCCCCAGAACCAGAAGCTCAGGAACAAGCAACTGAATCTGGGGGCAGACTAAGACTACAGCAGGTATAACATAAAATTTTTTGGATTCAATACAAACAGGTCAGCAAAAGCGTATTATTTTAGACTTAATTATGATCAATGGGCCACTGTTGGTCTCAGACTTTTTAAAACAAAGGCTCCTTTTTCCTCCCTGCAGGACTCCAAAAAGGAAAAAAAATCTAAGCTAAGGAAAGTAAAACAAAACGGAGACAAAAGAATAGAAAGGGAACAGACCAGTATTGTACTTCATTTGTTCTCAATGATCCAAAACATGAATGTTTCAGTTCGGTGTAGAATCTCCTTGTGCAATCACATTCTGCTCTTGAATTCACGTTCCACTGCTTCCTTGAATTTGTTTTCTTAATGTTTTTTTTTGTAGATTCTTCAGAGCAGTACAGGGATAAGAGAACAATAAGTGATTTTTCCAAGAACAAACAGCAGCACAGTTACTATGAAATACAGCTCTTCTGCAGTTCAGTACTGTAACTACCCACACCCTCTCCTCCTTTTTCCAAGTGCTGTGTTTTCCTCTACGCTTTCATTTAAAGCATTTTCTAAAACCTAAAGAAATTCTTTAGAATAACTATCAATTGCTGCTAACAGTGGGTAGCAACCAGGTATTGACAATTGTGAAGGCCTAACACTAACACTGTTTAATTGCAGTGGAGTTGATCTAAATTGGGAGGGGTTCATCTGGCCTTTGATGAAAGCTGTCTGCCTCTTAACCCTGTTTAGAGCAGGTGTGATTGACATAGTATTTAAATCTACAGGAGCACCTGTCTGCAACAGCACATCTCTCCAGTGCCATTAAAACAGTATTCACAGCAGTGGAAAAAAAAATATATTTTAATTTTTAACATACATCTCCACTGACACTTGACATTTTAAGGGGTTAGCTTTCTTTGCATTTTAGGATGATGGGGAGTGAGGTAGGAACATGAAAATTACATTGATTCTTTATAAAACATGAATTCCAATTCCCTTTGTTTCTTCTTAGATATTAACATAGAAGCAGATCCTTCCATCTGAGGCTCAGAGAGGAACCACAGTAACCATCCAGAGCCACACTGATTTCAGTGGGCTCTTATGTCTGTCATCACAGCATAAATCAGACCCATAATATGGGATTTCCAAAGGTCAAATATTATGGCCTCTGTATGTATATATTGAGAATACAAGCATAAAAGATGCCCTAAAATTCAAAAGGAGGGAGTGGAAGCATCCTAATACAGAAACACACTAATCACGTTATCCTTTCCTTCAGGGAAAAAAAACCACTTAGAATATAGATCAAAAGTCAACCAAACTTAACAAACTTCTTCATATAGCTCTTTACAGAAAAGACTAGAAGCTTTCAAATATGCTATAGCACAAACCTGCTAGAGCTTGCATCCTGCTGTGGCCCTGCTGGAGCTTCGGCAGCATCCCACAAGCAGCAGTGGGTACTTGCTAAAGAGAGCTATTGCCATAACTCTTGGGTCACAGTAGAACACTGAAGTGCAGGTAATAGAAAACCCATTTCAGGTTTTGGTTTGGTTTTTGGCATGATTGCCAACAGCTGGTTGGTTGGGTATAGAGAGAAGATATCAGCTTCATTATGACACAGAAATGATCTTTGCAGAGCAACTTTCTAGTAATCATCAAATTATCAGTGAAGCGCTTTACTTTTCTTGCATTCCTCTTTCCTTTAAAATAAAAGCCACCATTAACTAGAATACTGTTACTCTAACTGAAGACAAGAAAGCCAAATGAGAGGTGTGAAAAAGCACCTTGTAGGGAAAAAATACAGCTCAAGTGGCTGAAGACTTCACAAGAAGTTCCACCTCAACATTAAGAACTGAGAGTGCTCAGCGTTTTGTTCCTTAAGTTGTGCTATGTTGGTGAGTATTACTGAAGAAGCTAGTCTGTAGAAGAAATTTTCCCAATGTGCAGGAAGGGAAAATTGCCATGTGTTTTTGTTGGGTTTATGATACAATGTGTACATCATGGAACACAGTCAAACTTTCATGTAACAGTTTGTTTCCAGGTTACTGACATTTTATAGGGGAATCACTGCATAGTTTTATGAAAACAAGGAACATATGCAAAACCCTTTAAAATGTGTAAGAGAAGAAAATAGATACAGCTTCTTTCTCACACTGCATGCATGCTACTTCCCATGCACTTCAAGGATGACAGAAATTTCAGCAAACTCTTTACTGTTCAAGGCTCATAAAACCTACATATGCTGCACGTTTCTGAATCAAGTTTTTGCATGTAGTGTGATCTGAAAATTTAATGCTGAAAATAATTATTCTCTGTGCTTTCCACTTGTGCTTTGACTTAATCTGCAATGAGGAGCCTCCAAACATTCTGATTTCTGTGAAACATCTGATGATTACACACTGTTAGCTCAATAATTGTGCTGGTAAACTCACTTTGGAGCCTTGGTCTGGAGACCATGTAGGCTTAGTAACTGCAAAAGGTAGGTGCTTTGCCACCCCCCACACCCTCCCACATGTGTCAGCCATCAGGGCAGCAGCTCCAGGGTATCAGGGAGATTCGTGCCTTGACACTGATGCCCCCAGCTCTGCCCTGGGAAAGAAACTTCACTCTGTGGTCTGAAAAATGCCTTGTGCCCTGGTAAGTCTGCCTGCTCCGCTCCACAGAGCAGCTCTTTCTGCCTGGGGACAGCTTCTTTCGCTGAGGCCAAAGCAGCTCATCCAGAAAATGATAGAAAGCATCTGCCCACTGTCAGCTTTTCCTTCCTCCTCCTCTTGTATTGCACTTGTTATGCTGGGTCTCAAGTCCTGCCACAAATGTAGAGATGCTCAATGCAGCCTGAGCATATTCATCAGTGTGAGTATTGCAGTATCTGTCAACATTTCCTCCACAATACTTGAGAGCACTTTGAAAACAGTGCAGGCTGCCTCTCAAAAATCCTAGTGAAACATGGCTTTCACTCAGCTCTGTGCTCCAGGGTCATATACTTCTTGGGCACGTGATTCCAGCAAGCCTCATCATCTGTGGTCCCAATCCAGAAGCACTTTAAGTGCAGATAACCTCATCTAAGCATAACTATAGATCTTAATATGGATGCACAATATGTGTTTTCTGCACAGGTTCACAATCCTCCCTTTTTGAGGGCTTTTCAAAATCTCATTCTTTCGTCCAATTTATGTGCAGCCACACAAACAGCTGAATCAGCTCTCCTGAAAGGAACTTCTGAGAAAGGGCAGGAGTGAGTATTGTGGTGATGGGGGATTCAAAGGCAGGTTTTTTTCACCTTTTTTTGCTACCAAGGGACATGTAACCTCAACTTCTACAAGGTTATTAGATTCACCCCCTTCACCACTGAGATTCCCCTGCACAAGTCCCAGAAGTATTTTAGGTAGCTCTGGGAGTGAGTCATGAAGACTTGTATTTTAACCTTCTAAGTGATGTATGTTATGCAATCTGGGACAGAAAGGTCAAATCACAATTCAAACAAAAAGGAAATGCATACATTTCCCCCTCCTGTCAACAATTTCCACCCAGCCCAGTCACCTCAAGCTATGGGTACTGGTGAACTGAGTTTATTCTGGGCTCTGACCCAGATACACCTCTCCCTTTTTCCTTCTCCCTTCCCAGTTAAGACTACAGCAACTACAGGCAAACTAACAGAAAGCTACAGAGTGAGAGATATCTACTTATGTATTTTTCATGAGGCAATAATAAATGCAAACATATACATCTAGCATAATGTTAGGCCCAGAGACCCAGACCACCAGGACTAGCATTCCACAAAGCAATCGGCTTGCCTTGCCCCCTGCCACATTCCTGCACGCAAAATAACAGGCTTTGGAAAAGGATATACTGGGGGCAAAGCCTCACACTGGCACCAAGCACTGTGGTTGCCCAGCTCACACACACATATAAAGGCCAGTTCCAGCTAGGTGTGGGTCAGAGACCACGTGTAAGTTGGCTGCCCTGGGAACAGACATGGGCTAGACTGGCTCCAGCTTTAGCTTCGTATGATGTACAAGAAATTTTTCCTGCATTGCTCTTGTTCAGTGGAATTCATGTGTGGAGCCAAAGATTGCTCCACAACCATCTCAGAAAACTGTGATTCATGGCACTTGAAAGGGGCCATCCCAGTGCCTGTCCCCTAAAAAAACCCCAGCTATGCCAGCAAAACTCTGTAGTGGCAGTGCTTGTACAGGTGGAATCCCATTCAGGTGGGTGTTCCTAGCAGACACTTGTACACTTACATTGTCTCTTCAGTGTATTACTACAAACACTTTTAATTTAGTCATCTAGAACAGGATTTCAGTACTACAGAAAAAAATTGGTTTCCATGTTATTTCTGGAAGCTTATATAATTTTTCCACTCCCTCCTTTCCTCTGGGCATCACCTCCTCTTTGCATAATTTCATTAAGATGTATAAACTCTCCAAGATATATATCAGGGGAAGGAGAGTAAAAGCAGCAGTCACAGAAAAAACACCGAAATACCACTTTCCATCCAAGTTACACAAAAAAAATTGCAAAATCCCTTGGCACCAAAAGCATAGGGAATCAGAGCCACCTACCAGCAACTGAAGGTGGGGTTCCTGTGTGTGCAGTCAGGGCTGTGCCAGCAACATTAGGAAAGGTATTTTTACAAACATTCGAAGTAGAGTCTCAAGACCTCTTGCTAACATCCATGACATGGCTGCTCAGACCAGCCAACTTAAAGGCAGCACTGCAACACCACCCTCCACTGTGATCATACCCTGCCTTTGCTTATATGTTTAACTCAAGTGAAAAGGTCAGAGACCTCCATGTATTTTTTTAAAATACAGAAACCAAATTAACTTGCTGTTAAATGTGGGACAGGGTCATCAGCTGTAGGATGAGGAGTTTTGAATCAAAGCTTCGCATCTTTTTCACCTGAGGATCTGAGTCAGGATAGGGAAAGAGAAAATTAAAGTTCTTCATGAAGCCCTATAGCCCTGTAAGGCCCGATTCCTTCAGCAAATTGTAGGCTGACCAAAACAACCAAAGTAATGTCCCATCTGCCCAGGATCCATCCAGCCTCATGAAGGCTGTGCCAGAGCAACCATGTCTCCACGAACCTTCACCAGTTCCTTCCTGAAAGAAGACACAAAAGCTGTTCATTTAAAGCCACTTCCCAAATGCTCTAAGTCACAAGGAAAGCAAAGCTATATATCAGCAAGCATGGATACGGCGTTGTCAATTTTAACCCTTGGATTAAATCAATACTCTCACCATTCATGGGAAATGAAAACGAATTGATGGTGTTGGATCTTTTCCCAGCAGGCTAGTGTCCCCTGCTCAGTGCCACTGGAATGAATATCACCGTCTGGCTCTCCTCTTGAGGCTTCAGCAAAATACACAGAGCAGACAAAAGGAGTGACCTGCTTCCTCAGCCATATGTCTGCTCCCTGCCCAATTCTGGATCTAGGCACCAGGGCAGGGCTGACCAGCCAGGCACTCACTGCTGTTTCCTTGGCTGAACCAGATCAGCAAATACAGAGACAACATAAAGCTTGGAAACTTTTTTTCAGCCACGAGCATGTTTCTTTGTCTGTAACTCATGTCTTTGTAGACATTTATCCCCAAATGGCATCTGAAGATCCTCATTTGGTGTATGTATTTTCTTTTGGCATTCCTGGGACAGTGAAAATCAATAAAGGCAGTTTCACTTGCAGGAGTTTGAAGCCATAGTGTTTGCCCAATAAACATCTCATACACACAGTCCTTCATTGCTAAAGAGAACTGAAGTAAAAATATTGCAGGCACTTCTCCTGATCTTAGAGCTTGTAAAAGGATATTCTCACACAAGCTGAAGGGCTGGATTGTGCAACTTTTGCAGTACTGAGCGCTTACCTGAGCACAACCAGCCCATTGAAAAGGTCTGGCACAGAATTGTTCCCCACAAGTTTGTGGTTTCAATAAAACAGCAAATTAGTTAATGAAGGATAGCAGCATCTCCAAAATGGCCCTGAATTTTAGAGGGTGCTTTTTTTTCTGATGAAGTTAGCATAAAGGCACAGTAAAATCTTTTCAGGAAGAAAATGGTCTCCACATACTGATAGGGTGCTACAGTAGAATCCTTCAGATGCATGGAGGTTTTGCACTAGATTTTATTAGGGAGGAAAGATTTACGCAGAATTTTTCCTGTTCCAAACTGGCAGCAAAAAAGAAGGAAGTGTTTACCTGAGTGATTAATTTCAGCAGCTCCAGGACAGCATGTAGTTTCTTCCAGGGAAATAATCTGGATTCAGAAATGTATAAAAGACCACTCCAAATGGAGTGAGCAGTTTTCAAAAGAAGCATCTGGAAAAAGCAAGTTTTTAATCATTTTGGATATGAAGTCAAAAGAATTCAGAACAAACATTTTGGTAACAGAAAAACATTCTTTAAGGGGGATTAGAGCAGGAACAGTTCATCTCTACCCCAGCTGGTGATCAAGCTCTGAGGAACAACCAGGTTTTTTAGAGGATTGTTTCACTGGAGCTCATTTAATCATACTCTTTTTAACGACAGAGCTTCAGGAGGTGAGCGGTGAAGAGGCAGAACAGCCCTGTGAACAGTCAGCACATTGAACTGCAGGATTTCTTTGCTTTTTGTGATGCGTTAGGACCAGTTCCAAACTCCTCATAATCATTGCATTAATCTCCCAAGCTGTGCCTCACTTTGACTCTGCAATACTAGAAGCAGGAAATTTCCACCACCTCGGCCTTTGACAGCCACTTAGTGACTGTTTTTGCGTGAGACCTCATAGAAGGAAACAAACCTGCATTTCCAAATGTGGTAACTGCTCCAGGAGACAGCAAGGGTCTTGCTCTATGTACTCAGTCTGAAAAAAAGCTTTGCATTTATAAGTCAGCTCCAAAGAGCTCCAAAATGCTTGGCTTGCCCTGCCCCGAAATCAGCACATCCCCCAGCAACTCCCAGCATGCAGGGGAAGTGGAAGAGCCCCATCAGGGTCCTCTTTTGAACAGTGCTTTGGAGAGACACAAAATCAGCAAAAGCCAAGCACCAGCCATCCATCCCTTCCTCTCCTCCATGTGTCAGACCAGAGGTACATGCCTGTCTTTAGCACAAATCAGGGAGGATGGTGGCATCTGGCAGTCCCTTCTCCCCCTGTGTGAGCAGGAGTGGGACTCAAGTATCCTCTGCCAGCAGTGCCTGAAGCCCCATCCTTGTCTTCTGCACAAGGGCTGTACAAGGAGCCACAAGGCTGTACAAGCTCAGACCACTCAGGAACTAGCAAATGACGGGGCATCCTGCACATGGCAGGAAGGAGAGGGGTCGCTGCCAGTGAGAAGCCCCTAAAGAGGGTAAAGATGAGTGGCTGGGGCACATACCATGATTTGGGTCTGTTTGTGTGACACAATCAAAGAAATATCTATCAAAGGCTGTAGCTTACACCAAGGAGTAATGCTTTTCCTCTTTGAGCAGATGGTCTCTGTGCCCAGACAACAATGGTCTGTCTGGAAAAACGAAGTGGGTATGTGCTGTGAAGGATGGATAAAAACAAGGCAGAGAAGGACAGAGAATTTGGTTTTTCTGTCACAGAAAGTTATTCCAAGCAGTCTGCAATAAAGGTGCCATGATGGAGGAAGTGAAGCCATGCCCAAGGCTAGCAGCCATGTATGTGCTCTGGGGTGTCAGCAGGTGCTGTGGTTGTGGTGCCTCCTGAGGGGAGGAGGGAGGCTTGCACAGCACATAGCGGCCATTTGCTCTCCACCAGGGCATTTTGTGGGAGAACATTCCTTCTTCACAGCAGCCAAAGGAGGTGCTTCAGATCATAGGAAAATCAGGACAAAAGCCAGGGCCATACCACAGGAGAGGTAGTTCCTTGTATTTGCTAATTCTCCCTGAACTTCTCTCCCACGAACTTCCTCTGCATCCTCTTCAGATTATGAAAACTCACAGCATCCCCAATATCCTGTAGCAAGGAGTTTCACAGCTGCAAACTTCCTAAACTGCACCACACCAAAATACTTTTGGACTAAAACGAGTGTTTAGAGTTGGTTTTCTCCTGCAAAATTGTCCTTCACAGCTACTGACAGGAATAGAGCCAGCCCTGCAGGCAGTGACTTCTTTACCCCAAGTCCTTGTAAACCTGCCCACCCCACTGCACATCCCAGCATGGGGAACCCCTCCAGAGCACCCAGCCTGCTCCACCCTCATACACTGAGGAGCAGCAGCTCACACTGAGGCCCATTAGCTGTTAAGCACTGGAAATGCTGTGGCCAGCAGGATAACAATTGGAGAATCGGCATCTGCACACCTTTTTCCACATCACATAGAACTGGTATAGTTTTATAATATCCAGTGCCTAGTCCAGTTTGCATCTGCCTATTCATCCTTTAAGCTTCTTTGAACTCAAGTCTTGCACAGAGCTAATCACCCCACAAACACTGTGCTAATAATAGCAGCAGCCGTTCAGTCTGTCAGGAGCATTGATTGCCACATAACAAAACCACAGTGCTACTAGATCTCTAAGGTCTCCTCCATGCCAGCCCCTTTCTCAGTCTGGTGAGGAGAGAGCAGCAGAACGTAAAGCTAAAATGCTCATTTTCAGACCCTCTGTGTCCCACCCAGGCTGTTCACCAGTGTTTCACAACCCATGCTGTCTGCTGCCGAGCTCCTCTGGGGGACTCAACAACTAGAAGCCCTGTAAAAAATGTTAAAAGCATTTAATTAAACAAATATATTCAGTTAAACACGTTGCTAGGGATGATCAGTTCAAGAACAAACATAAACAAAGCTCCAGAGGCACAAGGACCTTTACCTGGGACAGTGACCCTGACTGCCTTCCTCTGAAGATATGCTTACCTTGCGCAGCGGGTGTAATTCTTCTGTGGGGCAACTCCTACAGAGACACCCTGGCTAGGAACATAACTGCTGTGCTGGGATAGGGGTGGCCAAGATTCTCTTGATTTCCTGGTGGGGAAGAGAAAGTCAGGTTTCAAACCATGGTGCAGCACTGCTATCTATATGATCATTTTACAGTCATTTAATTACTTCAGAAAAATTACTTAATTAAGGCCTCTTCTATAGAGTTCTAGTTCAAAATTGCAGCCTGTCAGCTTTACTGGTCCTAAACTGAAAGAAGAGAAGGTCCCCGTGAGAGGACATGCTAAGGCTCTTTTGTGCAGTGCCTGTGTGGACTCCTGGAGCTGACCTCTGTCTTGCAGAGATGGCACTAGATCACTGGGATTTCAGATCATCAGCACCTGGGGTAAACACCCATGCTCTGGGTGAAGGCTGAAATTTGTGGTGAGAGGGACATGTCCTTAGCCATAAACAGCTCCGAAGGTCTGAGGAATATTCCCAAGTACTCAGTGAATTATTCAACCACACTAGTGCTGACTTGCAGGGACAGCGCTTCCACACACAATTTTAAAGCCAATTTACTTAACAAGATTTTAATACAAAGACAGCTAGAAACCTATTTCATTCTCCTGGGTCAGATCATTCTGGCATTTTCTTAGGTCTCAAATACACAAACCAGTATTGACAGTGATCAATTTACAATCCAGCTGGTCTTATCCTTTTGTTAAGCACATTTCACAATTTCAATAGGTTAAAACCCGAGGCCCTGAAAGGCATTAGGTTTCCAGCTCTGTCGTGCATTACAGCCCTAGAGACCTGGGTACATACTCGGAGTCTCCACTTGCCTGGCATTTTACATCCACAAGACATCCTTGCAGCTACACTGCAGTGCAGAAGAAGTCCAGAATAAAACTCTCAGGACAGCTAAGAGACTGGAGGGCTTGGAGACCAATCACCAAACTTGGTAAACCGAAAGGATTGAGAAGAGAGTAATGAGTTACGGGGATAATAAACACACCTGAACAACACGTGGTGAAAGGCTGAAGGAAGGTGTTTAAGCCAAGGCAGAGAAAAAAATGGAAGGGGTGGAGAAGCAGCGCTCACTGCAGAAGGCAGCTGTGACAATCATCAGGTGTTCTCTGCATCCTCTGCGAACAGGGTTAAAAAACACACAACCCAATTTACAACAAAGACAGGGAAGGCTCTTAGGACACAGAACTACAGGAGCCATGAGGATGCCTATGGAAATTACAACTTAAGGACATTATGGAAACCCTTTCCTAGGAGGGCTGCAGGAAAAATGTGGTTTCATCAGGATGTGTGAGAGCTGAAAGTGGGCAGGACCCCACTAGCCCCAGCATTTTCAGGCAGCTGAGAGGGAGCTTCAAGCCTCCCTGTGCTGGCAGGGCTCTACCCCACTAGGGTATCACCTGCCAGCCAGAGGAGGGAGAATCCCTTCACAAGGGGAAGCTGCAGTTCCAAGATTAGACTCCAGCCCTCGACAGTGCCCAGGCTTTTCCTGCAGAGCACTGTCGGGCATGCAGCCAGAGCAGGGGTGCAGTTCCAGGTATGGCTGTGCTGGGATAAGTGTTAATAGTTCTGCGGGGATGAGCTATCATGGATACTTGTACAGGAGCAAGAGGGGAAGGAGAGCATGTAAGCAGCAGCTGCACAGGCACCCTAAGGCCCTCTCTGAGAAGCAAAGGGGACAAAAGAAAAGAAAGAAAAACAAAAAGGAAAGGAAAAGGCCAAGAGTTCAAAAGGTCAAGGTTCAAGCCTGAAGGTTTGAACTTTGCTCTAGCCAGTAGCACATGTAACTTACACTCTAGATTTTACACTATTGTCCTGAAACTTCTGAAATTTCTACCTCTCCTCAGGTCCATTTATTCCTTTTTTTTTCTCTTATTCTGCATTTCCTCCTATTATCACAATCCCCACCTTTCAGACATATGACATGGCAATAGGTTTCATTCAACAGTATTACCTTTATTTTGTGGTCCAGGGCACACTCTTGTATGGCTTCTCCCATAGATGACGCCTCAGGAGGAGCGAGATAATTCTGGCTTCCTCAGGAGAGGGGAGCCTCCAGCCTCTGTGGGGTGCTGGCATAGCTGCCAGACCTTCTCCCACCCCAGCTCTGCCAGGACAGCTCCAGCAACACCGTCTGGGGTAAGCCAGCCTGCCCCAGGCCCACAGCATTGGGTCCAGAGATGATGCAGGATGGTGTCAGGGAAAAGGGTCTTAAAATCCATTTTTACAAACCATGTGAAGCAGCAAAACTACCCAGAACTGGTTAGCTGAACAGCAACATTTCATGCATTTATTACTAATGGTCTACAAAACCCAGTCCCAACTTGAGATTTTATTGTTTATGGGCACAACATGTTCATTTTATGGGAACAGACCTGCTCTGTGCTGGGAGACTTCCTGCAAGCAACTGTGGTGTTAATTTAGAAGATGGCATTCTTCCCAAACAGTCATTATTAAACCAATAACCCTATATTACCTCCAGCATCAAGGGGCAATGTGCTGTTGGAGGCAAGACAGAACAAAGGTCCTAGCAATAGTAATTGCAAAAGGGCTTAGGGGCTGTTCTCTTCAGGGAAGAGGGAGATGCAGCCTGGCCCAACTCCAGTGTGTGTGGTTTTAAAGATCTTCACTTAAGTTGTATTGTGTTGATGTGCAGCGTTAAAGAGCTGCCACTTCTGCACCCATGCCTGGCTGAGTTACAGGAACTATTTTCAGCATCTCTGCCAGAAACGACATCTCTCATGACTTTTATCATGGAATGGGTGCGTGTTTGTAATCAGCTTGGAAAATCTGTTTCTGAGCTTAATTCTAAAGCTTCATCTTTGCTACAGAAACAACTGTACTCGGTAACACAGGCTACCCATGGGGAATGATTTGCTGTCCTGGAAATTTGGTCACAGCATAAGCCCACAGGGTTTTGCTACCTCACTGTTTGATGCCTTTGGTTTAAGTGCTGAACACACTGTACAAGCACAAATAGGCAGCCTGAACTGGGAAGTCTTCTACAGTGCTAAAATGCCAACCATTTGGATAACCCTGTACTCTAATCAGTAGTTCGTGCAGTAATTTTATCAATTCACAGTGGGAGGCAAGAGGTTAATGCCAAGGTCAAAAACACTACAGAATTCATCTCAATTCTTTCAGTTCTGGCACTCTTAAGGATTGACTTGCATGTCCCTACAGCAAACTTGCTCAAGAAACATCTTATTTAAATGCCTTTGCAAAATGTCTTTGTGAACAAACCAACCATATAGGCTTTGCAAGGATGTCAGCCACCAGCCTAAGATGGGGCAGACCAGTCATAAAAGCATTGCACAGTGGTTGCAGATAGCCTTGCCATCACTGGGGAATGCAACTGTTTACAGATACAGCACAACCAAACTGATGCAAGCTGTTCCTCGGGGCTTTTTTCAAAGGAATCCCAAAATTTGGTCTTCCCAAGGTGCTTGGAATGCAACATATCCATATAGCAGTCAGTCTATCTCGGTCTGTACTTCTGCAAGCAAATGGGTTAATACATTTCCAATCATTTGGTTTGGCCTAAACAGAGTATCAGAAGCTTTTGTCTAGCTGTGTTTCTTCAACAGGAAGATCATTAAGTAAACAGTTTGCCTAGAGAGGCTGGAATTTCCATCGCTGTCTAACCCATTCCTACATCTTGCCAAACATCTGGCAGGAATGAGTTAGGGAACTTTACTTTTCCATGAGGCAGGGTGGCAGGCTTAAACACATCTTGAGGTATTTTCTAGTCCTGCCTCTGATAGTTTGCTGTCTAAATCACATTGTTCTGGGATCACACATTAGAAACGCATTGATAGGGCTCTGCCATGCAGCTAATGACAAGACTGCATAAGCCTCTTGAATCTTTCTACATGACATAATTTCTGCATGATTTGTGTTTTTCACAATCATGAAGGCATTTTTCCTCCATTAAAGAATCCACAGCTTATAGACAGGAAATTGATTTTTTTTTTAATATCCTTTACCCCAGGTGAGAAGGCTGTACCAAACCCAAAAATAGGTCTCAAGTCACCAGGCTTAGCCTCCCTCCTTGCTTTGGACTGAAGAGCAGTGCCCCACTCCACGATATCTTTGAGGCCAGTTGTTGCACAGGCAATGATCCCATCACAGACAGCTGCCCAGATAAGTGACCCTCAGCCCACTGCCACTGTGCCCTATGGCTCTGCCAGCAAATCCCTCAGCATATTCGAGGTTTTTGTTCTCATCTTTAGCACCCTCACGGGTCCCCAACCCAAAGACCCAACAGAAGCCTCGTTTTTCATGTTCACAACAAGCTGCAGAAGAGTTACACTTGGGACTGTCAGGTTTCCTGCCCAACTCCCAGTCTTGAGAACCGAGAAGTCTGAAAGCCAAAACCTGTTCCTGCAAGCAATGAGAATGACAGTCAACATCACAGCTGTAGGAGCACCTCGTTTGTTTCACTTGACTTCAAATGCAGGAATCACAGTCTAGCCCATTGCCTTCACATAACCATACACCACCAATTGCTGTGCACATCCCTGGAAATACAATATACAGAACAGCTATTTCTGTAAGATTTTTATTAAAAATACAGTCCACAAAGCAGATGCCCTATTCTCAGACATGACTGGCAGTGTCTGGGCATCCTGTTTTGCTACCAGAGGGGGCAGCTCAGGACTGCAAAGCCATTTATTTAGCAGCAGAAAGCCTTTCACAAGTGTCAGCATCCTGCCTTACACCAAGAGGCTTGATACCTGCTCAGGACAGCCACAGCTCTGTTGCATCATTGGAAGCAGCTTCCAAAAGGTCAATTTATTGGAAAACCAAAGGATCTTCAGAGAAAGGAGTTACAGTGGCAGGAGCAAACAGAATGGGCAATTTCTTACTTCCTCTTGTTTGAACAAACACGGAAGTCTTTCTTCCGGGGCCATACATACGTTCTGAAAACTCCATTAGCCAAATTAAAATGGTGGTAGGTCATGTAGATTGTACATATGGAAAAAAAAAGAGGAAAATTATGCTGAAGTACTGTATCCTAGTTAGAAACCATACCTGCAGGAGCAGTAACTCATACCTTTTCCTTCTTAGATTACAGGCGCCACAGAACAAATTCAGCATAAGGTACAGAGCTTTTACTATGCAAACACACTTCTCACCCATTAAAAAAATAGATTAGAGGAAGATATAAACATCTTATTTATTAAATCAAATAGAAATGCAAAATATATTTTACATGCCTTACATGGAAAAGAGATGAACTTCCAAGACTGTAAAAGCAAGACTGTGTCAGTTGACACGCAGGAAATAGGAACATTATAAACAGTCACAGAGAGGAGGAAGGACTGGGGGGAGGTGACATGGGGATTATGGGCAGTTCCTCCCCACTCTGAGAAAGATTTCCTAAAAACAATAATGGAGTTTATGCAGAGCAAGCATTAGAAGCCTGAAATTAACTTTAACAAACACTTATTTTGGAGGAACTTGTCTAAAGTACAGTTGGCTAATAACTAGTCAAAACAATGGTCTAAATTATGTATAACATATTCATTAAGTGGACACAGGTTTATTTTTTGAGTATACCATACTCATATGAAAGACACAGGTTTATTTTCTGAACATCAACAGGGTCAGTAGGAGAATCAGAAACACCAAAAAAAGCTTTTAAAAGCTAGATCAAAACACAGCCACATTCTGCGTGACTCTTCTATTTCAGAAAAGGAAAAATGGATGAAAAATAGAACTATTTTTCTAAATATTTTAATTATTTTGCCATCCTCCAACTCTTCCTCCCTCCTACACACAATTTCTTGGAAGCTGAAATTACACTCAACAACAAATACAAAGCATACACCAATAGTATATTCCACAGTTTTTCTAAAGAGTCAATAGTCCAGCAATTTTAAAGTGATCTATGTGCAAAAAATAAACAAATTAAAGAGTTTCTTAAAAAAAAATAACCCATTGCAGCCTTAACTTCTACTTAAAAAAAAAAAAATCTGAGGATTAGCACTAAGTTTCTCAGTGGAGGACAGATCAGTAACTGTAAGTATTCTGCCTAACCTGTGACTTGGTGTTGTAAAACTGTCAACATCCCAAGTTTACTACCTGCTGGCAAGTGGAAAACAGACCGTATCCCCATGAGAAGTAGGAAAACCACTATTCATAAACTGGTCTTCTGATATACATAAACATACGGTGCAGGTATGTATTCAGAGACTGCTACCTACAGCTGAGAACAGTCCTCCCAGCATGACTAACAGTAAATTATTAACAATAAAATGTGCAAGACTCCTAAGAGCAGTATTTGAAATGTTCCTGCCTGCTCAATGCCTCTAGGCCTAAACTATCCCCTCATTAATAGTGGTGTGAGTCAGGGCAGCTCTGGTGAAGTTACAGTAGAAATCACTGTGCATGAGGATTTCTGTGAGAAGAACAGTCCCTTAAACTACAGACTAGTTCAGTCCTGACCACACTACAATAGGGAATTGTGTTTAAACCATGAGTAATCATGCAATCATCTCCCAGCATAGTACTTCTTTTCTGCACACATGGAATGTAAATGACCGAGAATTACAACTGATGATTTTGCAGATTTAATGGATTATATTTCTCTAATGGTTCTGGCAATGCAAACTCAAGCTAAAAAAAACAACATTAAAACAAAAAAAAAACCAACAACAAAAATCCCACACTCACTGCTGTCTGTTTTTTTCCTTATTTGATGACTGATCTGGCACACAGTTAGGGTTTGCTAACAGTGTGTAAGTGTTCAAACACATCAAATTACTTGGGCTAGGGTGGGGAGAAGGGTGCTCTTATGGTAAAGTCCAGGTGTGGAAGACACCACAACAGGTGATAAAACTTAATGATGTTTGAGTAAATCAAAAATCTTATGTCTGTCATTAGTTCAGTAAATGAAACAGACACCCCAGGTCCTAATCAAGGGCTATGAAAAAAAAAAAAACAATCACCAACTCATAAAACACCTCGAGTTTCCCAGATGAAAACTCAGAAGAGCAAAATATGAGCACCAAAGTCACTTGGTGTTTAATGACTTTCCAAGTCACCTTGCAAAACAGTTCAACCCTCAAAACTATCCACAACTTGAATGCCAAGTGGCTGTATTCTCCCTTTTACCACCCACTGCTGCATAGGACAGAAGAGTTATGGAATCTGAGGGGGAGATCAGTTGCAGGAAGGTGACCAGTCTTTGCTGGAGTAAAGGAGCAACACACACAGAAGGAATCTCACCCAACAACATGAGGCCTTGAGGATGAAGAATGATACAAACCATTGAGGTACTGGAGCATGTCCAGAGAAGGGCCATGGAGCTGGTGAAGGGTCTGGAGCATAGGTCTTATGAGAAGCAGCCGAGGGAGCTGGGGTATTTAGTCTGGAGAAAATGAGGCTTGGAAGGGATTTTATTGCTCCCTACAACTACCTGAAAGGAGGTTGGAGTGAGGTGGTGGTCAGTCTTTTCTCCCAGAAGCAAAAGGCCAAGAGGACACAGGCTCAAGTTGTGCCAGGGAAGGTTTAGATTATTAGGAAAAATTTCTTCACTGAAAGAGTGGTCAAGCACTGGAACAGGCTGCCCAGAGAAGTGGTGGAATCACCAGCCCCAGAAGCATTCAAAAAAGCATAGACGTGGGTTTTAGGGACATGGTTTAGTGGTGGATTTGGCAGTGTTAGGTTAATGGTTGAACCTGATGAACTTAAAAGTCTTCGCCAACGTATACAATTCTGTGATTCTATGAAACCACATACCTTAATGCAGGGAAATGGTGGTTCTGGTGCAGTTCAAATCACAGCCAAACTGTTTTCATTTATCAAGGATGGCTAAACACTAACAACACAATTCAGTGTGTGCTTCAAGTGCTGTTAGACGCATACCATATACAACATTTAGCCTTGGTTTTCCTCCCCATAATGCACTAAAATAAAAACAGACCTTAAGGAATAACTTGCATAGTAAGAAAAGGTCATCAATTTAATTATTAACTTTAAGCAGGCAAGCAAATTTGTAAACATTCAAAAGCGGCAGCATCCAAGTTACAAACAATTTAAGGAAAAAAGAATTGAGATTATTAAGGTTCTTTATCCTCTCAAAAATTTTGGAAATGATCTTTTGAAACACTGCAAACATTGAACACTCAGTTACACCTCTTCTAATCCTGCTAGCAGTCCTGCTTTCCAACGAATTCTGCTTTCTAAAACACGTCTCACAATTGCTGTACTTTTCAGCATCTGCCATTTGGAAGTCAGCTATCAGAGTATTTCACCTCTGTCTAAATCCCATTAGCAAAGGGAATGCTTGTGTCTTGATTCAACACCTCCTTAACTTCTGAGGGCAAAGCATCAAAGAGGTGATCTTCCACTATGAGCCCACTTTTCCTGAGAAGCTGACACTGCCCCAGCGTAACTGGCAGACGGTCCAAGCAGTTTCCCTTCAGTTCCAGGTAAGTCAGCTGCAACAGCTGACTTACTTTATCTGGGATTGAGGTAATACAGTTTTGTCCCAGACTCAAAGTCCTCAATTTAACACATTTAAACAACTGTTTTGGCAAAACGTCGACTTTGTTTCCTGTGATGTGAAAATGCTGAAGATTTTGAAGCAAACCTATTTCCACTGGAATCACCGCAATTGAATTGAAGCTTACATCTAAACACCTAAGTTTCTGTAAACTGAACACTGCGGCAGGTAAGGTTTCGAGTTTGTTATTCGACAGATAAAGAGACTCCAAATTCTTTATGTGGGTAATGGAGGAAGGAATGCTAACTATTTTATTGTGCCACAGCTTTAAACAAGTCAGTCTTTTTAAATGCTGGAAGCTGATGATTTCTTCAATTGTGCGTATGCTATTTGACTTTAAATCCAGTTCCTGTAAGTTAGAAAGACTGAAGATGGCATGGGGAATTCTCTCCAGTTCACAGTTCTGCAGTTCCAACTCCGCAACATTAGTCATTTTCTTAAGGCTATTGAGTACCACAAGCTTAGTGCCATCATTATGAATGACTAGTTTTGTCAGATGTGGTGCTACATCTGTGATATTGGGGGGAATTTTGGTCAAATTGCTCTTCACGTGGAGAATTTTAAGGTGTCTCAACTCTCTAAGAGATTCAAGCCCTATCATTTTATTGTTTTCAGAGTTCAAGTTGCCTATCAAGTACAATTCACGGAGGGTTTTGAGCAAATACACCCACGCAGGAATTTCTGCAACATCTGTGAATTTCACATGAAGGCATCTCAAGTGGTCCCGGAGGAAGCTGAAGGCCGTCTGCTCGACCTTCGCAGGGCAGTGGTACAGATGAAGCTCCTGAAGATTTGTCATCTGGGAAATTTTGGCTGTAATTTTTGCTTCAGGAATCAGCTCCAGTTTCAACACATCCAGATCCGTCAGATCAAACACTGCATCCGGGACCCCTGACAGCATGAAGAGGTGCAGCTCCTGCTTGTCCTGGGCATTGCGGGAAACATGTTGCCGAAGCTTTTCATAAGTCCATTCATGGTTTAAACTAATGCCGCGTAGTTTGTTCTCGCTCACCTCTGACAAAAAGACACCAAATCGCTTAGAATACAGCTGGTCATACTGATCTACCATATGCAAGAGAAATGCAAAATCATTTTTGACATCAGGGATATCACTGAAGCTACTCTCTTCTCTGACCTTTTCAAAAGAATATTCTTTTAAAGGTATTCGGACCAGCCAGAAAAGCGTGTAGAGGCAGATAAAACCATACACACAAATGAGGGAAATATAGCTGATAAGCAGCTTCTTCAACATATAAGCCATATTGTGTGTACATTCAAACTGTGTGTAGCCAATCAGATGCTCCACTTTCGGGTTGCAAATGTGTTCAAAACTAATGGTGTTGACAAAGTTTGCAGTATAGCAGAGTATGAATATGAACTTGACAGTCTTGATGACAGTCTGGCCAACATAGAGCTTATAAATCAGATCACTGTCTTCCACGTGAGCCCGGAACTTACGGACTTTCTCAAACAGTGCTTTGGCTTGTTCTCCATCTTTCTTATCTAAAATCGTGACGCTGGGAATCTCAATCATCGGCTTGTCAGCTGAAAATTTGAAGCCAGATTTGGTTATCATGGGAGTGCTAGCACTTGGGCTTCCTTCATCACTGCTAGTGGAAACATACTTGGGCAGGGACTGGGCACCAGTTAACCTCTGTTTGTTCTCCTCGGAGTCCTCACATGCCGTTTCAGACAATGCTTTTGTAGTCCAAGGGGACTCAAAACACTTCCCCAATATAGAGACAAAATGCTCAATTTTTGAGCAAGTCTTGGGATACTTGAACCAAAAATTGCTACTGACTATCAAAATGATAGTATGGATGAGAACAAGATAGGGAAAATACTTTGAGTACCACGGAAGAGCCAAATGATAGCACATCTGGTTAATAAATATGTACTGCTGAAAATCCAAATTTGTTTTACGGCCTGAGGAATCTTTCTGCTCCTTCTTCAGCTCCTGACCTGATTCAGTGGATTGATACTGAGAAGAGGTAGCTCCGCTCAGAAAAATGTCAGGTCTTACAGTAGTACTTTCAAAGGAAACAGTTCTCATTGATGCTTCTTCTCCTTGACCAGTGGTTGTTTCAACAGTGGTAAAGTCAGCCTTTCCTGATGTAACAGGCTGCACTTTTGAATTTACAGTAGACTGCAAAACTGGCAAGCAGACCACCTGGTCTTTTGTCAGCTGCATGGTTCCAGCAAAAATGGCAACCATTAACATAACAACAGCAAGATAATCCATAAATACATCCCACCATGGTTTCAAGATACGGTAAGTTGGCTGGATGTCATTGAGCGATGCAACTTCTGCAAGGGTAAACATTCCTACAAGAGAACAAAGACAAAATCAGCATTGTCGACTGGTGAGATTACAGTATGTGAAAAGTAAAATGCTGTAGCTGATAGGTACTAATAACAAGAAATGCAATGACGGACTATGCTGCACAAAATTCAGTTCTGTAAAAATGGCTACTTGAGTAGCATACTTGAGTTGGATGGGGCCCTGAACAACCTGATCTAGTGAGTGACATCCCTGCCCATGCCTGGAGCGTTGGAACTAGATCATCTTAAGGTCCCTTCCAATCCGAACCACTCTATGATTCTATGATTGCATCAAATGGTACTGTATGCATTTTTCTCCCCCAATTAAATTCAACCCAGCTAACCAGGAAAAAAAACCCCACAACTTTCTCTTAACGTAATGGGGAAAACATTTTTTTCAGATTATCACCACAGCCCAGTGATCATAGGAAGCTGGTTAGCACAGGTAGCACAGGAGCAGACTGCAAGGCTTTCACTTTATGTTAAACATATGCACTGTGAGTCAAAGCAGCAAACTGATCATGTGAGAATCCAAACATCTTTGCAGCTTTAAACTGCTTGCTTTGTTTTTTGTTTTGACAAAATATAGAGGACTCAACTTATCAGCTTTTTTAAAAAATAAGCTTCCTGTGCAAGCAGGATGCGGTAAAATCATCATTTTAACTGCTGAACTTATGACTCAAATTTGTCACTTCTAAAGAAAAATATCTAGCTTATGTACACACATGCAATGGGGAAGAAGACAGGATGTACATTATCAAAGAGTCTGGCCCCCTTTGCCTGGGAGAAGAAGGGCTTAGCAGAGCACAAGGAGATCAAAGCAGGCAGTACTAAGATGCATTAGATTTATTATTTTTAACTTGTAGCATACCATTTCATACAGACCTGCACCTTACACACCCTAAAAGACAGTGTCACAGGCAATGTACATACAAAGGCACGCATGAACACCCCTCCTTCCCACACCAGTGCAAGCAGCTCCCATATCCTGGTCTGTGGGAAAGGCCAGCAGTCCTCTTTACTGGCATGGAGCTCACGATGAAAGCATCTCCTCCAACACAGAGAGGGATCCCGGCCCCAGCCTCCCACACTCTGCTCCCAGAAGCTTTTACCACTTTTGCATACCAAGCCTGGGATCCGGTGAAAGCAGCCAGATAGGAGAGGGCTTTATCTCACTGCAGCACTCATCTCCGTTGGTGCTCTTGGCACAGTTGCCAAAACTTAGAAGTTAGGGTTCAGTTCCTCAGGGAACCAGCAGAAGGAGCTTCCAGCTCTCACTTTACTTTCCAGTGGGGAAATGAATGGCAAATACTCCTCCCTCAGCAGTAATACAAGCTGTAGAGGTCTTACAGTTCTCCCAGCTCCACAAGAGCCTCCTCCCAGCAGCACGGTTCCTGAGCCTTTTCCCACACACCTCCCCAGGGCTGTAGTTCCTGTAGAAAGTGCTGAAGCACAGACCAGTAACACACCCTACAGCTATCAAAGCCTTGCAGTGCCTTACTTGGGAGTTAGCTACAAACTCCCAACTCCTTTAATGTCTCCCACTGCTTACCTACACTGAGTCACAGCATGACTGCTTGCCCTAGAATTGCTATCTTTGACATTTAAATAACAACAGTGTGCAAATGAACAGCATTAGTCATTTGTGCTAGTATGAACAGATAGATATAAAGGATCCTCCAAACTCCTAAGGCCCAGTCGTCACCTGCACAGGACAGGAGAACCACAAAACAGCAGCAGAGGTGACTTTTTTCCCTGCATGGATTTTTTTTCCTAGGAAGCTCTTTGGAAGAGATAGTCTCAGTCTCCAGACTGTTTTCGCTGTGGTCTCACCTACGCTGGCTGCCACAAGAACTTCTCACCCACTGGTTACTGGTGCAGTAGTTCAGCAGGAGAGCAAAAAGCCAAACGCATAACAAGGGCAAGTCCTGCACACACCCAGCTGCTCACACAGCTATGCCATGTCCAGGGAGAGGAGGGCAAGCAGGATGGGAAGGAGGAATGAGTTGACTGCTCTAACAAACATGGGTAGCTGCTACTGCTTGTTCCTCTGGGGTTAGCCTTTCCCTCAACTTTGCACTAGCTAATTACGTGGGAAGTTACTTTGCGGTTTGGGGCACAGCCTGCAGAATTCCTTTCACAGAATAAAGGTGATTTTTTTACTTCTACCACGAGAACACATGGCTAAAGCACTGAAACCCAAGCAGTGCAGACATAACCGCTCTAAACAAGTGAAATAATGGACAGAAATAAGAGAGCACAAAGTGGTTCCAGCTAAAGACTTAGAAAGAACAATTAAAAAAAAAAATCTAAAGCTAAAAATCGCCTCTACCAGACCTCTGTCTTGCACAAACAAAATGATTTCCAAAAAGGTTAGGAGACACAACAGAGCCTGTGTGATCCTCTTTGTAAGGCAGTAGGCAGCATGGTGTAACAGGAGCTTTACACCAAGAAGTACCACATTCAGTGTTCTCAACATGTCTTTTCTTTCAAGTTACTGATACTCACAGAAGAGCTGCTGTTTTGGCAGAGATTAGCAGTTATAAAACACAAAAACCTCCTCTGTGGCATTACTAACACTGTGTTTCATAAAAGACAGGCAGACCTTTTTCTAGCTGGCAAAAATCAATTCCAAGAGCTGAAAACAGGTTTCTGTCCTCACATGTCTAAAATGTTTAAATGCTCTGAGTCTTTAAAACCAAAATGAAAAACTATAAACCTACACACAGTATAAGACACATTCTGACAGGCTGCAAATAAATTTGATATCTTCTCTCTTAAATCCATCATTACATGTAGTGGTGTTTGATTTTATTAAACTAATAACCATATAAGTTAGCTTTTATTATATTTCTGCACATGCTTAAAAATCAAACTATTAAGAGGTACTCAGAGCAACGGGTCTGTACTGTATCATAATGGGCTTGGGTTTTCTTTATTCCACAGCTGAATTTAAACTATTCAAAGCTTTTTAAACCTGCTTTTAAACCCTAACGTCCAGAATATTCCTTGGAGTAGGTAGATCGTATTTTCATCACAAATTTTCAACTCTTATTTTAGAAGTGCCAGACTGGGGTTTGGGTTTCATTATAAGCTGCAATGATAACAGAGAAGTAAGGAAAAAAGAAAGAAAAAAAGGATGCAAATGCCAGTCTGTGTCTGGCAGGCAGAGCCTGCAACACCCTGTCACAGGTGCCCCCCCCCCAAGACCAGAGCATGGTCTACTCCCAATCCTGATGCAGAAGAACTCTGTAAGCAGGTAGCTCAAACTGAAGAACAAAGTGCTGTGCAGCTGAAATGTTAAAATTTCTGATGTCTCACAGTGAAAACATGCATTTATTTCAGCCCTTTTCAGGGCTTGCAAGGCACCAAATGGACCTTGAGGCTCAGCAGAACATGGGGTCTTAACAAACCAAGATCCAAAGAGACTCAAACTAGAAAACTGTGGTTCTTGAAGAGAAATATTTTTTAATTCCCAACATGGACTTTAAGGACAGCCTCCTTTTTAAAATACCATATTTAGTTTAGTTTTAAAAAGCACAGATTTTAATTCAAGCCTATTGCAGCCTGTGATCCTTAGGGCTGCACAGCTACACAAGGACTTTTCATTTTAACAAATAATCTTTTTTCCTCCCAACCCCTTTGTCTCCAGTTCTGTAACTTGGATGATGTTCTAGCATAACACTAACTTCTCCAAGCTCCATCCATTAACTTTCTATCTACTGGGTGTATGCTCTCTCCTGAACAAAAAGAAACAAACAAAAAAATCTCTAGCCTAAATAAATGCAACTGTTCTAAGCACAGCTGTCTCTTGCTATCTTCTAAGATTTCAGGTAGAAAAACTTGAAATTCTAAAAGCAGTGTGGTAGTTTGACCTGGACCTGTAGAATTAAACCCACTTTGTTCATTTTGCAGTTATACAAGTTACAGTGGGAATGGAATGTCAAGAGGAAAAAATTAATGACAATAAAATTGTTACATGCTCATGTTAAATCAGCAAGGGTAGCAACTAATTTCATAAACCATTCCTAAAAACTGTAATAATTTCATTAGTTTGAAAGAAGAATTACAATAGAAAGAGCTCAGAATGTGATTAGCTTGGTGAATTTCTGACATATTTCAAGCTATAAATGCTGAAATACAAAATGGATATATTGGGGAATATTTCCTAAGAAATTATTCTAGCTTAAATACAGAAGTTAGCGGAAAAGGAAGCAGCAGACTGGTATGTAACTAATGTTTATTTACATCCTACTTCTTCCTGTACTCACAGATAAAAACTGTCTGTCCTGTAAGTCACTGGCCCTCCTGTCTTAAAAGCATATTTAAAGTTAAAGCAAATTCAAAGTCAAAACAAACAAATAAAACAAGAATTGCAGCATATGATCCACTCAATTTACTCTTAGGTTCCCAAGACTCCAAACAAGTCCACTTTGTTTCAGGAAACAAAAAGATTCCTGAATTCGCCTTGTCACTGCAACTGGTAAAGAATTTTCTAAAAAAACCTCAACATTTCTAGCTGAAAACAAAAAGTGCTACCATGAACAAAATTGTTTTCTCCCTTCCCACAGGAAATTAAGTTTTCCCATAACTAAAAGGCTGTGCTAGCTTGCTTTTGATCAAGTGACCATAGGTTTAAATTTATTTTCACTGTATATTTTGTTGTCTCTTTCCACCAACCATTTCTATTTCCCTTTTCTACCTCTGAAGGCAGACTATTAGACCTTAACGAGATAAGAACGGATTATGAGATCCCTGTTAGCCAGGACCCTGCAAATATCAGTTGTTCCACACACAATGTGCACAGGTCAAAACGATGGCATTATCTTTTTTTCTTTTCTTCTCCAAAGAACCAAGTGTAAGGAGCCCCAGAACCCTTGTGAAATTATGCATAAAGACATACAGAAAAGCCTATGAATGAATTTATGCATTCTGAGCATGCTGACACATTCATTTTTATAGTGTTTCTCTACCATATGAAGTGTTTTGCTACTTCTTCAGTGATGGAAAGTACTGCAGAACATTAACACCAGAAAGCAAGGCTGAGAGTGGCTTATGTTATCAGATACTTCCTGATTGGTGCTTTTGTCTCTGAAAAATCAGAAATAGATTTAAAAAGCTTCATAGAAAAAGATTTTCATTATATTTTCCCACCAAATTAGAATTATAAGAATTCCCTCTCACTGTTTCTTCCCTAAACATCTGACCGCAACCAAATCTACTAATTTTAAAATCAATCTGAAAGATCTAGGTTTATTTATTTTTGTTCCCATAATGGATGATAACTGAACAAGGAAAAAGGAACGAACACAAAGCTGAAAGGAGATTTCCTATAGAAAAACATTTCAAGTAAGTTCTCCAATAGCTTTTATTTATAATTAAATCTAATTAGATAAATATATATGGAAACATATGATGCTGTTATTTGATAACACACTTAAATGATTAAGGAGGAATCATTAGCACTACTCATACACTCATCATTTGAGAAACAAAATCAGTGTAACAAAAAACTCCCACATCACCCGTATCCCCAGTTCCCCCATCCCACTGCCCAAATTGCACAGCTATAATTTTGGACTTTCCTTTAAAGGGAACATATAATCTCTGATATAGTCTGCAAATACATTCTCCAATTAAAGAATCAACACCTTTATGAGCAACACAAACCTCTCTGACAGTAACTTGCTAAATGAAAAATTATCAAAATCTAATTTCTCTCAGACTGCATACAGAAATATTAGGCTTCAGTAAGTTGGAGACAAAAAATAAGTTTCTTTACCTAGTCAATGTCAAATTGGTACCACTTACAAAAATGAAATCTACAAAAAAACTTTTTTCTTTTTTTAAAATCTTCAAAAATTCTGCCCTTCAAAGTTGGGCTTTTTCAGGTTGTATAACACTCTAACTTACTTTTGGATGCTGCTATTTAAGTGTTTACATTGAATCTTCCTTGTTTACCAGTTCTTCGAAGGTCTAGTGCTACACATCACTCCTACACAGATGGTTTTGTAATCAATGTGATATTTAAAAAGCAGTATTAGCAGCCATTATTTCCCTAATAATAAACTGTCAAACCTTACCTCATTCTTGCCTTGCTGTAAACGACCAGAGGTCTGTTTAAGGATGATTTCCCAAATAGGAGCCCAATGTTATATTTCTGAGCAGCTCCCCAAAATACTCAAGGATTATTAACACTATTAAAGCTCCCCAAATCCCCCCGAAGATTATTAACACAATTAACTGTGTATTTGCCACATCAAACTCTGTGTCTACAGAGCACAGAAAATTAGCAATTTCCCACTCTGCCTACTGCAGTACTCCTGAGATACTCTTACAAGAGAGCTGCTTTGACCAAAAGTCCAAGCTTCAGTTTTCACTGACATTTATTCCCAGGCTTCAGAGTGCAGTGAAGGCACCCAGGATCTTTCAGAATACAACTCGTTGTTTTTTGACCTTGAAAACCCAGAGAGGCCCTAAGTTGAACGTTCAGCAACACTTCTCCATCTTTACTTCTCACAGGTTAGCAGCAGAGACCAGAAAGAGCATGAAAGAAGAGATGGGAGAAGGAAATAAGTCTGGAGGGAGGTCCATGAGCATCCCTTTTCATGGGTCCCTATAGCTGGTAAAGAGCTCAGTATTATATGTTACAATTGAAGTCAGCTAATCACATGTGATTTATAGTTATAAAACAAACCTCCTAGCAAGGCAACACGCAAGAAACCAAAAGAGATGGTTAATGAGGCTAAACCCCAGCAGGGTAAATACTGAATTTATATGCTTTTCATACCTGTAAGTAACCACCCACGAACACCCAGGCATTTGAGGGGCACAACTGCCAGAACAGAAATCCTCCAGCAGAGTAGCAAGGACCTTGCAGATGAAGGCAAAGAACACACCTCAGTGTACCCCGGCACATGCGCTCCCAACCTTACACTGCTGTTACAACCACTGTTACTTATGCAATGCCAATTCATCCTTCTTTTATCTGAGGCAGCACATCCCCAGCGACCAAAGTCACACCGCCAAGGCTGAGTGATCAAATTTCCAACAGCATTTTCTGTTTTACCCAGAGCAAGAACAGTGAGAGGACACTTTGTATCTCATTGCACAGAATTCCCAAAACACCCAGACCAGGAATATTGAAAAGACAGCATAACCTGTGTGTGTAAGACTCTCAGTTTAACACCAAGAATTTCTGTTCAAGTGTAGACACATCTGAAAGCTACTGCAGTTGATTCAACCTGTGTTGATATGGACGTACAATGCAATTAAAAGTCACACCGTACAGTTGCTGGCGCTCAAGTGTAAATGTTTAAGCTCTTTGCCATTTCTAAATCTGCTGCTCCCCTTTTAGGCACTGAAGTTTCTGCAGTGTTTTCACGACCGCTATCAGAAGTACAGGAACACACAGTAAACATCTGGCACTTCTAACCAGAGCACTTTGGGAATTTATCCAGTTGCAAAAGCAAGCTGCACCAAAATAAAAGCACATCTGGTAACTCTAGTCCCTAGAGGCTGCTTTTTATCACTAAAAAACTCTAGCAATACAATTAAAAAAATAACTTAAAAGGATTGGAAGAGAAAAAGGAAAAAAAAATATAACAAACTTACTTCCATTTTAGTTTAGAAATCTGAAAAACAGAACAGTTAAAAACGGTTTAGATCCTGAGCTATTTATGTAAAAGCAAATTTAAATATTAAGTCCACATGGCTACAAAGCTTGTTACATGCAATTGTTTTATCTCAGATAGAGATGATACTCAGCGACTCATGTAATTCCTCTGAAAAATTCTCCTTTTTGATCCACAGCCACACACACTGCCAGTCTCTGTCTCATCTTGTTCTGGATTCACTTGGAACCAGAGCAACTTCAAAGTGGTAAGAAATTGAACTTGGCATACACAGAGCTGATAGTTTGGTGATTTTAAGCCACAGAATGTAAAGATACAAATCTTATTACAGCTCTAACTACACACCGTAAACATACCTAAAGAATAGGAAGGAGTGCCTGTCACAGAGAAAATGTGTTGTGGAAGTCCACTTTGCTGTAGATTTTCATAGCCCCTCTTAAGGGCAAAATGACCTCTCCTTCATAAGTCTAGATTTACTTAATTTCTAAACTGCATTCCCATCTCAATGGAAGCAGATTTACTAGGTAACTAAAGTAAATTATTTTCAATTAATACTTTCCCCTTCTTTTTATTTTTAATGGACATTGTCAGTAACCTTGCATTGGAACATTTACAGCATCCTCATGGAGATCTAGAGCCAGAAGTAGACAAAAAGTTCCTTTAACTAAAGAACAGACTCTGTTGTTCCCTGTGTGAGCTGGTTCATCTCTTCAGCCAGCCAACACGGTGACTTGCACTGGGTTACACACTGAACAGAAGTTTCATACAAGATTTGGACACATAGGAGCTACTGTATTTTCCAGTATCTGCAGTGACACTGATTACATCCACTAGTTAAAAGCAACCTAGGAAAGGTCACATAAATTAAAAAATTAAAACAACAAAGGCAAATTAAACAAGTATATACACACAAAAAAAGCACCCAGTGACACAACAAGCAACATGTAAACAGGAGCCTCCTACTCGCACATCAGTTCCTCTGCTTCTGCCAAGATCTTTTCTGTAGCAAGAGCAGTGGGAAGGTGCATCAAGTGCAGCTGAGAATCAGGATATGAAAAAATATGCTTTAATTCCACCTTTCCTTTTACCCACTATGCTGGTTTGATAAAAAAATAAAAAGGTTACCTTATAGCTCAATAAATAGGCTGCACCCTCAGTTTTTCAAATACACACTCTCTCCAACTCTTTATGGGACAACAGTCAAATGTGTTCCTACTTAAATGTCACGCAGCTTCTTTTCTCCCCAGAGAGAAGGGGATGCTTCCTCACTCAATCCAAGGGCTAGCTGTCAAGCCATGTCTCAGAAACTACTCGAGGTAACAGCTAAGCAGCCTCTGACACCCCCCCTTCTGTCTCCCCCCACCCTGGGCACACACCGCACAACTGAGAGCCTGTTCCCAACCCTACCTGCTCTTTATCAAGCAGAGATCTCCTACGCTTCAGACATCCTGCCAGATGGGTAACAACGATGACTTCTCATGTAAAACTCTGATCAGCAGATGAAGGATGACTTATTAATGTTACCGCACTCCTGCCAAGCTTTCAATAGCTGAATCTCCAGTGGTTTCATGCCAGGAAAAATGCCTGCAGCTGAAGCATTTATCCTCAAAGGGATTTATTTAAGTTTACTATACTTCTTTTTCCTCTTCTAAACTTAAGCTGCTTTCTGTAAGAGGTAAGCTATTTGCTTAGTCCATCTAGTCCCATAATTGGTTCAGGGTGTGTACTTCAGTACTTAAACATAAAAAGGAATTGCACTACAACACATATTTTGGAGGCTGTTGTTTTGAAATTTTGCTCATGAGTTCAGGTCACCCCCATTTTTATGCTTTATTTTCTCAAAACCCCATTCAAAATGTTGCCTTAAGGATAGAAAGAATGTTCCAAAAGACTTGCTGTCCTCACTGAGATTGCAGCATTCCTGCTCTAACAAGAAAACTTTCAGCTCTGCAAAAAGGTTCAGTAAGGCTCTGTTGTGTTGCTTGCTGCCATTCACCAGCACTGACAGATCCATACAGCCTCTAATTTAAATATTTACTATTAGTAAATTTATATTACTATTTGATCCAAATGCTCCAGTTGCAATTTAACCTCTGCACTGAGGGCTCTCCAGCAGGGAGTGGGCAGACAACCCTTGCCCCTGAAGGCTCACAATCTAAAAGTGATTACTTGTTAGGCAATGATAAGCATGTTTGTGGCTGTAACATTCAAAGCAAGAAGCCAAAACCCCTCAGGCTTCCAGAAGAAGACAGAAAAAAGGGGGATAACAGCATGATTAAAGTATAATCAAATTTAACATTTTAATGCACTGCTATCTTTGAGAAGGCTTAACATTATGTCCAGATAAATCCATTTACAGTTACAGCATTGCTATATACTTAGCCTTACTTCTTCCCACTGGTTTGGTGCTATCTCAAAAACAAGGCACTGAACACTGCAGATCTTGAAACAAACCTTTCCAGTGAAACAGACAGCGAAGCTTTCCCTTCCAGTCAAATCTGTCAAACAGATAATGAAGCTTTCGAGTATACACTTCAACTCAAAAAAAATAAAAATACAGAGAAGGATACATTTCACTCAATCTCATCTACAGACAGATACCACTTCTGCTTCAGCACTTAAGACCGTTCCGTGATTACCATAGCCTTCTCCACACACCCACAATAAAGTTTTTGGCAGCCACCTTCACAGACACACAGTCATGTACCATGTCTGTCTGACTTTTACAGCCAGTGTGCTATTTGCTTGAATGGCCAAATCAGGAAATCAGTGCAGAGGCAGCTTCCCCTTACTGCAAGTGCTTGCCGTTTGAACTTGTTTTAGCAAGTTTCATATCACTTAAGGGTAGCACAATAGCCGCTCCCCAGCTGCTACAGAAATAAATGCAGAGTTGCCCTCTAACTGGAAGAAAACAAAAGAGGTTTTGTTGTTGCCATTGTTTCAGTACACAGCCAAATCAGGTAATTTTCACATCCTTCAGCAGGCCCCAGGCAAGTCCCCAGGACTCTGTGCAAGAGTGAGGAACAAGTAAGGCAAGTTCAGGATACAGCATTAACATCATAAAGACCTGGCAGAAGAAGGGTCCTTGCCTTCTTCTAAATCACCTTCTAGCCCTTCCATCAGCACACCAAGATTTCAAAAAACAGGGGATATGAGAAGTCTGAGCTTGTGCAAGTACACCACCACTGATTTCAGCACCTTGGCTCTCACTGTGACTTCCATCAAGCACAAGGCAAGGCCTTCAGAAAGAGGTGCGATCCAGGCCCCCTTGCTGCCCTGGTGTCCTGACTCAGGACTTGTCCTAAGGCAATTTCTTCTTTAACATCACTTCTGGCAGTATTTATATAGGCATGTATGATGGACAGGGTATCACCTATTCAGACACACAAAGCAGAAACAACGGAGAAAATGCTGCTTTTATCTTGTAACACCACCAGAAAACAGCAGTTCCAGTGCAGTGGTGCTGCTGAGAGACCAGACAACTACAGTGTTCCCCTCCCACAGGCACGAAGAGACCTCCATGCACTCCCCAGTGATCAGGTAGTACAGCCCTACAGGCCTCAAACACCTTCTCTTAGAACAGGGTAGTCTGGAAGCATCCTACAACTATCAGGGGACAGCAGTGTTTACTTGAGCTTTCGGTTTGCATTTCAAGGTGTTGACTCAACACAAAACAAAACACAACACAGCCACAGATTTCCTACACAGTGACCTGTATCACCTCACAACTGAATGCAAGTCATCGGTGATACAGCAGATCTATTCATAAGTGTGACTGGCATTATTTTAACAAGGTTTTACTCAAGAACATTAGGACAACTAGCCAACCACTTTATTTATATGTTCCTGTTATCTCATCTGCACACTTGGGTTACTGCCTGTGTGGGGGGTGTACAGCAATAATATACATATGACTACATACCCATAAGCCATCAGTCAATAGTTTAGGATTTGTCATGGCCAGACCAAAATGTGAACACAACCATCCACTTAAGATAAAGTTTTGTAACAGCCTGTCTTTCCCTAATAATTTTGCCTGCCAAATTGTGCCTCAAGTACATTTTTTCTAAATAAGAAAAATTTTATCAAGGTCTAGAACTCTATAATAGTTTTTGTTCCCTTTTAGACTAAACAGCAATTCTAATCTCTGTTTCAAGTTCCTCAAAGGCTAAAACAAAAACCCTTTCTCTTAGATATAAAACCACCAAGCGACTTTGGATTAACAGAGTTTAAGTAAATTATTCCTTTAAGCCTTCACGGGTTTCAGTTTCCCAAGAACAGACTTGCTTTAGGAAGCCAAAGTGAAGGACTGTTCTGTACCCCCATCACAAAGCTTGGGACATCCACGCACAGCACCAACTGACTCAGCAGGAAAGATCCGAAATGGTGACCTTAAGAAGGCAGGTGATGTGCTACTGCTGTAAGCTCTCAATTCTTGCAAAAAGACACAGCCATCTCAGTGTTGACTGTGAAGAAGCCCCAGCTCAGAAGGCCTTTACAGAAATACCAAAGTTGAATCCTTGCTCACCACACATAAGCATGCATGAGATGGTTGTTATCTAGGATTTGAAGGCAAGAAAGAGTAGAGCCAGCACAACAACCAGCTGGCAGGCAGACAGACAGCATTCTTTAGGTTTGATGGAAAGTTGCAGCCTTCTCCCGAAACATGGGTAATGGCTTATTGTGCTGCTTGTTCTGTTACAAGTGGGAGAGCTACTGTTTGGTTAAAACACTCTGTACATGACAGATCATTATGGCAATCCTGCTCCTGATTCAGTAGGGGCATCCTATCTCTGTCTCATCATGCCATGCATCAGATGCTACCACCTTCCACAATACTTGAATTCTATGCTCTATGCTCCTTGCGTCTCCAGCTCCTGGATCTTGGTCAGAGTTTCTTCACATTGAAACAAACAAAGTTATTTTTGAACAAAGAACTAGACTCTGCTAGCACTTGACACTTATATTGCATAAAAGGTTCAACTTCCTACTCTATATAAAAGCCTTACTGCATTATACATTGTGTAATCCTGTCTCAAAAGGATTATGGCCCAAAAATTCAGTTGAATTGCATTAGATTTCATACTGTATAACACAGTAGTGTTTGAGGAAGGCAAAGTTTCAAGTTTGACCAGTTACAAAATGGAAGAACCTTTAAGTCTCTGCTGCGGGCTAGAAGCTGGAATAAATATTTTATCTTCTACATTAGCTAAACTTTGACCACAGGAGAAATCACAAAGTAAAGTCATACTAAAAAGAGTTTGCAAGTATTAACAGTGTATTGAAATTATTCCTTAATACGTGACTATTCTGAAAACTGATTTAATAATTACACTCCTCAGGGAGTGTAATTGAGTTTTCAACATATAGTTAATCTGGGTACAGCACTTAGTGCTCTGCATAGCCGAAACTGGCCATATTCACTGAAACTTGCTTTGTCAAATTAAGAGAAGCAAGTTGTAATAAAGCTTTACTTCCACTCCTAAAGAAAGAAGAAACAACTGGCTGTATATGTACAGGAAACAAACAAAATGAGTAATCGTGAAGTGGCTTTAAAACAGAAACAAAATCCTCACCAAAAATTCAAACAGTCATGGAGATGAAGGCCAACAGGATTAGACTACAAGATCTCAAGTTATATAAATAAGAGCAATAATGCTAGTGTGACTCATTTATTAGGGAATCTTTACTGCCTTCAGTTAACAAAAATAATGTGATGATGGCACACTTGAAATTATCAAGTTACATAAAATTATTTCTTGCCTCTGAGTTGCTGTTTGTGAATAGCTGCAATTTGAACAGAAACACAAATAAAGATCCTTCTATTCACTCCCTCATTGTAGCATGGACTCAAAACTTAAGTTTTTTAGCAATGAGCAAAAGTATAATCAGATTAACATAGAGTATTCAAATTTGCCCAGTGAGACTTGCACTTAAGCTTTTTATTTACGAGATCTACAACTCTATCATCCAAGGCAAGGGTCAGCAAGAAATTATCAACCAGGTAATGTCACCACAGACAGCTACTACAGTCTTCTGCAGTCCTCCTCTGTGACATTTTTCACTGTCAAAGCCACAACAGACTACAGGTCTGATCCTCCAACTCCCAGACAAGGTCTCCCTGACAACTCTAACACCATCTCACCAACCACTGCATGACAAACTATTTCTTCTTAGTAATTTTAAGTCACTGAAAACCCACAGGACATAAAATTATAAGTTACCACAACCATGCCAAAACCCAGTACAGCCAAAACATAGCAGCAAAGTGCAGCTATTTCTCTAGAGATGAAAGCTAAGAGATTTCTAGTGTTTTGTTTCCTCTAATGCACAAAACCAAAATGCCAGCAGCATGCTCCTTGGTAGAAGCCAAAAGACCACTTAAAAGTCTCCATTTTCAAGATGTCTTAGACTACATAACTTATTTCATTACTTTATCCCACCTCAAACAGAGTACAAAAGCAGTTTCAGTTTCCTCTATGATCCGCTCTGACTCTTGGAACTCCTGTGGGCAGACAAGAACACCACGAGTTATGAATGCACTTTGTCTTTGGCATTCACTGAACATCTTTAATTTATGATTTACAATTACATTACAAAACGCACATACACACAAATGTGTCTTACAGATCAAGCCATCTTTCCACAGTTAACAAATGATGCAATTTATTCAGTCATCACAGTCCAGATCAGACCAGTGACACTGTAAGACATCACACAAGCAATACAATAGCATGTACTGAAGAACTACTGAAACTCATTTAACAAATAAAACTCATCTCGTAAAAAAATCCCATGGGAGTCTTTCGCTGCAGTATATCATCTGTGTTTCAGACTCAACATTCCAAAATATTTAGCTTTTTCTACAACAAAGAATTTAACTTGTGTTGGAATGACTACATGCAGGGAAAAACATGGCATTCATACAAAAGCCACAAAATATCACACTTTACTGTGTTTCTTCATGCAGCTCTTAAGAGCTAATTCATAGCATCTACAAACATCGTATTTTCCTCTGTTCAGAGTCCAGTATCCCTACGTGATGCTTTGCCAGATTAGCACTAGATTAAGCTAGAAAGGCAGCCCAGGGAGGTAGGACCAATCTGTTCCTTTGACAGCCGTGCAGAACTTCAAAGAAAGACCCTACCTTTGGACCACAAATGGCATGACAACAAAATAACCATTCCCACCTACAAGGGCAGAGATGCTAAAATGCTTCATTTTTTTTCACCTGCTCAAGTTTTAAAACTTTTATATTGCATCACCATTTTTCTGATGTTCTTGTTCTAAGACTTCCCTCTCCTTGCAATTCTGCAGATTCCTTTGCACCAAGACTCGTGCAGCGCACAGATGTGGGTCACAAGACACATCTGCGAAGATGACTGGTTCCAGCACTTACATGTGTTTCAGTGTGGACACAGTAACAAACACAGAAGAGCTCTCTGCTCTTCACCTGACATCTCAGGAGCATCCTGAGGTAGACATACTGAGGAGATCATGAAAGGGAAGCAGCAGTGAAACAATCCTCACAGCCATTATGCCTGTACCTCCACTTCCCCATCAATACTTCCTGTCCACCAGATGCAATTGTCACACACAAATACAGTTGTGGGTGTGCCTGCTGGGCCTACATGCAACCTTGGGAGCAGAAAAAAGGAAAAAGAAAAAAAAGTGATGAAAATTGCACCATTTGTAACTCTCAATTTAAGAACAAAGAGCAGCTTTATCCAAAACAAGCGTCAAGAGGTAGTTGTAAATGAAATTCAAGACTTTCGCTTGAAAGAAGCAGGCTTCTTTCCACAACTTAAATCTCCTTGCTCTATTTCTCTCTCCTCTTCAGATGGTATCAATCTTCAAATAAAGACTGTGCATTTTCCCTGTAGATCAATTACTTTAAATATAACAGGAATACTGTGCAAGTATCATCACCGAAAAGCTGAATGCTCAAAACCAGTTTGTTACTCTGATCCGTGTATATTCTGTTTGTAGATCAGCATATATGCCCTGCAATCAGAGGCACAACGACACATTTTAGCATGCAGGGTGCGTCCTCCCTTTATCATCACCTCCCCTTCGTACACACACCCTCAGTGTTCCTTCAGCCCGAACTACGCTCCTTCTCATATTAAATTTAGAAACAGAACTCTGAATCACCAGTTCCTGTTGTTGCAAGTAGCTAGAAAGAGATGAAGCAAAAGAAGTTTCCTAGTAAATAGTTATAGAATATACCTGCCCACCACATTAGACCTCATTGTTAAAAAGTGTTTTATAAGCCTAGAACAAGAGATTGTATAGATTTATATGAAACTAAATAATTTCATTTCCTGGGTGTCTAATTCTTCCTAGAATCCTATCGATTCTTATGCATAACAGTACTGTGCAGCAACAGGAGATTAACTATCCACTATAACACAGAAAAAAAACCCTCCCAAAAAAACACTCAAAAATACTGCTTATAAACTCATCGCTTGTGAGCCTCGTGCTGCACTTACTCCATTCCATCCTACTTTTCCTTGACACTTCTTTAGATGCACCTACAAGAAGAACAGAAAGATCTGAGCTGCTACTTTGCAAGAGAAGAGCAGCACAAAGACTCCAAAACTGGTTATATGCAAGAAAGATCAGTTCCAGAAAAAGGAGAGTAGAGTTTGGACAGCATTACACACAAGCTAATCTACGGTGCAGAGAGGAATGGCTTCCTAGCACAAGCAGAGTGGAAATGTACCCATGTTTCCCAGTTTGAGTCCATGAGGAACCGTATGCATGGTTAGGAAACTCTTGACCACCACTTGTGAACTCCAGTTTCTTCCACTGCTCTCGAAATGGCTCTCTCACCATTACAAATGCGTGTCTTATTTCCAATTGCCCGACTGCAGCTCCCAGCCATCACTTCTGTGCCATGCCTGTTTCTGTGAGCATTTTCACCTCCAGCACGCTCTCCCTCAGAAGGTGCTCTCCACCGTTTATCAACTCACTCCACTTTTTCTATCAAGAAACAAGAGATTAGACACAGAAGGAGCTTTTCAAGCTCTCCTTTGTGGTACCAGAACACCAATCAGCTTTCAAGTATCTCCTCTGACTCTTATCTGAACACTCTCGTTTTCAACAGGCTGCCCATGACCCCAGAATCACACGATTCACCTTCGTTTGCCCATTGTTATACTCCCTTGCTGCCCTGTAAGAGGGCAGTGACATCCAGTTGTTCACTCACTGTACCCCCAAGGAGTCTTCTCCTCAAATGCCTAGTCTGTCACTACACTGAAGTAAAACACCTGCAGGCCCCACGATATTACAGATTATATTAAAATGTATCTTGATTGATACAGCTCACCAGGTTGCCCAAATTACTCCGTGCAAGCTGCCTTGTCCTCATTTACCACGCTGCCTAGCATGGCATGGCCTGCCAGCTGTATCAGTACAGATTCTGTCCTCATCTCTAGATACTTGATGAAAAGGTTTAATGGAATCTGGGCTCACCTCAATCCTTAAAACAAGATTTCCAGAAGCATTCCCATTTGATAATGATTCACCGTAAATGACTAACTTCTAAACATCAGTTAGTCAGTTCTTAATTCACTTACTTTTGCAATATCACATAGCAGTAACGTGTCAGGACAGGAGTTCCAAAGGGGCATAGCAGTCCTAACTGACTGCCTCTGCTGTTGCTGAGAAAGCAAACCATAGACAGGACTGAGGAGGAGCTGGGGAGTAGCAGAGGACTGCAGGGGTTGGACTGTCTCCCTGCCCTTGCATCAGATGACTTTTGAAGACACAGCTTTACTACATCACCTGCAGTCCTGGTTGCTTTAACTTTTCCTATATTTTGATGACTATTAGAGTCAAGATAGCTGGAATATGATTAAGTCAGTCATCCACCCTTCCCTTGTTTACTCTGATACAGTTAATTTTAGGAACCTCAGTTATTAAAAATTGTTTCCAGGCCTACAGAATTTTCAGTAAGGTCTTTAAAACAATCAAGCCACAGCCCTGCTGATTCACATATGTGCATCCCTAGAAGGACTCTTTATTCATTAAGACAGATTTAATTCTCTGTTGGAATGGCATTAATGGCATCACATTCTACGCCTTCCCAAATACAGAACAGTATTAACAAATATTTCTACTTTTCTTGCAAAAGCTACATTTATTATTTCTGTCTAGTAATTGGAACTATTTCTAGCATATTTCAGCTGTATAAAACATGCAGTTAATTCTCTAACTTACTTCCTAACTTCTAACTTGTGCTAATTTTCATGTATCCATTGTCCCCTTAATTACCGTTTTTACTTTGAAATTTCTAGATGTGTCCTGAAGCCAGATGGCTTTTAGTGTAGATGTCTTTTTTCTTTAAACCAGAATTTCAGCCTTTGGTATATTTAGTATCTTCTTACAGAGATTGCTGTTTTCCATTCACATTTTTTTCCTACAATAACATCAAGTTCTCTGTGATGACAAAAGATGCTCTTTTGAAGCATTAAGTATAATTTCTTTGGGGCTGTTCTCTGTTTGTCTATCCTTTACATAACTGGGTCACACTCGATGGTCCCATGGCAACCACCAACTTCCAGCTGTGTGATACCAAAGTCCACAGTAGCTGTCTCAGCTGAAGAGCCAAAACAAGAACTGACCTGCAATGGGCTGAATTTCCAAGGCACTGAACACCTTCCCGTGATGTCAACAGGATGTTCAGCACTTTGGAATCAACAAAACAGAGTGCATAAAGGGAAACAAACCTGTAGGTTCGCTGATCAGCCATTTTGGACATCTCCAAAAAAGCATTTAAAAAAAGACGTATATTAATTTCTCCTATTCTTTTGACTGTAAAGGTAAGGTATGTATCAAGTAACCAACTTGGTAAGTCAACCAGACTGGACAACATACACATTCAGGCTCCTCCTCATCAGCCTGACCCTCACTCAGGTTAACTGCTTCTGCATACTTCAGCCATCTGCTGTTTGTTTCAGGAACAAGGCAAAATGAACCAACCTCAGTCCAATCCCAGTGGGACACTGCCACAGAAACTGCACTGCTCCTTGGTAAAGAAAGGCAGTGCAAAGCACATGCACTTGGAGTGTAGATACGACATCCCTTATCTGCCCAAGATGAAAGCATCTATGCTCTACCTAGATTTGTACTGCAGTCAATTAAACTTTAGTACAGAATCAGTCCTTAGCCTCTAGGAGCAAGTCTTTCACAGGGCAGTAAATCAAAGTATGCAGCAAGAAGACCACAGCATTTGGCTTTGTAATCGCCTGAACAGTAAGAAAAATATTTGGAACCTTTCATTTTCACAACGTCATTAAAATAATATGCTAACTATTCATACACAGCGATCTGTTAGATGTTCTAGAAGCATGGTAGCAGCAGAGTCTGCAGATGGAATTCTGCAGATGGACTTTTCCACATAATCCCACATGGCTGCTGAAGTACATACTTGCATGCATTTAGTTAAAGCAGAAATTCCTTATGATGTTTCACAAGTCTAAATTCAGTAGCTGAAAAGGAAATAAGCTGGGTTCTGGCTGTACATCAGCAACTTATTTTGTACAACTGAAAATGACTAAGGAAAAACACCTACAGTGGTTCAGTCATTAAAACAGTGTAACAGTCCATTAAAAAGCAAAATGGAGAGCTGTGCCCATACCTTCTCCAACAAATTCCTCCTGAATTATGCAGCAAATATTCAAAACCAACAGGCTGCAGAGACAGTTCAGCCTGAAGTGTACAATCCCTGTGCTGGATTCCTCTGTCCCCTCCTCTCAGGTTTGAGGTAAACATAACTATGCAGGTTGCCAAAAGCATCAGATAACAAAACATTCAGCTTTTTTCTACTACCCAGATTTTGTTTAAGTTCCCTGCTACATACACATATCTAAAAAAAATTTTGTATGGGATGGGAAGAATTTCAGTTTGGGGTGGAAGTCCACAATTTGCTGGGAGGGCTTGTGTTCCTCTAACTTCCTTTATCCTCCTCCCATGAGCTTAGAAAATCTCAGAGTCAATCAGTAGCTTTATCCATTTAAGAAGTGCATTCCATTCACTATAAAAGATTAAATATGTGAACTAGAAGTTTCTACTGTAACTTTCAGTCATCACACAGTTAATGACAGCTTTAAGATGCCATTAACAGCATTTCAAAGGCCTACTGCAAAGGCTGAAGTCAGTTCACATCCTCTCATAATTTCTGCTTAAGGTTAGCAGAGTCTGAAGGACTTACTTGAATATTAAATTCAGATGAAAGTACAGAATGACTTTAAAATACAAGTGTTATTCCTGACTAGTAACACATCTGCATCCACATAAACCCTCGCAAATCCTTAAGAAGAGCCTTCCCACATAACATAATCCACTTTGAGGCTTTGTCTGCATAAGGCACTTTGGATTACTTAAGACAAAAACCATGCAAATTAAAAAACTGATTGATCAAACTGCTTGAGAACCTCTTCAAATGCTCCTTTCCAGATCAGAGTGATTCTCAATTATTCTGCCTCAAACTCGTAGGGCAGTTGAAGCAATTCACTTCAAATTCACACCTTCGGCTGACTTGAATAATTTCTTAATGGCATGTGAAGACAAGCCCTTAACTTCAGAACCACACACAGAATTTACTTGGGAGTAATTGTCCAAAATATCTCCCCTGGGAGACAGGCCCAGACAACACAACACATCAGGATGCTGGTTCAACACCAAACCATTCTAAGAAGAATGCAACAAGCCACACAATCAGAAGAGCTTGAATTCTGGTAAATGAATTTCTGACTCTGTATTTGCCAGGTTTGTTTTAGAGAAGCATTTCCAGCAAGCACCTAGCTTTAGTTTGAAAAGTCTCTTATTCTGACACAATTATCCATGACTCCTCTTCATTCCTTCCCTCCCCTTTCTCCACAAGCTGCATCCCCCAGCTGCTCTTTCCCAAACCCCAGCCTGTTGCCCCGAGAGCTGACACATGGGGTACAACCTAACACAAAACAGCCCCTTGTTGAAAGATTTCAAGCATCACCTGAATACAATGCAAAACAGCTTGGAACAGAAATTGCAGGTTCAGATCCAGCAGAGAAGTGCCTTGACTTCAGAGGTTCCCTCCCCCACAGCTAGGCTCTCATTGTTTTTTTCCTGGGGATACATTTTCAGATCAGAGCCACAGCCTGCTGCAGATATAGATCAGCTTTGCTCATCCCACCATTCTCAGTCACTGACAAAAAATAGCTCTGGAGGGAGGAGGAAGAGGTTTTCAGCTGTTTTCTTCTCCAGTCCTCTCTAGCCTCCTTTGCAATGAGGGAGAAGCCATTTTCTTATGTTCATGGCCTGGTGTCAGAGTAACTGTTTTCTTACTCTACGGAGCCAGTAAATCTCCAGATGTGCCTGTAAAAGAAATTTAATAGTTGCCACAATGTTCCGGCAGCACCCTCACCAACACAATCACCACACTTTTTATGGAAGAGCTGAAAGAAGCTGGCTGGCACATTACTTGTTTCCTTACCAAAGGCAGGGCAGAGAAGCGGCTGGAGAGGTCCAGATAGATGCTTCTCCTAGGCACACTGATACTCTACAGGGTTCAAAAAAAACACAGAAGAGGGACATTTTCCTAGACAGGATCAAAAATAGATGGCTGGAAAATATGTAATATACTATTCTTCAATTTTCTCATAAACAGTAACTTTATTCTTCTTGAAACGTTGATTGACATTTGATCCTGTTATGAACAACTCTAAGGCCTCCCCCACAGAGCATCTAAGCTGCATCACATTAAAGCTGTTCCTTTCTCCTTGCCTCTAGCATATTCCTAACATTTAAACAACTCTGCTGTGCACACAAGCAAAGGCACAGCTAGTTAGTGAAAGCTGCAGCACTAAGGGCACCATAGGAACCATCCAATCTTAATAATCCATTAATTTCACAGGGCACTGTATTTATTAACTAGAAGCCAACTGCTATTAATTCAAATGTACATGTGAAAAACTGTCCCATTAGAAAAGCTGAAAGAATTATTACAGATTTATTTTTCATGGATGGTCATGTTTCACAGGCTTTGTTACCCCCATAATCCAAAACAACATGAAGAGTCAGCCTGAATGATGGAAGAATTGTGACAGAATAGGAGAAAGGCAAGCGTCAGGAAATCCAGCAGGCTTACTGTCTGAGGATTTCAGCTGATGTGACACCACATGATAAGTAACGTTCTTGTGGTCAAGCCTCAAAACCCATAGGGACTATTTCCATTTCAGCTTAAGAAAAGAAAAAAAACCAACAATCTCACTTCTTACCTATTGAACAGTGAAGTAATTAGCAGGAGACACACAAAATATGTATTTAGGCAATCCTTCTGCATTTAACTTTGGTAACTTTTGTAACAGTGTATCTTAACTCTCGCTTTACAGGCTCTGGACCAAGAGACTCAGGCGAGCTGCCCTGGGGCAAGTTTCAACAGCCAGATTCCATCCATCCGCTCTGCCATGGAAGCCTCTTACAGCACCATTGCTCAACTCGCAAATCTCTCTCCTCCGGCAAGTCTGCTCTGGTCTGGAGGAAACACAGGCCATTTCTGACCACTATCTCATCCGTCCAGGAGTTCTGCAGTGATCCCACAGGAAAAGCAAATGTAACTGCAACTACTCTTCAGGGACTTATCTGCATTAGAAGGTTTCCAATGGCAGGAATCCAGAGCAGAGTGGCTCTGGAGTTGTGAATTGAATACAGCTGCATTGCCAGGCTCCAAGATCAGGATCTAGAGCAGGCCATGGTGCCTTGGGTGACCATTGCATTTGCACAGTTTTTTGCCTCTTTGCTGAAACAAAACCTGGTGATTTCATGATGTCCTTCTGTCCACACCTACTCTGCAAACTGGCGCAAATCAGTCATGTCCCAACACCCACTAGCTTCCTTGGGCTTATTTCACACATTCAAAAATGTTAAACTATGAATTCCAGACCCTGCTTCCTCCTTCCACAACATAAAGTATCACCCTTGTCACATATCCTTCTCCCCTCCCACTTCTTGTCAAATTTCACTGCCCATACTAACACCAGAGTAAGTTTATCTACTTCAAACCGTGAAATCATCCACTTCTTCCCAGCACCCTTCAAGAGCAAACTGCTTTCCTGTCCTCCTCTCTCTACAACCCAGCAGGTGAACACCCACTCACTCCTGCACATGACGTTTACCAACTGAGGTTTTACTGGAGTAAAACAAGCACTCAAGGAGGTCTAGTTTTATAAATAAAATTGCATACCCTTCCCTGCAGCCAAAATCTCATCATCTCCACATTTTCCATTCTCAGTCCTTTTGACACAAATTAAATTAAAAAAAAGGCCTTCTCCTTCCATATTTTGTGCCCAGGCAAATTGTGGGTTTATTACAAAGGTCAAACAATCTTGTTTTACAAAACTAACTGGAGTTTAATGCTATCCTTTCAAAGTCTAAAAACCCTACTCACAGCAACTCTTGCACCACACAATAAATATTATACAGAATTCATAAAGCAGTGCAACTAAATCTTAACTTTTGACTACAGTAAATTAAAATTCACAATTAAAGGAGGCCAAAGTATATCACTATCCGCAAGGTGGAAAATCTAGACAGATCTCCAGACTCAAGCCTTGAAGAGTGCAAGGCTCAGCAGCTGCAGCACCCTGCATATCTCACAAAATGCAACGTCACAAACTAACACCAGAAGGTTGTAGCTACATCTCAGTGCCAAATATCTGGCAGCCTTCTCCATTCTAGAGAAGCCTGATCAGAGACTATAGCTGAGCCATAGTTCACGATTTAATGATTAAGGGAATGACCATTGCACTGAAAATGTGAAGTGTTTCAGGTTTAAATTATGAATGACAGTGACAGCATAAGTTAAAATTATTACATGTTTTCATTCACCTTTCAGGCTTATAAATAAATAAAAATGAAAGTAAAGTTGGAGAGCGGTTTTTTGTACACTGTCAGCAAACAAATACCTTGATGCATGTTCGTCATGCACTAAACAGTCGAGATTCAGTACCAAAAATGCCCAGGACTGCACATAGTTGCTTTCAATTAACAAAAAAGACAAACTCAGTTTATTACCTCTTCTACGATCAGAATGGCAAGATCTACCTTGTCTCAAAGATCTGCCCCAGTCTGGAGCACTCAGCCCGTATCAATTTACACCTTAAAGGATTTCAAAACGCTGCTGAAGCTTCTGTGCCTTTCGTGAATTGGTTTTGATTGACCCTGCATCTCTGACCTACTGCTGTTGAAATACTCCTCAAACAGAGAATATTTATGCTAATTTAACTGGATTCAAAGGGCCCATTTGGAGTCATCTCTTCAGGGTCACACCGCAGTCTGCAGCATTCTTCACTTTTACCGCTATCCCAGCATAAAGGCAGAAAAGCACCGTGGACCTAGGGCTTCCCATTCGACACCCAGCTCAAAGGCAAACATGCAGAAATACAAGTCCTTGACTGACAAACGCCTATTGAAGAAAAGCAAACAAACCTTTATGCAAGAGCACCGAAACACTGAAAATCAGGAATGGCATTACCCATGAAGCACCTAGTATACCAGTGCACCTCAAAAAGGTTATGAAGTAAGTATAACCCTAAAACATCAAAATAATGGGAACATTTGGCTCCTTCAAAGTGCTGTAACCTCATCAAAACACTCGAACCTAATTTGACATTTATATCTCTATAAACAATCTGTAAGCAAAAGCAAAGAAAAAACAACATTTGCAGTTCAGGGAAAGACATCAAAACAAACATGTCCATAGTACTCAAATGTTAAACTACATGTGGGAATCTGATGATCTTTTGAATGGCTGAAAGCTAGGACAGAGGAGAGGGCATCTTGTTTTTCAATTAATTATTAATCAATCTTTTCAGCCATCAAATCCCTGCAATGACTCATCCACTTGCTTTACCAAAGTCTAAATTGTTATGGAAAGACTGAAATTCCACCGGAACATTACCCTCCTGAGTGCAATACTTAACCCTGCATATGAAAAAGGATTTTAGTAGATTCATTCCTCTCTCCCACAAAAAGATCAAATTTCCATTAAACCTGGAAAGAGAGATCACACACATGCCCAAAAAGGAAGAGAGAAAAGGCAAAACAGTATGTAGAATTTTACATTGAGAGGAACAAGAGAAGTTAAAGTCCCTCTCAGTTATTCATTACAAAGCCAGTATTCTTCCAGTGACAGTATATGCTGCAAGCAATAAGAGAATTCACATCATCAGAAATTCTCAATAATCATGCCATTAAACAATACAATTCTTTTACACTCATTCAGATAGTTTCTACTGTCGGCAAATGAATTTAGTTTTATAGAATCACGGCTTGACAGGAGCTATCTTTTAAGCTTACAAAATTATGAACTTGATCCTACCCCCCACATCCATGAAAACCTCTTTTCAAAGTTTAAAAGCTCTACTAAATAAACTAAGCAGCAAGACCGAGCTCAGTTGGTGATACCTATGTACAGAGCTTGCTCTTTTCCTGTGCTAAAATTATATCAGAACATTGCAACACATTTGCATACCTCCCACACGTAACTTTTTGCCAGCAGTAACAAGACGACATCAAGACTCAGAAAACGTACCAGACAGAGATAGGAGAGGATGGAGTTTCCTGCAGGAACACCCAGGCTGAAGTCCAGCAGCTCACAGGGAAGGTGCTGCCTTTCTACCAGCCCAATGCCTTTGTATCATGCTCCCACTTACCAGTGTCAAATGTGAAACTCCACCCAGGAAACAAAAAGCTTCCTACTGTTTCTCTCCTCTACACAGCCTCCTGGCTACTATCAGAAAAACTGGTATCACTCCACCCTTTTTCCATAAGAATGGAACATTTTTCCTCTTCACATGTTCAGCCTTGGAGCTACCATGGAATAGGAAGAGGAGGAAAAAGAAGTCTCTGCTGGGTCATCTCCCCTGGTCTCTCTTGTATGTTTTTTCTGGAAGTATTTCTAGTGGCAGTCCACAGTGCTGCTGTTGATTTTAATCATGCAGAAGTAACATGAAATTCACATGACTATTGTCAGTTTTCCAGCCACACAAGTTTTGCAAAAACATCAATTAAAACAATCTGATCTTCCAGCTTTTACCTAGCAAAGCTATCAAAAAAAAAAAAAAAAATCACAGAGGTAAGCCGACCTTTTGGACACACTGGTGCACCATTATTTTCAGAAAAGCTTTTCGTTAAAAAATAAGGTGTCTGCCACCTTACTTCCTCATAGATGCCAGCATAAAAAAAAAATTTAAAAAATTTCATTGAGTCAAGTAAAAGGAAGTAATAGAAAATTACTATCAATCACAGGAAAATACCTGATCCACCATGAATAAAGTGTTACTAAGGTGTGAGAAAGAATTTTAGAGATTTTAGAAGTCAATAATAGAATCCAACGTTATCCACAAGGTGTGCTACACACTAGAAATTCCAATGTTCAAACTGTATGGAGTCATGGTCTTCCCTTTGATTCTTTCCAGTGGCCCTTTTTTACCAGTCTCACCCTACCATGACATCCCAATAGCAAAGCTCAGTTAAAATGCAAGTAGAACAAGACAATCTGAAACTCAGGGAAGTCTTAAATATTGTGCAGGAAAATTTGAAAATGAGCCCATACAAGTGAGACAGTGTAACAATAACTAACAGTAAATACAATAACCCCAAAATCATTAACACGCGTTTATTAATTAACATGTTAGCTGCAGGGAAAGTGCCTTTGTAAAATAATCTGATGAAGACCCAACTGGAAATAAATGAAACAACCAAAAATTATTTTTGTTAGTATTAAATTAGGCTGAGCACACCCCACATACATGGGGATAAGGTACTACTCTAGGAAGCAGGCTTTTAGACACCAGCAGACTTAAGATCTAAATTACCATGGTCTATGAAATGGAAAAATGCAGAACCACATGAAAGGAAGGCAAACCCTGCTTACAAAATAGCAGTGAGTCAGCTCCTGAGGACTGGTCTATGACTGCTTTGAAAACAAGACGCACACTCCTTATGTGCCCTCCAGTTGTACTGAATGAAAACGAGCCCATCCCCTAAATATGCTGTTAATATGGTAGATGACATTGCAGAAAAGATGTCAAGAAACACCACTTAACCCACTGGAACTTCAGAAAACATTTTCAACCAGTGCTGATCCACACAGCCTTTTAACCCTACACACACCTATTCATGTTTGGTGCATTTAATGAGCACGAAACACTCATATCCCTGGCCTCAGATCAATCCGTAACAGCTTATCTTGGGGACACCTCCAATTCTATAAGGTCCTTGAGATATTTTCTTATAGAAACTTCTTCTAAAATGCCATGACCCTTTAGCCTGTCAAGTTCCATCATCTGTAATCAGACTATCTAGAAAGCCAAGAATAAAATTCAAGGTTTTGTGACAAGCTGTGAAGCTATTACTATTAATAAGCCATTTAATATCATATGGAACAATAAGTACTATGACTACACCATGGTGTAGAGAACACAACTATATTTGCTTTCACTCAAAAATCAAAGATAAATTGTAGGCTTTCATAACCCATTTCTCTTAGCAAGTGCCCTTGGCTACAAGCGGCTCTCTCCTTGACCACATTATAGCTCATTTTGTTGTTATTGTTTAGGGACTATCTGGGGGCTTTCTGGTTGTCTGCCCTTTTTTGCTGTTTACAGATGTTATTGGTGACTGGGGCTTTTCATGGTATATTGACTACTTCTGAGGGGAAAAAAATATATACAGTCAAAGAATTAATGCAGCACACAAAAATGCAGCACAGAAAAAAAAAGTCCAGTAACTCAGCTCTATCAATATTACTTTGTTGACATGTATTAAGGTGCTGACCACTGAATAGCATACCAGCACACTCTGAATGGAAGCACCCTGTCCAACTCCTCTGAAAGAACAGAAACCTTGAAACTAGCTCATTTCAGGGAAAGGATTAAAGGTTGTTTTTTCAGGTGTCCTTCTTGCACACTGAATCCCTCTGCCAGACATTGCAGTTTATCATTGCTAAACACTTACACTGCAGAAGTACCTACAGGCCTCAAGTAGGTCAGGGCCTCAGCATGCAAAGTACAGAACTGATGCATAATACTTGACAGCCCTTGCCTCATCATATTTTTCTATTTCAAGTGTTTTATCTTCCCACAGCTATTTGAACAACCCACACAAGCAAAAGAAACTCAATGACACTGCAAAAAAAAAAAAATCACCCAAGTTCCACCACCAATGTATGCAAGTGCTATCCAACAGAAAAGGAAAACAGATGTAGCTCTGCCCCTCATTAGAGTATTACACATAAGGATCTAGCTAAATGTCAAAGCAAAGCAGGTTTGGGGCTTTTTAGGCTGGCATAGCTCCAACTATTCTAAGAAAGACAGAAGTGGATATTGAAACAAAATCTGGTAAATATTTATGGATCAGAGCTCCAATTCTCCTTTTCCCATCCCCTATATCCTAGACACACTCTTTTAGTGAAAGAAAGTGTCCCAGTTGTCATCTTCAGATTGCACCCTGATTGAGACAGAGCAGGGGTGCAAAACCAAATGCAAAGAAAATTTACATAAACTGCAGGGAGTGGAACTACAGCAGGGTTTGCATACCTTGAATTAGCTCCATTAGAGATGAAAAAATATGCAATAAATCTGAAATGAAGCTTAACAAGATAATGGAGTTCTTGGCAACCTGATTATTTTAACAAGTTAACAGCCAGTTATCACAGATTGTTTCAGTCTAAACACACATACCAGGACAGCACAATCCAGAGGAGTAGGCCAATATACTCCTGTAAGATTAGTTGTGCTTTATGCTCCATGCTCTCCCTTCTCATACCTCCCTGCTTCATCACCGCCCACCTCTGTCTTCCCAAATATTCATCCAGATCCTGCAGAGCTTACCTGCAGCTTCCCATCCCATTCCCTCAGCTGAAAGGGAAAAACTAGCATTGCTGTGGACGTGACTGCAAGTCACCACCAATCAGCTGCTGCCCAGGGACTAGGGAGCACAGAGACTTGGGAAAAAACAGCCATTACTTATTAACCAAAAGGTGGTGTCTTGACAGGGGATTGCCTAGTTCTATCACAGCCCATTGCTTCTTGCATCTAAAGAAAAACCCATCTAACACCCTTATTTCGACAGCCCTCTCCATCTCATCCATGCCACAGGAACGCCTGCTTGCTCCCAACCTTTGGCAGCACTACCAGCATCCCAGCCCAGGATCATGGGAGGCAGCAAGTCACCACAACATACAACCTGCCAGAAAGGCAAAGCATATGGGACTGCCACATCCAACTGCAAACTGAACAGCTGGACTCCAGAGTGCAGCTCTGGTGCCAACAGCAATCTGGTGGAGGGGTGGGATGGCAGCTGAGCTTTGCCTCTAAAGCCTCAGACCACGACGCTTCCTCCATAGGAAAGAGTGAAACAGAAAAACCCCAAACCCAGGCAGTGCTCTCCTTAACTACCGCAGAACTTCAAAACAGCACATGATGGGGTAGGAGGGAAGGGGCTGCACGGGGCTTTCCTTTCTTACAAAATTTCTTCTCATGGAATTTTATTCCCCCCAGTGTTTCGAACATCAGTAATGTTAACAATCACTAAATTCCTTACATAATTACTTGAACTGCCCATAAAAATTATTTTGCAGTCTGCCTGAAAAAACATTTTATTTCAAAAGGTAGCAGAATCGGTTTATAAGCAGAAAAAAAAAATAACTTTTTTTTCCCGGTTCCTGCAGAACATAAGAGTTAATGGAATGGAAAAGAGACTTATGCCTTATTGATTAAAACAATTCTGACTATGCACAGAGGACCATTCCATGTTTCCAATAATACACTGACCAAAATGAATGAAATGCAAAGTCAGATAAGCACAAAGTTTGGAGTTCATTGCTCAACATTGCTGCAACAAATGCCAGAATTTTATATATCCAATCACTGGAGGCAGTGGAATGTTATTATAACTGCAAGCATATTCTAGGACGTGAAATAATAAATAAAACTAGAGAAATGTATTATTTATTTAAATTTAAAATTTTTCTAAAAGAGGCCCATGAAAAGCTGTGGACAGAGTAACACAATACTACAGCTAAACCACAGCAGCACTAAAATAATTGAGCAACAAAGAACAGTTTGTTCATTTTTTTCACTTGCAAATCTCTCTCCCCCATCGTTACTGTCTGAGGCGCCAGGCAATAATGTCACCAATATCTTACAGTATGTCCTTTTTACCATCAAGTGCAAATACAGCATTGCTAGACAACTTGTTAGGTGTTGGAAAGGCCAACTTTTCCCCAGTCCAATCTCTTCTGTGGTTTCTCAGTTGTTGGAAGTGTTTTACCTCTCTCTGAAAACAAATTAGGCACAAAGAAGGACAGACAGACCTTACTCTTTGATGCTGAACCTCACTATGCTGATTTAGGGCTCCAGTGTTCATAGTCAGCCTCCAAGAGAGCATGCACTCTGTGATGGTGCTCCCTTATCCAAGAGAATATCACCTACCAAAGACAATGGATGAAGCTTGAGGGAGTAACGTGATGAATCTCTTCCCATCTATCCAAAAGACACCTGAGATTCCAGTCAATAACTGAGAGCAGGCAGATATTTCAAAACAACATCATATTGTGTCAAAACACACAGCTAAGATTACTGCTGCCTACTGAACTTGATACACATCCAGTAGGAAACAGGTCTATACATATGAAAACAGGTAACAAGGCATTCCTCCAGTGAAGGTTTAAAGAGAGCACTGTTGCATTTTGACCCTGCTCAGATTTTTCTCTGCAATAGCAAGTTCGCCGACAAACACCCGTGAGCGCCGTCTCCTTCCTCCCCCGCGCTGGTGCCACTGCCCGCGGCCAGGCGGGGTTCAGGCTCGCAGAAGGACAAGCTGGTTGGAAGCAGCTCAGCTCACTGACACATGGCTGTGGGGACTGTCTTTTGCTATCAGTAATGGACAACTCTGCTGTCTAGGCAAAGAAATATGAGAGCACTGAAAAGGACATCAAAGTAGGGCTATTTTCCAGCTATTTTCCAGTTTCTGTAACTAAGGATAACATTGAAAATTCTACTGGGAGGACAGGAAGAAAGAAAAGATAACCTGACATGAAAATTGTAACACTGGAGCAAGATACACAAAAGTTCTTTTCATTGCAAAGAAGCAGTCAAAATGACGTCTATATCTACACCTAAGGAAAACGTTGCTTTTGCCTTGAGGTGGCCTTGGCAATACACTGTTGCAAGCAGAAAGCAGTTTATCATTTTGGAGGAAATCCAAATCAATTTAATTTATTTGTCAGTTAATAACTTCTAATTTCTGCTTCTGGTTTTGAAGACACACAGAGGGGAAACAGCTCTTGCCCTCCACTCCCCTCACCATACCTGCTCCTGGAAGTGGAGCAACAGGGACAGCACTTGGTGCTTCCTCTGCTGGTCACAGTCCCTGGAGAGTCTTCTGGCTCCCTTATGGCACACAGCAGACATTGTGTTGGTTGGGGAGATGGATGGAGCCTGTGAGGGGCAGCCCTGCCCTCCCTCCCTCAGCCCTTGTGAGCACTTGTGCTGATGCTGCTGTCGGCCGTGGTTGGCAAAGTCGATACGTGAGCAGGCAGAGCTGCAGGGAGCCCCTAAACATGGCAGGAGCATGCCTCAGTATTGGATTAGAAGTTATCTGTGCGTAAACACCCAGGAAAGTCACATCTGGAACCTTCACACCCCAGCCCAGGAGCTGGGGGACACTTTAAAACACACAGCTCTTCAGGATATCCACCTTTTGTCTGCCCTTTGGTAGCCATTGTCAAAAATTGATTTTCATAAGTGAGCTACACCAGGTCTCACCCTGTGCCACAAGCTCACGCAGCTTAAACACACAAAATACAAAGGACCATCAGCACAAGCTACACCTGGCACTCACTCCATGAACAGATCAGAGCAAGCTGACAGGTTACCTCCTAATATTGAGTTTGGTAACAATATATTTCTGTAATTAACTCATGGAGAGCTGATATACAGCAATAAAATCCATCAGATTTGCCTACCTCTTATATTGCACAGATGAATTACGTGCCAGAATGCCATTAAGGCAGGACACAAAATAACTAAGCAAATCCACCCTTCCTTGGGTCCCCCTTCATTCCTGCTTCCAGAAGAAGGGTCGGCACTGCTGCTTATTATGTGCATATAGTAAACAAATAGCTTATACAGACAAGTTGTTCTTAAAACAAATCAAAAGCACATCAAGTGAAACATGATCTAAAATAAGTCAGCGATGTTTTAGGATATATCACTGTTTCCCCTGGCACTTGAGGATGCTGCAGCTGCAGAAATTCCTCTAAAAAAATTCAAAAGAGCTTAAAGCTTATGCTCCCACAAAAAGAGGTTTTCAGACGTAAATATACACACACACTCCATCACAGTAACCAGACTAGAACACTAGCACAGGAAAGCCCCTAGTCACACTTTAACATTTTGTTCATTTAACTGTATCAGCCAACATTTTTTTCTTGCTTCCCAACTATGCCAGCAAAAACCCTACTGCAGAAGCCCTTCTAGTGGCTGCAAAATTTTTCTGCCTGTGTAAGGTTCTTTCACAGGACCTGGTTTAAGCAGCACCAGCAAAAAAATTCCTCTTGTACCCATAGAGGCACCTCTGGAGGAAGTGGTGAGATCAGGTAATGAAAGCATGCAGGTGGGAAGTGTGAAAGCAAAGGAGAGCATTGCATCAATCGAGCTTACATCTGCAGAAGAAGGGAGGAAGCAGTAACTGCCATCACACCACATTAGTGCCAGCAGAAACTAAACTGCAAAGTCACAACACTTCTACAAGAAGTAACAGCAAGAAAACACTGCAGCAGGTCAGATTGACCAACTTTACTTTGATAGAGGTGACATTTTGTTTTCTATTTGGATTTTTGTCTCATGTTTCGTGTAATGTATAATCTTGAGAAACAAACGTTGCCTGAAAACATAAGTGTAAGCCATTCCATTTATGTCAAGTAGATACTAATCCTATTCCCCCCAAGAGATGAAGTGTCAGTTAAGTATTTCACTACTGATAAGATGCTTAGCACCATTTCTTTGCTAAAACCTACCTCAACTCCAAACCATCTGTAAAAGCCTCTTATAAGCAAAACCATCCATGGATTCTCCATCCAGTAAACAACTTTTCCACTCTTCCTAATGAGCATCCTTATAACACAGACTCATCCTGACTACATGAGAAGTACTCAATACTAAGAATAGAGAAGTGGGGGTTAGAAAACAACAAGAAAATTTAAGACAGATTCAGTACACTTCTAAAGATGTGCTTGTCTGTGTTTCCACTCAAATATAAGTCTTTTTTGTACTCCCTCCCTTTGTTTTTTTAAACCCCAGATCTGCTGCAGGTTATCCAGCCTGCCACATCACATCAACACAGAAACCAGTAAGGCCTGGCTGCAGAATTTAGGTCAGCTTGTCTGTAGAGTACATAAGGTCTTGCACACAGCCATGAATTTCCTAGTAATGCTTCAATAATCCCTCTTCATCCTGCTATGCAGCTATTTCACTAGTAGCTGCTAGCTTTCCTCTAACTCCCCAACAAAGACTCTCCACAGGAGGGATGTTTGCAGGCAAATGAGCCACTATCTCTTCCTTGGGAAGCAGGAAGCTGGTTGTTGAATCAAATAAATGCTGGTTCTTATTTCCCAAGACAAAAAAAAAAAGTGAAGTATTCCCAATGCCTATTAGAAAAAGACTCCCTTTTTTTAACCACACAAAGAAAGATATAGTCAGATAGAGATGGAAATTACCGCTAGAACATTAGGAATAATTTCCTTAACAGATTATTTAAACAAATCCTCACTGCTTCCACTTGGGCCAGTAAATAAAAAAATAACAAAAATGTGACTAGTAAATTCAGACAGTCTAAGCACAGATGTTGGTATTTCTGGAGAGAAAGTATCATTCAAGGTAAAGAAATACTAACTCTTCAAAGAATTCTTCCCTCTAAAAGTGAATTGCATGCCACTGCCAACCCAAGTCCACCTGGGCCACTATTGCATCACACGTTAGCAAGACCTTTAAGGAACTATTTTTATAACTAATGATCATCCATAACTTCAGCTTGGCATCAGACAACTTTTGCCATTACTAGCTCAGTACCTGATCAGGCTGTGCTTCTCCACCTTCCTCCTCTGGCTTCAGCTGGGCTGAGTGCTGGCTCCTGAAGGCTCCAGTGACAGGAATACCAAGCCAGGCTCTGAAGGTCACTCTCTCATTTTGACAAGCGCCACAGACTCTTCCTGTATAAAAACAAACTGCTGTTAGTAAAACTGGCCAAATAAAGTGTTCATGGTAGCAGGGTGTCAGAAGAATGCCACTCTGCAACACAGAAGCAGAATGTTAGTCATACTTCTGCTGACAGCACTTCAATCTCTGAGGAAGACTTAACACATCCTTATTTTAATAATTTCAGAACTACTCTAAATGAGTTGTCCTGTTCTTGAAGAGCATAGATCCCAAACCAGTAATTTGTCATTTCCCACATATTTTCTTAAAACATATTGGCTTATCCTAATTTAACCAAGAACACTGCTATTTCTACGTCATCACTTCCCTATACCACCACAAAAGCCAGACCTGAACCCAGTGATGTGGTAGCTGCACCCTGTGTGTGCTACACACAATCACTTTGATCACACTTGAAGTACTGCATTACAGCAGTACTTACTGCCAGGCAAGCAGACCATCTTGAGTCAATGAGCTGCTTGGAAAAACCTCAGGAAAACACCTCTATCCTCCAGGATGAACAAAACAGAAAAGGAATGGAATTCTGCCCCTCCCTCTTCAGCCCAAAACTTCCACCAGCCAAGACCCAGCATGGCTGCCTCCACCTCCAGACATCCAGAGGCTCCAGAGCTCTGCAGAGCCTGCAGATGGAAAGCGACAACTCAGCAAAATGAACAGCCAGCCTCCAGCAGGTAATTCATGAATATTTATTTTAGTTTGTTGCTTATTAAGTACACCTTGTTATAAATCAAGTATTTTACAGTAATTGCCTCCAATCAACAAACACAGGGAAAGCTGCTATGTAAACCAAATCTGCTCCATATCCAAAATGAGTCCCCTAGCAACAGGCAGGATGCTACAGGACTCTCAGTGCACAGCTGGCTGCCTTGCTGCCATTCTTGTGTCTTTCCTGCCCTGGCTGCACCCCAAGGCCTTCCAAGCACCGCCGATCACAGCACGCTGTGCCACAGGGTGCAAACACAAGCACAGCAGGTGCTCACTGCAAGGCTAGCAAGCCCCAGGTACACAGTATAGGTACAGAGGCAGCCCCCAGTGTGGAGGATGCTCCACAGCCAAGGCTCAAAGGCAGGGACAACCAGCTGCATCCCCTGCTTCAGCCCCCAGCCCAGCAGCACCCGCAGCAGAGCACGGGTCTGTGCCCACAGCACCAAGTGCAGTGCACTCACCCATCCGAGCTGCTCCCTAACCACTGCAGCAAATAATGAAAACCAACCTCCTCCACACACATCTCACTCTTAAATTTTTTCTGAAGCTTTTTCAGGGCTGGCACCCATTGGCACTCAGAAGTGCACAGGAACAAACCCCATGTCAGGCTTTCCATTGAGAGCATTTAAAGGTCAGCAGGAACCTGCTGTTCCAGGTTTCTTCTTAGCAGTGGAGACCCAGGATGGGAAAGATACTGTCAAATCCTCAAATAAAATATGCCTCTTATAGAACTTTCTTCTTCAAAAGGGTCGGGGTGGTCAAGTGGTCTCAGGAGAAGTAAATCCCTTTATGCAGCATTCATGACCAAAATTGGAGTTTTCAGAGACCGCTGGTTTTTAAATACTTGGAGGAAAAAAGCTGTGACTAGATAATTCCCAGTCTATTGCAAGTCGGCTTCAGAACAGACCTCTGGATGTTACTTGAGGTCTAACAGAAAATGCTCTCATAGCCACAGGGCCATTCACCTTGCCTGTTCCTGCAGCTTTTTTTTCCCCGGAGAGACCTACGTAGTAAGGGCCTAAACAAAGCTGTTCACACCTTCCAGTCCCTCCTCAGCAGCCACCACAAAGGCAACAAACAGTTTCTGAAAACAAGTCAAAGGCATTCCCACTTCCAAAGTAGGAGGGCTGTGTTTTTTGACAATGTAGCAGCATTAAGAAAAGGTGTCAGGAGAGACTAAACAGCACCACCATCACACTTGGTAAGGCATGGACAAACAGGAGAGCTTGTCTTCAAGAGGAGTCACAATCTGAAAGACTGTTAAGGTCCATCACCACCACCCTCCCCTCCCAGAGTAGGCTGAGCACATGGGATGGATCACACCTGGTGGAGATGGAGGGAAATAAATGACAAAATACTTATAAAATTTTGGTCTAAAACAAAACAAAACAAAAACCAAACCAAAAACCAGCCTAAAGCAGAAATTCTTATATAAATCATATCCAAGACCAATGAGGGAGTCTCCCCCGCAATTCTTGCCACAAAAATTCTCATGGATTTTGTTCCCAATCCCATTTGACATATTCTCACTTTATGCTACTTCTTTCACCTCCCTCTCCCATTTTTGAAGTGACAACCTCAATTTATTAAAACAAAGCAATATCTTTCTTACAGGAACATCTGCTTTGATACAAGAATACACACAAACACACACTGGTCTAGTCAGTATGTGGAACAGTGGGTATGAAGGAGATAAAAGAGAAGTGATACATGTGCTCCTTATTTAAACCTAGTACCCTTTGGCACTCGTTCCCTTCAATACTCTTCTTTCAGGGCCCTACAGTATAGGGAAGGACTCAAACCCCATTCACACTGGGGTGTTGGCATCAACCAGTGCCAGTTTTATCTGAATCACAGCCAGGCACTTGGCACTTCAGGCATAACACGTGCAACCTCCAAATGCCACGTCCTATATACTGTAGCCTACATGAGGCTGCCTTCATTTGCACAGTCACTTGATCAAACATCTTTTCCACTAAGGAAAACAATACTTCTGATGCATTTAACAGAGAAACAATCATTGCTAACAGAGTGAAAAAAACAAACCATGCACTTAGAGCAAATTATTATGAATTCTGTAAAGAAAGGAGAAGAAGGGAAATCACAGCATTTTGGAGAAGCAGAGATTTGGGGGGAAAAAAACAAAAACAACCTCAGCTAATTAAATAAGTGAAGCAGTTCCAGTCATTAGAGGTTTAATTTCAGCACAACTGAGTAATTATCAGTTCTACGTGTATCTCCAAATACCTAGACAACAGCAGACATTTGACAATCACTTCAGTTAAAACACCATCTTCCTCCTTTGCTACTCCATAAGAAAAACAACAAACCACCACACAGGAAAAGTGTCATGTCATCAAGAGAGAAGAAAAACCCCAGCAGAGAGATCTACTGTGGAAGTATTGTCAAAAGTAACCTAACCAGATAAATGTCAGATTTTGTTGCCAGCTCTGAGTGAAGTTTTGCAGTCAGCTGAAGCTGATCTGTGGCCACCCTGGTACTTAACATTCCCACTCTCTCCCCTGGTGTGTGCCTGCGAGAGGCGTCATGTCTTGCCCAAAGCTGAACTTCCCCTTTCAACAGTAGCACAAGCTCAAATTTGCTCCAGCTGGTCTTGAAACTACAGTCCCTTTGGAAAGCACCTTAGGCATTGCTCCTACTCCACGGGAGCCTACAGGATCTGCCGAGTTCATTGCCCACTCTACGGCCTCACTGCAGCTTTTCACATGACACCCAACACCCCCTTTATTTCAGGGGGTGTTTCCTTCTCTTTGTAGCCACCTCCTCTTCAGGAGCTGTGTGCAAACTTCTCCCTGCTTCCTCTCTTCTGCTGCAGAAGGCAGGAATATAACCAAGACATCAACAAATCAAACCTTGCTGGTGAAGGAAGCAAAACTTCTACACGTAACTTGGTGTTTGACCCACAGGCAATAAGAGAGGGGGCTGCTGCTGGTAGCTCTGGTATTACATTCTTTAGCAGACAGCAAGCCAGATCTAAGATCTTACAAGTTCAGACAGCAGGCAGGTAAATAATCAGACATTGGAGAGGTCTTAACACGGATGAGGTGACAGAAATCAGCAGCTATCAGAGTGTAGAAGGCCATCATCCTCTCTCTTCATTCACAGAAGAGCAGAGAAGGAGCACTCTGCTCCTTGCACTGACCAGCTGCACACCGGTTGTGCCCAGGCTGCTCCAGGCCACTGTGCACATGGACAGACCACAATTTTACCATACAAATCAGGCACCGCAAGTCAAAACCAGGCTTGTACCAATTCAACCCATAAGCTTTAGGTACCCATCACATTTGCTGTAATGAACACAGGGGTCTGCATTATTTTGCAACAGGCTTTCAAACTGAGTGCAAGCTGGGAGAACTTGGCGGTTCCACTCTGAGCATGAAAGCGGCTTTTCTAGGATGAGACGCTCTCAGTCAAACAAACAGAGTTCATACACATTCCATATGCAGAACAGTATATAGAACCTCATGCTTTATGATTTTTATATTTTCTCACACTTACCTCAACAATTTTATTATCTCCTTTTCTTTGCCACACTGTTACTATTTTCTTTTGTATTTCTGCATCCCTCTCATGTTTTTATTTTCAGGCTTTACTATCTTTGTTCTCCTGTAACTCTGGCCCTAGTGTTTCTTTCTTTAAAATCTGGTTGGGTTAAACTGATCAATGACAATAAAGATACTCTTTACATCTAGGTACATCCTAAAGCAACTTACATTAAAAATAAACATAGTGTAAACACAAATTTTAAACACTGGAAATAGAATCTTGTCCAAACCAGTGTATTTTTCATTTTCCTGATTTATTATTTATACTATTTTGTCTCTCACTCAGTCCACTCCTTTTTCCAAGAGCTACTTTTCCTCTATTATTCTTCTGTTAGATACTTTCTTATCTACTTTCCATTGGAACACCAGCACTGATTAAACTCACATTTTCTGCAGCACCAACAAGCATTTATGTCTCCGCATTCCTCTACTTCCTTTTTTGCAGAGCCTCCAGACTTATTTTCAGAAGGATAGGAGAGGAGCAGAACTATCAAGCCAGTCTTCCCTTGCCAACGAGGTAAAACTATGAAGAAATTTACTAAGGGTTATAAAATGCCAAACATTACTTTAAAAACTCAAGTGCAAAGTTTCATTTCCCTTTTGTTAGTTCCTCTTCTAAGCTAGGTACATTAGGCTTTATTTCTTAATTTAATTAGTCAGAAAGCAAGTACATAAAAGTTTCTGGATGGCAGCCACTGAGAGGAACCCTGTACGTAGACTTCTCAGTTTGTATTTTTAAACACCAGTCAGATTAACCGTGAAGTCTGGTTCCTCCGAGCATCTTTGATGAAGGCAATTGCTAATGCATGTGGAAAGTGTGTAACCATAGTGGTGCTTGGAAACAAAGCAAGCTACTGCACTACCTCTAACACTTCTCACTCAAGTTTCAATGCAAACACTGTCAGACCAAAGTAATTCCTACCCTCCCTTTCCATGATCTGTACACAAACTACCATTTACAAATATTCAATATGGACTTCTTTTTTAATTATTCACTGACATTTGCATTGGTTTAGTGAACAAATTTATACTGAACAATCCAAATGACATCAGCTTAACAATGTGTTCCTCTGTGCAGGACTGCAAAGGCAACAAAATGTCTATTACATAACACTTCCGTATAAAATATTAATATTAGCAGAGGAAGCTTTTGAACTGAAAGGTCATTTTAAATGATTAACAAATCAGTGTTGTATAAGCTTGATTATTTAATCAGTGTATTTGAGACAAACAACAAACCATACATTTTATTGACAAAATATGACAAAATCAACTTTCTATGTGCACATATCAAAATATATCAATCTCTAGCACACACAGCTTCAGCAAGCCTGTACTAGAGTAATTGCAGGCATCAGTGTTTTTTATACAACTTGTCACACCAGCTGAAAGGGTCTAAGTTTCCTTTCCTTCCTATCCTGCAACAGCTGAAGAACAAATATTCAAACTCATATTCATATACACATACACATTTGTCTTCTTACAGCTATAATCCCAGGTTGGGAAAATCACAACAGTAAGAGTAAAGTGCTTCAAACAAAGTCCACATAAAAAACCCCATTGTTTTTAGCAATCATGTTGGTATCTGTGGCATTGGCCAGACCTGAAAACACTAGAGGTGTGGCAGCCCTGGTTTCTGTAGGACTCGAGGGCAATCAGGAATACCTTTTACAGACAAACTTATCTCAGTGCTGACTTGTAAAGAATGAAGTTCAAAGGAAGAAAAAAAGACAACCCTACATCTTGGCTGAGGCTTTGTAGCCATCAGGTTACATGGGGACAGGTAGGAGCCTGCTTTATCACAAGGGCTACAAAGAGCCTTCATGTTTGGCTTTTTCCTTTCTCTGTGTATCTTTACATGATGAATCCAGGGACAGGGTTTATCTAGAGTATCACTGGTCTCCAGTAGATGGTCTCATTGTATTTATAAGCTCCACGTGAGTGTCACAGGTCAGACATCTAATAAAGCAACAGACATCTGTATTTAGTCGGCCTCATCCATGGTCCAATCATTCAGTGGAAATCATCAGGAGATGTGACTTAGACAGAAAAATCCTGAGCAAGTGAACAGAGATATTTTAAAACTCCAGTTTGGGAATTGTGTAATTTTTTTTTCCACATTTATATGCACAGCAAACAGTTTAAAAAGATATTTGATTGGAAAAAGGTAACAACAGCATCTGATAATCTGTTATGCCCACCCCTTGGGTCTGAGAAATCTTCCATTGCAACTTTCTGGTCTCCAAAGGAGACCTTCATAAGACAGAACACCTGAGATGACTAACTTTTGACAAAAAGACCATATACACAGAGGGTGCTTTTTTTTTTTAACACTAACAAGAAGCAAGGCAGATCACAAGAACCAGATCATTTCTTCTATTGATCACACAATACAAAATGGAAGACCACGATGAATAAAGGTAAATACTATCCTCACCCACTACTGACTGCCACATGCTTTCAGTCCGGTTATTTTTTTCTGCTTCTTAATCCGAGTTACCTTCAACTACAAGAGACCCTCTGAAAAGAAAAAATCTCAGCAACAACTATCTTTCCTCTGCCTCTAAGGGTGGCTGTATTTCACACCATGATTGCTTCTCAAGTCTTGAATATCACAACTACTTCAATCTCAGGACAAATCACTTCCGAGGAAACAGCTCAAGGGGAAAGAAGGAAAATTGGGTTAGAGGCTAAATAAACAATGCGTTTTGGTATCCTGATTTATACTTGAAGAGGAAGAAGAAGAAAAACGAAGGTGTTTCTTCTTAAATGGCTCCAACAAATGACTCCTTGGTGCAGCCGTACTTTCTTCCCATGCTACTGCTTTCTTCCAAGTGTTGGGCAAAAGTGGCATTTTGCTGGCTTGATTCCAAGAAAACAAGCTCTCTCTTTCCAAAGATATCTCCCTGAACACTCTGGCAGCTGCTACATGAATGTCTTTTAGCTTCTTTTCCTATCCATCTCCTGAAGGGGGACAGGAACCTGTTCTTGCAAGACTGGAAAAATACAACTGAAAGCAACATAGAAATAAGTGAAAAGAGCTTCAATTCTTTTAATTAAATAAATTTGTGGTGAGAGAAAGATTGAAGCAGTGTCAGTTCAAATTAACAATGTGGAAATTAGTACTACTGATGGTATTAGTGAGTGCCAACTTGACTTGTGACGCACATTTCTTTTTAACATGCCAAACCCAAGATGATTCTCAAGAAGTTAAACACTAGAAATACTGGCTTTGTTATGTCCTAAATTTGTTGGGAATCTCTGAGGGGAAAAATCATTTGGCCAGCAATCAGTACCTATTCTTTATTATACAGCTAAAAGAAAATTGCATTAAATTCGCTCAGACCAAAAGATCTTGAGCCAAACCCATCCCCAATGCAAGCAAGTCAAACTTTTAAAAAATATAGCTCAAAGTGTTCTCAAGGTGAGAGGTACAGAATAACTTTGAAATACTAATTACAATCTCTCCTACAAAATATAATGCTGGTAACTGCTAGAAAACTGTATTTCACAAACAACCTTCTTCATATCTCAGCCCTTTGCAGGCCCACAGCACCTCAAAATCACGGCCAACAATAAACACTTTCAAGATCAAGCAACTTTACTGCAACCCTAGAGAGCCTTATGCATGTGTGTGTACCCATGAAACTATACATATGTGGAAAATTAATCATGGACATAAGTCTCTGCATGGTGAAGTCCACAGATTTTTCACTGCTCGTTATGAAAAAAAAATGTTTAAAATGTAAGTTATGTAAAAGCACAGACAAGTCTTTATCTAAACGTAAGGTTTCTGAGGAAAAATATTTCTGTGTTTCTTAAATCATCAATAGCTTTTTATTTTTATGTTGGCTAGGATATAAACTTCCCACCACCAAGAGACATAATAAATAAAACAGAAAGGAAAAAAAAGAAAACAAAAGGAGAACTGTGCAGACTCATTTCAATGCTAGCAAGAAATGGAGAAATTTAAGCAGCAGAAACTGAAATGTTTTGTTCTTTACACTTTACGTTATATGTAACATTTCAGTATAACATAAATACTGTTAATTGTGTTTTATGAATATTTAGGGATCTACAGCAACTTTATGAATTAATTAGAAGAGAAAGACTGCTTTTTTGAAAGGAAATGAAAAACCTTCAGAGTTCATTATTTTGTAAAATACTAACTCTGGAACTGCCTTTTTTTTTTTCACTCAGTTGAGAAACTTGTTTACTGAGTTCTATCATGTTCCTCCATTTGTGACTCAAGCTACTTCTCAGCAAAACAGCCATGAACAGCTACACACTGATATAATGCTTTAAGCCTCAGAACGCAAATTCATCCTCAGTGATCACAGTATCCATGTACCTGTATCAAAACCCTTCTCTAGCTCTTAGAGGTGCAAAGGGAGACCCTGGGCTGATGTGCTGAGTCAGCACTCTGCCGGTAAGGCATCCCAAGCCAACTCACAAGTACACCACAAAAGCAGGACCTGACACAGCAGCTGGTGCTATAAGAAAACACACCGTGGGGAAAGAAACTCAGACAGTCGTACAGGGCCTGATTCAAAAGCCACTTACACCCACTGGCTTTAGCAGACTTTGAATGGGACCTCAATACACAGAAGGAATGGGAAGACCTAGAGAATTTAAAAGAACCAACTTAAATGTAGGAAATTTCAATACAGTCACTTCTAATAAACTGCACCAAGCCACAACACACACAGCTGCAAGTGCTTCCTCCCTATCCAAGCATGCAGTCATGAAAAGTGTCCATACATAGGAGGCACAGTTGTCATACCCCTGTAGCACCACTTACGTATTGCTACACAAGAGAAGGAGGCTTGTCTGAGGCAACAGGCACACAGGGCTAAGAAAAAACTGGATTACAAGAACGATATTTCATGTGTACAGCTATGCGTCAGTCAGTGCAATGTACACTAGTTAATCTTTCCTGAGTACTTTTACTCTCTTTGCATTGTTATTATACAGGTTGGGTCCTATTAATAATTACCTTCTTGTGACGGCAGCGTGCAGACTTTCTCAGTTGCTGGTACTGCTGCTTTAGAATTCTTTCTCCAGATCTGAACACACTGGACAGATTACTGTCCCCTCAAGGATGTCAGGACTGGGATGGATATCTATTGTGCATACCTGGATCTTACAAAACAAATGACAGCTTAATGCTGCTCCTCTCCTCACATTATCTGACCCAGCCATTGTAAACTTTGAATCTTTGCATCAAAGTAATCACAATTGCAAATAACAGCATCTATTTATTATTCCCTGCTATTATGTGCAACCCACAGCAAAAAACAGACAAGTGTTTTTTCACACTAGGCAAGATACAAGTTTACTATAAGAAGCATGAATATACTATAAATGCAATGCTTGCCTAGAGACACAGGAGAAAATTGTGTATAGTAAATAAAATATAGCCATGGTAGCATATTCCTGGGTCAGGACCTCATAAATCAGTTTCAACCAACAATAAAAGGCTTATAGGGCATTTGTAAGGCACAAAGAATGAATAGGATCCTGGCCTCTGAGTAAGACTTGTTGAATTAATTTAAGATGACAATCAAGAGCCAATAACACAAGACTAACCTTCTATAATACCAATCTTTACCCTAAGTTTGAAGAAAGGGGGTTTCCTTTGCCTGCAGGAAGACGGGAGGGGAAAAAAAACCACTACCACCAATAAAAACAACAAACAAAACAAAACAGAAATAAAAAAAGGAAGAAAATAAACCAACACAGAGAAAGGTACTTAGCTACACCATCTGGGATGAGAGTGCTTTTTTGATAGCTCAGAGCTCTGGGTTTAAAATCTCAGCATTGTTTCTTCAAATTAAGCCCTCTCACGAACAAGGGGGCACAGCCATTTCCCACCTGCCCCATTTTAGAGGCAGAAAAGATGATCCTTTCCTATCATGGCTGACAGACATAATGCTGAAAAAACCCAATACGCTTCTCTAGTTTTGGGGGTTTTGTAAAGCTGTAACTGACTTATAAGTAGCAGGTACCCCAAAGTGCTCTCTGCACCAGCAGCTAAGTCAAGTAAACATCACTTTCAGCACCACCATTACAGGAAGTACTGCTAAGACTTATTCCACCAAACAACAGGCTGGTTACCACTACCGTCCTCCATTTTCAAGTCTGAGTAACCTACCTCATGGCTCTTACACACAGGGAGCGTCCAGATGAGAAACTGCCACGGGCTGCTGGCGTACAGTACACGTAGAGCCTTGCATCCCCCCAGTGACCGCAAACCAGCTTCCCTTAAGGATGCTGGGCAAGTCACAAGCCTTCTGCGCCTGAATTCGTATTTGTTTAAGAGCACTGGCAGCACTTGTAACGGGGACGGGGGAGAAATGGAGGCTGCAAGACAGGAGCTGTTGTGCCAGGCTCAGGGATCCTAAAGGAGCAGGAGTCGGTATTGCCACGTACTGGGGAGCAGGGGGGAGGGAGGAGACGCGCCTCGACGAAACAGAGATGGCTATCTGACAAGGACTGGTTTTGTCCTGAAGATGTGCTTTATTGACTGGCTTGGGCCGTTTAATCTGCGTGTGCTGCAACACCAAGCACAGCTGACCCCACACAAAAGCCGCACAGCTGGCGGCCGCCACACGGGTCGGATCCCATCCCAATGGCCTCGAAAGGGGCTCGCTGTTGCAGCTGCATTCCCCAGCAGCACGCTGTACTCCCTGACCCGCAGCCGGGCCGGCCCCGCTGTCGCCACTCGCCCCCCACACATGCGGGCACGTCCTGCGTGGATGCGCATCCCGCGGGAAGCACCGCGACGAGCCGCAGCCGCCCCTCGGCGTCCCACCGGCAGCTGCGCCCCTGAGCCACACCGGCGCTGGCAGCAACACCAGCGAACCAGCCCAGGCCGGTCTGCACGCAGGAAAAAAAAAAAAAAAAAAAAAAAGGAAAAGAAAAAAAAGAGGAGCCGCCCCCGCCCCCCCGCGCCCCCCCCCCAGCCCCCCCCCCGCGCCACCCCGGCGGGGCAGAAAAAACAGCAACCCACCCCAGCCCGGCCCGCACGCAGAAAAAAAAAAAAAAAAAAAAAAAAGGAAAAAAAGGAAAAGAGAAGCGTGACGGAAAGCGCGGGGAGGGAGCGGTGCGGGTGCTGATGCCGCCCCCTCCCCACGGCCCCTCCGCCGCCTGCCCGCCCGCCCCCCGCGCCCGCCTCACCTCAGGGACGGGCTCCGCGGGCTGCGGACCCCGAGAGCCGCCCGGCCGAGCCGAGCCGTGCGCACGGCGGGCGCGCAGACCTTCTCCGCGCGGTCACTGCCGCGGCGCTGCCATGCGGGCGACGGCGGGCGGGCAGAGCAGGGGGCGACGGGGCGGGCTGGGCTCCGGGCAGCTCCTACCAGCGCCCTGCAACGCACACCCGCATGGCTCGGCGAGCGGACAGCACCGGCTGCCGGCGACGGCGGGGCCGGGCGGGCGGGCGGGCGGCGGCCAATGGCTCCCGCGGCGCCGCGCATGTGAGGGCCGGGCAGGGCCGGCCCCGCCCGCCCCTCGCCCCCCGCGCAGCCGCCGCGCTCAGGTGGCCGCGGGCCCCGCGCCCCCAAGGGAAGGGGTGAGTTCCCGTGCGGGGATGCCGAGAGGTGTCCGCGGGGCACAACGGGAGCGAAAACGCCTGGTGGCAAAGCCAGGCGTTTGTTTTCGTTGTGCAGGTAAATGAAACCTAGTGCGTGAGTTGAATAAAACAGCGACAAGTTGAAATTGCGTGGTTTAATTACTAAAATATTACCGGGGGGGAGAAAAAAGTTAATTTTCTTGTATCTGCCTTGAGCCCTTGAGGGAACCAGAAAGTCGGAGGCGCTGTTAGCCTGGGCGGGGGGCGGCACCGCTGGGATTGCAGGGACGGATTCCTCCCCGGCGGCTCCAGAGGCTGAACACAGCGGGCTGAGGAAGAAGCCGAACTGACCCTGATCCTCACCTCAAAATCCATTAGAAACTTTTTTCCTCCTTTAACTGAAAAAAACCACCGATATCTTGAAGTACTTGTGGAACACTGGCCCGACAACTGACCAGACCTGCATGTCTTTTTAACTAGAACTGGGTGTAATCTATTATGTTTGAAACTACATTGGTCTTGACCAAGAATGGAATTAAAAAAACCCCAAAACTAAAACTCGTCTTTTCCAAATTTTATTTCCTCACCGTGATTTCTAGGAACTGGAGATGAGAACTGATCCTTTGGTGCTTGTTCAGAATAGTTTTGTGGCCCTTTAAAGATTGAGAATCTCCTCTTTATATTTTTAGATGCATTTTTAATCAGACCTTCTGGTCTAAATGACTGTTAGACGTATCTAAGGTTACAAATGAAAGCACTTCTTAGCAGCAATTCACTTCTGAGACCAGAGAAAATCAGGCCAGCTTGTCCTGCTCTCAGCTGTTCAGCACTATTTTCATATCAGAGTTTTCATTTGGTGGAGAATTATAGCAGAGCTCAAATTTAGTCTAATGAGCTGTCAATTATTTTCAGCTTTGATTTTTAGTATCTTCATTTGGCCTTTTGGTTATTTTCTTCCCTGAGATCATCATCACTTACGTTATTTTTGGCCAGCATTTTAGACCTCACTGTTTCTTCAATAAGGTGAATTTATTATCTATTTATTTACTTCTGCTCTGACCCAGTGGCCAAGCCACATAGGGTGTGTAATCCTGGGGCTCCACAGTCAGGGAGGGTTTACAGAGATAAAAGCAGTCCAATCTGGTAAACATCAAGGCAAGTGAAAACAGATAATAACAAGAGCTACTGGCTGGGAAATCCTGACTCAAAGGCAGCTGGCAGAGAAATTCAAGCGGAAGAAAAAGGATTTTTTCAGATGCCAGAGCTGGTCAGAGCTGGCTGAATCTACATTCACTTAGCAATCAAGACACTTTGCCAAGCTGAGGCACACCAGCAAAACAAACAAATAGCTCTGGGAAGTTGAGAGAGAAGACACCTGGAACTGGGCAGATAGAGATCCAATTAAGATTCCCTTTCTAACTGGGCAAACACAAATGTGAAGAACTTACCTCCTACAGAACATATGCTGGGTTACTTGTTTGTTTTGGTTTCTTTTTTACTCGTTTTGATATGTATTTAAAGGTAATGCAGAGGAGTTTTAATTTAAAACTCTTTACATTCCTCCCTTTCAAACTTCTCTAGCAAAGACCTCTCCCACTGTCTCGGGTTTGGTCTTCTCTGGGCTCGAGCCTGAGTGCTTTTGGCCAGCTCTTTCTCGATTGCTGTTTCTGGCTCTGATCACCTCAGACATGCTGAGGTGGGACGGAGGAGAGAGGAGGGGAGTTAAAAACCTGAAAGAGCTCCACTTGGGACAAATATACATCCCAGCTGTTCTGTTATCCTGGTATGGTCTATAGGGTTGTTTCAGCAGAAGTACAAATCAGCCAGCTCCAAGTTACTTCATGTGATAAAAGAGATGCCAGAAAAACAGAGGCAGTGGAGGGAAATGGCTTCTTTCTGCTTGCACGGTTTTGACGTTGGCCCTTTACAATTAAAATGAGCTAATATTGTTATTTTGATCTATGGCTCAGAGGACTGAATTAGTGATTACATTAAGAAGCAATAGCAATGCAGCCATATGCCTCACAGGATAAATTAATCCTGTTTGTTTTTACAACTGCATTTTAGTTTCAATTTTTCAAATTCCATAACCTTGACTAGCCAAATATGTCATATTTTTCAACCTTATTATTGTCCCCATTCGTATATAATTAAAAAATTTCAGAAAAATCAGCCCTCCAACAGAGTTACAGCTTTGGCCAGGCTGAAAGCTGATAATTTATTCTGACATGATTTCCAGTTCTTTCCTTTTTCACTCAAACAGCTGTCCTTTGCATCTCAGATATGCCTGCTTGACGTTGTCCAGTGGGTGTCCAAGTTCAGTCCAAGGGAGCCAGGTGTAAAAGGGACACCAGCAGAAGGTGAACATAAGGAAGAGGTAGTGCAAAAAATAGAGAGTGCCAGTGGTTTCTCGGAAAACAGTGCGGAAATTCCATACTAGGAATTATTTCAGTCCTGGCTTCAAGTAGGCTGATAAATTTTTCTCCCAAGCAAATTTAAGATGAAGGGGAGTCTTAATATTGTAGATTGGACAAGATGACCTTTAAAGGTCCCTTCCAACCCAAACTATTCTATGATTCTATGATTAAGAAGTAAACGAGGTAGTTACTTGGGAAGAAGTGCGGATGGCTACATAGAAGAGAGAGACAGTCAGGGAACCGGCTTTCCCCTCTCCAGAAACAGGGCAATTTGGCTTCATGCAATGGGCAAAGCTTGAAGGGGAAGACTCCAGTTTAAATGAGGAGGAGGATGCATGAGTCATTTCACTTGGCTACTGGCCACCTGTTCTCAAGAAAAGGGTTTCTAAGTGCTGAACAGTTCAACCTGTGGTGTTCATCTAGGACATGGGCAGGGAGATGGGGTTGGGGCTGCAGTCAGACTTGTCAGCCCCGATCTGCCACTTCCCATCCACTCACCCACCCATTAGTGCCCCCTCTGCACTACGCACCCTGCCACAGCAGCACTGAGGCTGACTTTCCAGGCAAAATTAGGCAATGTGTTGGCAGCTGTTTCATTGCCCTGCAGTCAGATGATGCTGGCAAGGGCCTTCTTTGCGTTTGCCCACAGCTGGCTGTGGAGAGCCTGTTGCATGGAGAGTCAACCATGGGGTGAGGGGTTCAGGGCCTCCGCTCTTCCAGAGAGGAGAAGAAAGCCTGTCACCTGAGCGCTGTGATGCTGCACTGCAAGACTGCTGCAGCTCAGTCTGCCCCATCACTATGATACAATGTCAAAGCTTTCAAAAGTCCAACTAAGTTATGTCAGACAATCCTCCTTTAACTACCATTTTACTAATAAAGATGCTGAAGCAAAAAAGCATGTTTTTCCACTGTAAAAAGCATTGCAAAACTTTGTCCCTACCATGCTGTGTTATCACTTTTCCTGAAGACACTTCGCTGTTATGCTTATTTTCAAACACCTGGCACAGCAGCCTCTGTGGAGGCCTTGCGAGCCAGCCTGTTCTGCTCCAGAGCTGGGACTCTCCCAGCTTCTGAACTTCCTGGCTGGAAAAAAGTCACTCCTTACCTTGTCTTTATGCTGAAAAGAGGAGGAGTCTCTGTATCTTAATCATCATCAGAATGGCTGTTCTAGATAAACAGCAGTTTCTTCCCCCTTCTAATTATGTCCAGAACTCCACAATGTGCTCACGAGTTCTATTTAATTTGTGATAATACAAATGCAGTCACCAATGTGCAATATGGCTGTCTGAACACAGAACAGAGATTTGGGGGCTGAGGCCTTATTCTTAGCAAGTACCTTTGTATTTTTAAACAAGAGCAGCAGCCGTGATGATGTTCATTGTAAGCAGCACGTGTCATCACGCTGCAGCTCACCAAAGGAACAACACATGCTGGCTGCTTCTGATTACACAGAAGACCTAGTTTTCACGAGTTCTCACATTTCATCCAGTGGATATATCAACAGATGGCAAATCTGTTTCATTCTGTACTTATCAATAAAGGACTATAAATTCACAAAACACACAACATCATATGAGATGGAAGGGAGGTATGGCAGGAAGGCAGGAAGCTGTGCTGCAGGCAAACCTGCCCTTCACCCCTGCAGCTTGCCTGAGCAGGACTTTAATTTGGCAGAAGCAGGAATAAGATTGTGCATTGCTTGATCAACCCAAATAGAGCCTGTGTCAGTCAAATGTAGTGCCTGCTAACACAGCATCTTCATATCAGATCCCAGCTCAGTAGTGCACCAGGTAAGAACCACCACTGAGGTGCTGAGTACCTTCAGATCTTTAGAGCCAGTGGGCTGGGAGGAGGGGGCGTAATTTGTGTTAGTCTACTTAATCTACTTAGCTCTTCCTATTTTCCTAATTTTGCACTTTACTACTTCTGTTATCTCTACCTCTTCTGCTCATCATGGTTTCCACAAACACTAAAAAAGCATGAAGACTGAATAGGAAATAAAAATTAAAAACCTGTCATAATCAGAATTAGCAGGGTAAGACCAAAAGAAGCTTTCAGCTGTCAGTTTGTCCAGCCCTGCTCATGAGAACAATTTCCCTGACTCCCCCTGGGACACATCAGTCTGTTATTTCTTTCTTCAAATCATGCCTGAAAGCTATTCTTCCCCCTTCAGATCTCAAGTGGTTTTCTCAGTGAAACAGCTGTGGCTCCATGTGCAAATGGCTTGACACAAACCCTAAGTGTCCTACCTGGATCTAGGATAACGGTGGTCTTTAAAGAAACGGCAAAACAGTTATCTTCAGAGTGCTGAGCTATACCTGTGCTAGCACTTAACCTTTACTTCCCAATCACACAGGTACAATAGTTAGAGCTTGCTGATTTTGTTACTCCTTTAGAAGAAGTTTTCTTAAAATAGCCTAGCCACAAGGGCATAATGAGGTGCACAGCTGGACAAAGATTTCTGAGCAGCAGGAGGGAAAAGAAGGAACATTCGTGGGACCAAAATGCTCAGAGCCTGCAAATGACTGATCTCCAGTGATTCAAATGGCTGAAGATTAAGGACTCACCCAGCTAGATCATAGAAAAACTCCACCAAAAGTTGGAGAAGACCAGGCAAAAACAGCAGAAAAAAAGGGATAAGGGAATAATAATATATCATTAATTTCTTACATGCTGCATCTTCTCTTTGCCTTCCTGTTTTGCCATGGAGCAAAGAAACCACCATTCACTCTGTAGAAGAAGAGCATAGAACTCTTCTTTTAAAATGGAGCTCCTTAATCAGGGACCCAGAGGGACTTGGAGCTCTTTTCTCACCTCAACAACTGCAAAAGGGCTGCTTTTTTTTGTGCCTGGGAGCCTACAGAACCCAGGCTTGCCCACACAGCACTAAAAGAAGTTGATTTTGCTTGAAATTATATTAATATTTTCACATTAACTGCAGCATATTCTGCTAGTTATGTGTACAAATTATAGATCAAACAAAATCAATCGCTCCATTCTAGAGATTCTACCCAAGGGAAAACATAACAACAACATGATATAGCTTCACCTCTGAAATCCTCTTCTCAATATTTTTTCAAGTACAATGACAGTAAACCAAAGTATTCCAGTAGCTAAAGCTTCTACAATTAAATGTCCACTGTCAATCTAGCATCACACTATCCACTCTAACATTACATACCTTAAAGATTCCAAGTATTCCTGTGATTCCTATCCACAGCCACTGTGGCAGTCAGCACGCTTATTTAAAACCTGCCTCATCTCCTGTTCCAAAGACTTATGTAAGGGAAGAGTATTGGACACATGCAGTGACAGGGAAGAAGGTTACTGTGATCTCCCAATCATTCTGTTTCTCTGTGTTTATCTTGAATACAAATTAACTGGGGAAAGCACTGGGTAATATTTTTATGTATTACAGGACTCTGCCAAAATTGTATAGCCACCACAAAACATCTATCTCCCCCAGCCTCAAATACCTTCAAGTTTTTTTTATCACCATTTGGAAATAGGTAGAGGGAGAAGGAAGGTCTGATCACGCCTTAACCCAAAATAACATTTTGCTTTGTCAGGTTAATTATACGTTCTGACATCAAAAACTGAAATTAGCAGGCAGTTTTCCCCTGGGTTGCCCAGCGACTGTAGAATGAATCATGCCCATTCTTGTGCTGCACCCAGGACCACGGGGAACAAGGGATGAGAAGACCAGAATATTTATTTTCTTGCTCAGATTCTGTGGCTAGGGAATCATATCCACACTCTGGCTTTGTAGGGGCTGTGATGTGGCTAGTTGGTATTGCTGTCATCCCCAGTGTGACAGAAATGGCCATCAACTTCCAACGGGTGCATTTACACTGCCACAAAGGCATATTCAATGCTTTGCTTTGATGCTGGTGTGAATTCATGGCACTAGGGTTTCTCAAAATGTCGCTGAAACTTTCTGAAATTAATTTGACTTGAGAACTGTATTCAACACGGGGCATTCTCCTTGGAAAAAAAATGGAGCCAGACCTTTTTAGCATTTAGATACACTGAAAACACTCTCCAAGTAACTAAGATACGCTCCTCCTCCTAACAGCTATTTAGCACCAGATACCCTGAAGTTAGCCTAAGTCTTAAATCTTTCAAGAGAAAGAGCACCCAGACACTTCTTTTTCGTGTCTCCTTCTTGTCTTCTTATACCTACAGATTTTCTGGCATTTCGTTTCCATGGTGGCTGCTTTTCAACTACTCCCTCTCTCGGGCCCCGTTCCCCCTTTATACTGTTAAAAGCTCCTTACCTAGTGCAGCAAAGCCGCCTGCAGTTACCTCTGCCCAAGCCCTGCCCGTCTCCCTCCTTCCCGGGGCTGCTCCTGCCGGGCTTAGCCTGCTCCTCTTCCTTTCCCGGAGCTCCCTCTGCTGTCGGATGCAGCTGCACTGCCAAGCGCAGCTGGCAGATCTGCGCAGACAGGCGGCTCCTGGGGTGGGAGCAGCCCGGACAGCATGGCCTGTCAGGGTCAGCCTCCTCCTGCCAGCTGTCTCCTCGTAAATGGAAAAGGAGCAGCATCCTTGCTCGACACACTGCAGGGATGTTCTCTCTGTCAGCGCGTTAGGAGACGACTTCTTTGAACAGAAGAATTGGCCTTTGTACTCAAGCTGTTTAGCGTAGGACATGGTCATAATGCTGCAGAGTAGCTGCAGACCCAAAGCAATTAAATACAGGAGATACTATAGGAGAGGAAGGGAAAATTCTGCCAAAAATTAATGAGTGAAGAAACAATGATAAGGCCCCAGCCTATAAAAAACACACGCTTTTTCTGCCTGGTGTAAGGAGACTGGCCTCGTGCTATGACAGCCCCACACACTGCAGGTGCCTGGAGGTTGTGTGCCAGTTGCCCCAGGCCACGGTGAGCCAGGGATTTAAGCCCCCAGCCCCATGGCACATGGGCACAAGGGATGGGAGGGGGATGCCCGCTCCTCCATTGCCCCCTGCAGAGGCCACATGCTGCAGAGCTGCCCCCTCATAGCATGCACACACCCTGCTGCTGGCAATATGCTCAGCAGCTCTCGCTCTGCTGGTCTTTGAGATGCCTAGGATTGAGGAAACAGAGCACAAGACATCCATTTCTCAGCAGTGAGGGGGGCTGGCCTCAAAATATGACAGTAACTTGTGCTGGTTTCTGCAGGGGCTGAAGGCCGAGCTCTGCTGCCTTGGTAGCCAGGGATGGTGCATGGCTCCACTCCCATCCTGGGGAGCATGACATGGAAATGAACTGAGCAGTCCCCTGCTAGCGCTGCCACTTTGCTACACTTGTTGCATTAAACTTCGTGTGTTGCCATAGGAACGTCAGCCCCAGCATCTGTTCCTGCTGCTCCCTGCCAGCTGCCTCTGCCCCCCCACTGGGCTCAGCCCCCGTCTGCTCCTCTGCCAGCCTGATCATACCACCCTCTCGCTCACAGACTCCCTGCCTCATCCTCTTTCTTTGGGTGACAATTCAGTTACTGCTGTAGCAGCTAATTCTTGCATTAGTTATAATTTGCCTATTCATTTGTCTCTCCCCTTCCCTCCCACCTTGGAATAATTCCATCTCTCCATCCTTTCCACCTTCACACTAACTCTGCTTTCTGATTCCCACCCACTTTTCTCTTGCACTCCTCAGCCACACAAAGCTTTGTTGCACTGCTGTACCCTTTCCCCCTCTTTATCTTCCTACCAGTGACATCTTCTGTGCTCTTCCCTAGCGCCTCTTGCTCTATCTTCTCTCCCAGTTCTCCTTCTCCTGTGTCCGAGCCAGTCTTGCCCCTCTCCTGCACCCTCCCTGGCTCTTACACAGTCAACAGCATTTTCCATTCTCTGCTCTTGATTATCCAAATACCCCAGAAACTGTCTCCTCCTACCTCCTAATAGTTTGTTCCTTTAGCCATACTCAATCCTTTACCTCCTTTACCTCTCCAAAATCTCACTTCATCAAGCCCTCCAACCAATCCTTGTCCCCAAATCTCACCTTTACTCACCTTTCTTCTTCCTTGTCCTCTGAATGGGAGATTCCAGCCAGCACCACAGCTAACTCCACCCTCAGCCTAACAACCCTGGTCTGTACCTTTATCCCAGTGCTTGCACCAGTAAGTTTCACAGCCTCTCACTTCTCCATCCCCATCCTCCTGGCTGTCTTGCTACTTCTGGTGCCATTTACTGCAAATTCCCTTTGAAGTCGTATTCCTTCCTGTCTCACAGAATTGCTTTTCCTCTCTGCCGCCACTTTTCTTTCCACACATACCCATGGAGCAGGATACTGGTGTCCCAGTGTGCCCATCTCAGGCACACTGTTCCTCCTTCTTTGCTACATCTGTGGCCGGCCCTCTCCACATGGGAGTCTCCAGCACCTCTGTCTACTCCTTCCTCCCATGTGAAGGACACAAATGTCTCCTGGGGGACCTTCTGGAGACCATGTCCTCTGCCAAAAGGCTTCACATCTACAGCTGTGCTGGTCCCCACTCCTGATGGGTGTTTCTCCACCTTGCATCTCAGCCAACTCCTACCCTTTCCTATATAAACTGCTAACACCATCTTCACTGACCCCCTTGCTTTTCCTTGCAAGTCCCTTGCGTGTCCAAGGGACTCTGTTTTCCTCTTGGGAACATCACTCTTTCTCGCTCCGTTTCTTCAGCCTCCACTTCTCCAGCCTTGTCTCACCACCACAAAATCACTGGTGGTCACAAAATTGTAACATTTAAAACTGTTACTGCAGGAAAGCAGAAGGTGTGCACATGAGAGAGCACATAAGGATGCTATAAAGGCAAGGAATTTTCCACTTGTATTATATTTTTATGCATACTGCAGACCATCTGTGGAAAGCTGTCAAATGACTAGTTGGAAACATATTATGAAATCATGTTATTTTACTTCAAACATTAATGTAACAGACTCAGATCTGAGAACTCAGCAAAACGTTAGCAGTTTTCTTGTGCTTCCCAATTTTGCTCATCTCTTAACAAGAAGGTCTCATAGCTTAATGGAGTCTTCCCCTACCCTCTGTGACTTTTGAGCCCACATTTGGCTGCTAGGTTGGCACGTGTTATACATTTCTGTAGTCTCAGGTCCACACGTGCTTGTTAATGCAGCCTGGAGTAATTTGCATGTGTGTTCTCAAGTTAGGAAAAGTGAGGTGACACTTCGTTATTTTGTAGTGACACCTCTGGACTCAGAGATCAGTACATTACCAAGTGTTTTTTAAGCTTGTTTGCAGTGTTCTTGCATGTTCTTTTTTTTGCACACTGTGCTATGCTATTATCCATACATTTGGACTCCAGATTTCCAGCTCTGTAACCTCCTGTCCATTTGAACAGCCTCCTGAATACATTTGAAGCTAGCTTTGTGACCATTCTTTCCTGATTCCCAGTATTTGAGAAAGCTTCTCATATCTCTCTAGTTTCCAAACAGCATTTTGTGGCAATACTGGCCTAGAGGAGACTGGCAGCTCTATATTACTGATTTTCCCTATACCAAATTTCTCTCCTTTAGTTCCAAACCTCAGGAAAAAACCCTTGTCTCTGTGCTGTTACCCTCAACTCCCCAACCCCCCCACTTTCCCCCACTCCCCCTATGCAGAACAGCTTGTCTTGCCTGTGTTTACTGCAGAATGTCTTCTTCCCATCTGAATATGTGTTGTTGAACCTGTCCTTAAACTCTTCTTGCCCACCCTTTCTAGTGTGTTTGTGCCTTTGTCCTTGTGCTATCAACAAGTTCTTTTGCCTTTACACTTCGAAAACAGCCATACATATCTTTTTTTGGATGAGTTCCACTGCAAAACGAGTTCAAGTTAGTGCAACAGAGGGTGAGAGACGGGTACCCTCCCTTTCAAATTACACAACCCTATGCTTGGAGCTGTCGTGGCATGAGCTCTGCTGGTACTCATATACATTGTCCTCCTGAGCTGCAGTAGCTTCCATTGCAAACCTCTTTGCTTGGATGACTAACTAGTAAAGCTGAATATACATAAAATAATAATGAAATGTTACTAAATCTATAATAAATCCACTGAAAACAGCCTGACTGACCACTGACCATGCCACTTTTTGTAGATTTCCTGCACTGACAGTGGTCCATCGCAATACTTCCCGGAGACACAACCTCCAAATACACCAAGTTTCTACACATTAGTTGTGGTGGGAGTAGCGAGCCTCAGCAGGCAACATTTTCCATCCAGAGCTTGTTTGCATAACCAGAAATTAACCTCCTCGGGTTTAAGACAGTCCCACAGCTTCATGCCCAACCCCAGGGAATCCACTTGGCATGGATTTTTCTCTTCTTTTATAACAAGCTTTCATTTCGCACATAGGCAGGAACTCTTCTGATAACAAGAGGCAGCTGCACAGAATAGTTGCAGCTTGTGTCTGGACTAGAATGTCTCTGGTGCAAGAGGGAAGACCCAAAATGCACCTAAGGAAAAACTCCCTGAAGGATTAGAAGATTGGTGTCTTGGGTTTAAATTGTACTCCACATCAGGATTACTCAAATGGGAACAGCTGTCTATTGCTGGAAGTCTGGATGACACGATGGGACTGGGAATAGAAAACAGGGAATGACTAGGGGAGGTGCTGTGACTAGTACCCTGGCCTAGCTGAGCCCCAAAGCCTTTCAGCTGTAGAGGTACCACTGTGCTGAAAAAGGCTGATTTCAGCCAGAGTTGGAGCATATGTCAGGGAGCAGATAGGCACTGAGAAGCACAAGTCCTATTCCTGACATTTTCCCATTTCATTTTCCATCATAAGTCCAATATTCTTATGTGCACTGGCCAGCTCTTTGCGGTAACATCAGACATCAGGCAAATGTTTCCTTCTATTGTCTTTGTGTCTCCCAAAGGACCTTTGGTTTGAGTGTCTTTGCCAACAAATAAGCAGCAAAAGCAGTTGACAGACCGAGATCAGTGATGATGGTAGAAACAAGCTGACCATGCCAGTGGTTGCTGTTTATTCTTCTCTGAACAAAAGTACAACCAATTTTCCCAGCACTGCATGAACAAGAAGGAAGAGCTGATCTCTGCTTTAAGCATGTAATGAACTGGGATGAAGTCTCAACTTGAGAAATTGAGGATGGCGAAAGCTGAAGATCCCTTAAATTCGGACCCGTTGTGCTCTTTTTGTGTTACTTATTCCTCTGTAAATTTCCTAAATCTAGGTGAGTAGAAAGTGTCTGAGAAATATTGCCTGGTTTGCTGGGTTTGGGGAGGGGGAAGGACAAGATGAGCTCCACACTGCTGGTTTCCAGGCTGTGGCAGACACAAGCAAAACAGGGTGCTCTCCTCCCCTTTCACTTACCTGCATACAGGAGGTAGGCTGTGCCCTCACCTCCTCCTTTTTGGTCCTAGAAAGAACAGGAGGAGCAGAAGCAGAGCAGAGGTGGTCTTTCCACTCAGTTAGCAGAGCCATTAAGTACAGCCAAATCCCCAAATCATTAAGCTTACATGAGTGCAAGACCCTTATATTTTCCTTTCCTAGAGCTGGATCATTTGGAAAAGAGCTACAAGTCACTATACCCATGGACAAGCTTGTTCTGTTCTCAGGAGCAAATCCATGGCTGTACTGTAGTTTGCAGTTTGTCTCAAAGCTAATACAAAATCTGCTGTTGAAGTGCAGTGCACATTACAGTGGTGTGGTACATGGGCCCCTGGGATGCCAACCTGCCAGATCTCACATGGTTTGGACACCACAGCTGGATCTTTGCTCAGAGTGGTACAAAAAGTTTTAGAACATGGTATCAGTAGTGTATGGAAAGGGTAGAATGGATCAGACATACATATTTGCTGGATCTCCACTTTGCTCTTTTTCACGGGTTCATTCACTTGAGTTTTGTGGGTATTTTCTTCCTGTTCCAATTCAAGTGTGCACAGACTTGAAAAATGCTGACACAGGTCTTTGAAAGCACAGAATGCAACCGATGGACAGGATTGAACTCTCCCACCTGTACAGGCAGGTTTGTGTGTTGACACCTGCAGACCAAAGCTTATGAATTTGTTTTCTGTCTTCAGGAATTTTACTGAAGGATGCAGCATTTAGGATGCAGCATTTTACTGGATCGCCGATAAATCAGTGCCTGGCACAGCTTCACAAAGGACAGGGATCAGCAGCCCAAAGGGCTTGCAGATGTGATACAGGACCACAAGACACATCTCTTCTGCTGAAATAACAACTGGAGGTGAAGCAGGGTATTGTCAACAGCAAGACTTTCATGATCTCTGTGGAAGTGGAGCAGACCTTCAGTTGCTCTGAAAACATCCCATGACGCTGTTGTTTATGAACTACTCTTGCAGAAGCTCTACCTTTAAGAAACACAATGATACTTTTATTACTAACCTGGAAAGCCCCATGCCTTGAAGGAATAGCTTCTATTACGTCAAGAAAGCAGAGAGACTTTTACTTCACTCAGGGGGTAGCTGTATGCAAAAGAACCACAGAAAACTGCATGGGTACACGATCCAGATAGATCACAGAAGGAGAGCACTGAAGGGAAATATAGGCCTCCTTTTCTTCCCATCATTGTGTTTGGAATATGTTTCCAATTGCACCAGTCACAAAGCAATCAAAGAAACTTGTCTACAGTGGTAAACTGAAGATGTCCTATCAGACCACATTACAGGGTACTACACAGTATTGAATCCTTAGTCATAACAGAAAACCCAACATCCACATGACTGCAGCCCACAATACAGCCAATTTCCATATGCCTTAACAGAAAAGAGAGAACAGATCTTCAAAGCAAATGAAATATGTCTTTGGAAGATGCTCACTAACATATACCTTCCCCCCCCCCCTTACATCCTTACCCAGCATCCTACCTTCCCTTGCAGGAAATAAGGAAGGAGGCCACCCCCTGCAGCACGCATGAGGCAGGGAGCTCATCCAGCCAGGGAACCTTGGTCCTTCCCAGACTCCCCAGCAAGCTCCAGGCCCTGCACCCCATCCTTCATCATCCATCACCTGCGCTAGTAGGCTGTTCCCAAGGTGTGAGGATAAACAAGTGCTTCGCTCATATGATTTTGAGGGTGCCATGTTTAAAATTCCCAGTCTCGTTCTGCTTGCTTGACTGACTGCTGGTTTTAACAGCTCTGCAAAGGAAGACAAAAGCAAAATTATTAAACAGTGCAGTCACAGCCTCATGGTAACACAACAGCTGGGGCTGGCCACCACCACAGGGAGCAGCCTGGCCTAAGTGGGCTCAGGACCTGCCATGGGAGGTGGTTATGAATAACTTATCTGGAAGAACAAAGGGAACTAGTAACAGACTTTCTGTCATGCTCTGAAATCAGTCAGAGATGACTGCAGCCTTTCACTGCTGTCTTCCAATACTTTTTATAAAATGGCTGCTACCTAGCCTTAAGAAAGTATTCTTTTTTTCATGAGGTCACTCTTGCATCACAAGTGAAGTAAAAACTGCAAAGGAGAAATATTTCCTTTCTATTACTGCAAAGATATTTTGAAGATGATCAGGCTAGGGAAATGAACTCTCCTCAGGCTACAGCTGTTCTCTGACCCGGGTCAGGGCTCCATGCACACCACCCCAGTGAGCACTGCACAGCTGCCTGCTGGTGCCTGCAGGAAGGTGTTTCTGCAGGCGTTCGTCCTTTCGCTTAACGGGCCAGGTCCTCAGGCAGGCAGAATCCCGCTGGAACGAAGGCATCAGGTTCGCAATCCAACCGAAATCCCACCAGCGGGTCGAGTGCAATAAACTGTCCCCGTCGCTGGCAAACGGCGTTTAAACCACGAACTGCCCGGGGCGGCGGCGCTGCCCGGCCCTGGCAGCAGGTGCCACTGCGAGACGGCGGGACACTGCCCGGACACCGCCCGGACACCGCCGGGACACCGCCCGGACACCGCCCGGACACCGGCCGGACACCGCCGGGACACCACCCGGACACCGCCCGGACACCGGCCGGCCCCGGCGGAGCGCACTGCGGGGACACGACCCGAGCGGGCGCTGGGAGGCCACGGCCACCAGGTCGCGCGTGGGGATGGACCCTTGGGAAGGGCCCCGGGAGCGGCCGGTCGGCAGGAGGCACCCGGGTGCCGTGCGAGGGGAGTGGCGGGGAAAGGGCAGCTCCCCGGGCTGGCTCGGTGCGGGGGGAACGCAGAGCCCTCGGAGGGGCCGGGCCGTGCAGTGCCGGCGGGCTGGCTCACGGCAGAGAGCTCGGGCTTCACCTTGGGGTTGGTCCCTGCCATCGCCAGGCGTCAGAGTGCAGCCTCCTTTCTTCACGGGCAGGCACGGCTTTACACCTTTAAAGATCACCCTGGCACTGCACTCCAGGACCATCACTGCTACTCACAAGGATTCATGATGATGATGCTCTGGAAAAAGATAATGTTGTCCTGTTTCCACTATCAGTAAGAGAGGCAGCCGCAGGAGAAAGTGTGCTGTGTTGTTAAGGTTAGGTCTGGTTTACACCCACACCATGAATGAACTTCAGAGTGATGTCAGGTTTTTAACTTCTGTTTCCCTTCTGAATGACGTTTGTGGTCAAGAAGGCATTACGCATCTGAATATTTAAAGAGACTAACAGGGAGAGAAGGTAAAAGAAAAGGCATGGGGAAAAAATAACCAAAAAACAAAACCAAAAACAAACCCAAAGCTGAATGCAGCTAATTAATTTATCATAAAATTAGGGATGAAGGAAATTGCAAGGACTTCTTAGCTCATAGAAGTCCTTCTGTCAAGGGAGATTCTCCATTAGACCTACCCTATTTAGATCCTTGGCTTCACTTACCTGATGGGGCTGGATAACCAGCAGAAACAAAGAAGTGACACTATACTGTGCCCTTACCTGCCAGGGCTAATGAATATTGCTTGTGCTGGGCATCTGAACCCACAAACACATGAGATTCTTTCTCCTGTCAGCTGCCAGACACAGTGTAGAGCCTCAGGAGACTGGTCCTTGCAGAAACAGCAGCCGGAGAGCAGAGGGGCATTCAAGGATATACTGGAGACCTGCAGCGCGAGAGGTGGGAGTGGAGAACAAGATATGCTAGTTCAGAGATCCATCAAAGGAAAGGAAAAAAGCATGAGCAAGTCATTCTCTCCTACTGAGCTGCAGCTCCTAGATCCTCTGTTTTCTCTCTTTAGGATCTCTCCATACTTCCACAGTGATGGGTGAAAACTGGGTGCTACTCCATGCTATCAGAGGCAGCTTTACTGTGACTGAGCAGAGCAGCATTACCCCCTCTGGTGCTGTGTTAGGGATCTGAGAGACAGCACTCACCCATTTAGCAAAGGCGTTTAATGGTGAAGTAGTACCTATCAGTAATTTTTCACTAAGGTGTTTTATTACCAGCACTGTCTGCTGCTGGCCAGGTCTGCAAGTTGCATTACTCTGCCTGTGCTGGTCACCCACCTCAGCTATGTCTGTCTGTCAATGACAGCTGATGGATCCCTCAGCACTTCTGGACGTTTCTTTGGGGTCACACAAAGCTCCAGCTTCTGTATCTCCAAGTGTTTTCTGAAAGAGAACAGCACAAGCAACCTCCTCTGAACACACATAAGTAAGAGCCCCCTTCACCTCTCCCCAGCACTATTGTTTGCTGCTCTGGCACCCAGCCTGGGGAAATGAACACTCATCCCACCCCAAATTCTCATCAGTTTGTCAGCTGTGCATAGGCAGGTGTGAAAGAGACCATGCTGAGCAAGGATGGAGCAGGAATGTGTCCATCCCACATGGGTGCTGGGCCAGCTACAGTTTGCAAGCACAGTTTGCCCTGGGCACAGGACTGGGTGACAGGAATTACCTCCCTGCCAGAAGGGTGGGTGGTAGAAAGAAGGAAGCTTGCAGGTTAACCCCCAGAGGGGCTGGTGGCAGCATGGCTGCATCAAAGGACTTTGCTCTGAGCTGCACATCCTGCTAGCAGGAGAGGCAAGAGATCTGGCCTCAGGGCACTGCTTTAAACCAGCCGACTCTAATGTGTATTGAATCCAGATAGTATTATGCAGGTTTAACTTGCTCTTTATATCCATAAAGGCAAGCTAGACACATGGAAATCTCTCTAGTCACTCTAGTCAATGCAGGTGCATCCAGATGAGGGTTTGAATCAATAAACTGTAGAGTTCTGTCCGTGTGCTCCAGTGTGTGCCTTCCAGTCATTGAGACACCCTGTCTTAAGGCCTTTCTGGGCATCATGAACACTCTACCGAGGAGGAAGGTTTTTCCTTTGTAGAATTCTATTCATATTTCCACACATTGCTGCTAGAAATCCATGTATCTCCTTGTATTAATGGCTTCATTTCAAACTACTTCCTTTTTAGCAGCAAAGAAAATCAATAAAAGATGCCCATATGTTATGATTATATGCAATAATGATGTATAATTACTGAAAAACCCAGTTCCCGAGACTGCACAGCCTTGGTAATGGAAGAGGAGTGTCCATAGAGTTAAGTTGATCTTAAGGTGCCCTCCAACCCAAATCATTCTATGATTTCAGGGCAGTGTAACTGTCTCCACCTGCCTTGGCCACATGTTGAGGTTTGCCTCCTAGGTCTGCTCCTGTATATTGTCCAACTGAGGAACTTCCTGCTGATTCAACTAAATTCCTTTCCATTGCTTTGGAAAGCCTCTACTGTTGTGCAGCTTGAGCTCCAAGTTGTTTTTTCAGGCAGTGCCACCCTTTTTCTCCATCCAGAAAGCTTTTCTGCCGGATTGAAGGACCTCCAGTTTTTCCTCAAGCTCTAATTTGAGTTTCTGCTCAGGTTTTTTTGTTGTTTTGGTTTGGGTTTTTTCCTGGCTACTCAATTAGACTCCAAGCCTTCCTGCAATTCAGTGATCTGGGAATCCAGGTCACTATTTCCGTCAGAACTGCTTCCTCCTCCAGATTCACTGAGCTGCCCACAGTTCTTCTTCCTTCCTGGGCAGACCTCTATGTTCCTCATGCTGTGCCTGCAGATGCAGTACCTTCTTCCTGCACTGTGCACCCTGTCTCCACCTCCTGTCACGGTATCCCTCCCTGAGTTACAGACAAGTCATGAGCTGAGGTTCAGTCATATAATTCTTGCTAGAAAGTTTTCTTTGCTGCCTGCAGTTCATGAGATTGTATTTTCCATGGCTCTCCAGGTCACTGGGACCCTGGGCTGTCTGGGAGGTGGGAGCCATGTGGACTCTTTGGGACAACAGAGTGGAACCCAGCAAGCAGGACCAATCCCATCACCTCAGCCAGGGAGCAGGGCAGGCCAGGAGGCACCAGGGGCAGCCCCAGCCCCCATTGTCAGTCACCTTCTTGGGAATGGGAATGGGACTGGGCCAGGATGTCAGCCCACAGCTGGGCCATAAGTGGAGGCTTTGCAGACCAGTGAGACCACTCCCATCCTGCATCCTCCACCATGGGAGGAAGGCTTCTGCAATGTCAGCACCCTTCCTGGATCCCTAAAGTAACAGCAGCTGTTGCTGCTGCAGGTGGGGCCACATCCAGGCTTGTCCCCTGCTGGTCCTGGCTCGCTGGTTCCAGCAAGGACTGACTGCCCAGGATAGGCAGAGCCTTCTGGTACCCAAAGCCCTGCCCGTTGCCAGCCTAGCTCTACTCTGCCAGTGTCATGACATCTCAGGCCCCCTTGCTCTCCTGCCTGTGGTTACCCAGTTGCTTGCAAGGCCCACATTTTTCACTCCATAGACCTCCCCAACTCCACAGCTGTGACAGCCCATCCTGGCACATCCTTCCTCCAGCTACAGGAAGAATCCCAGGCACACAGCATGGAGGAAGCACTGGAAGGGCTGCCTACTCCCAAACACATAGCTTTTCAATGCTTTGTCAGTTCTTAACATGCTGTTCTTCAGGGTCATGCCCTCCACCACAGGACAGCTTCAAGTATTCCCAGCAGTTCTCCTTTTGGTGGTGCCCAAAGCAAAGCCGTGCAAGCCACTGCCTCTGTCAGCATGACAGCAGTGTCCCATTGCAGCATCTACACCGGGGCAGCTGCTGGCTGAAGAACCTTCTTGTTTTTACCCTCTCCACATTTCCAAGGGAAGGAAGAACCTTACCTCTGGCACTTCATGTATTAACTGCTACGTGATAAAAGCCAGTTCCTAGAGAAGTCTGCTCCACATGCCTATCCATGCTGAGATTCCCATTAATAATTACTCAGTCTGTCAGTCAGGTTTGTGGGTTGTTATTCTTTTTTACCTACAGAATGTTTCTGTGTATTTCTTACTTCTCTCTGGTTTTAATGTGATAGCACACACAGGCTGCACTGTGAACAAGTGAAATTGCATGTTCAAACTTCTATAGAAACCACTGACAGGCTCTGTATTTTATGACTTGAAGGTATTTATAATTCAGCAGGAAGTTTTCAAAGTGCATACATATATACATACATTATCCTTTCTCTTTGAGTTAATATTTTGCCTGCTTTTCAGAGAAAGTAGCTGCTTATCACACACCTGAACCATTATAATTTTTAAAGAACTGGAAACCAGAAATTATTTGCATATGTTTTCTTTTTTTCTACTTACTTGTTCTTCAAGTTACATTCCAAGGAGTCTGTTACAAATTCTGTCTTCTTTAAAGACTTCTGGACAGCTCTTCTGCTTCTGCTGCATTATCTGTATCCCCTTATTGATACCTGGAATCCAAGTCTCTCTCTTTCTGGATAATCCCAAATCACTGTAAAATAGTTCTGACCTCCATTCTTTAATCACATTCAAGGCATATGACTGATTTTTATAGATGTAGATAACTGCACAGTGCTGGCACTGCTAGCAACCCCTTTGCTGTGCCATGAGCAAATCCAGTACCAGTGGGTGAATGGAAGAGTGAAGATGGCAATATAGGTCTAAAAACCTCTGCAGCTTCCTGTATTCCAGTTCCCAGTGTGAGACAGAGAAGCTGTTAGATTCTGGGATTGCTCTGGACACTTGGGTCAATTAAAGAGCCTGTGACTGAGCTCCAGCTGCCTCTGTGTTTGCCATTGCCCCAAGGCACTTGTCATGAACCTGCAGGGAGAGGAGGGAATGGCAGGGCTGTCCTGGACCATGTTGACACCACAGGAATGCCCTGTGGGCTCTGTGGCTGGTGGCTCTACACCCCAGCTCTGGAGGTCAGCTGGTTTCCAGGAACTGTAATCCTCATGCCACAATAGCTTCCATGTCAGGACTCCTGATCCAGTATGTCAGTCAGGAAGAGTTGCTCAGCCCTCACTGCCTCTCCTCCTAACGCACAGGACTGGAGCTCATCATGCTGAGCCTCACCAGATGAGCTGGGCAAGCACCCCAGGAAGATGAACTAGAAAGAAAATGAGATTTCATTTTGTGGCCAAGGACACCTGCTTATCTCCACGGTGCAGAACACTGGTCCATCTTTTTTTTTTTTTCCTAAGAAACAAAACCAAACACAACACACCAAGAAAAACATTGCTGTTGCTATTATAATCAGCAAGATAAAAAGAACAATTCACAGTGACCTTACATCACAGGGCTACTGTAAGAATTGCTGATTTGGGGCTACTTTTCAGCCAAGTAATTTAAGGAGTCTCTTTACCTCATGCTGCTAGCACTTTGTACAGTGGTTCTGGGCAGTGGAACTACAACCTGGTAGCCTGTGGGTACCCGGTTCCTCCATTTTGGCCAAACACAGACCTCAGTGAAAGAAGGCAGTCTTTCTCCTGGCTGCAGTGCTCTCCCCAATGATGGCAGACCTGCAGCGCAGAACCTGTAACCTTAAATGGGCTTTCTGTGTGTTGGCTGTTGTCACCTGGGCTGTGCCTGGCATCCTTTGGTGGCATGTCCCCAGTCCATCCCCTGGCTTGAGGGCAGTCTAGGAGTCCCAACTGATAGCACCAGCTACCAGCAAGAGGCAGGAGGTCTGTGTAAGCACAGGTCTCTTAGGAAACTGCCCTAAACATTAAGGTAACAAAAATCTAGTCTTATAAGAAAAAGATATGGCTCCTGAGTGGTAGGGAATATTATGTCTCTTGTCTCAAAAATAAAACAAAAAGAAAATTAGAAAGAAAGAAAGAGAAAGAGAGAGAGAAAGAGAGAAAGATAGGAAGATAGATAGATAGATAGATAGATAGATAGATAGATAGATAGATAGA
>NW_020884905.1:4488430-4522775 GCF_003945725.1 Corapipo altera
AGATAGATAGATAGATAGATAGATAGATAGATAGATAGATAGATAGATAGATAGAGGGAACCCTCAGCTGCGACACAACATGTGCAATGACCCCAACACCCTAGTCCTCCAGGGCTGGGGTGGACTCTTGCTAACTAGGTGGCATCACAGGTCTTCCAGAGGAAGCAGCTATGGTTTTAATCCTGACATCAACCACTCAAATCTGTATTTAGGCAGAATGCTTTTTTGGAGCTGTCTCTATATCTGTAGTAAGGCTGCTCAAAGTGTGTAATTACTCAGACCCAACCATCCCACAGGTGCCAAGCAAAGGACAGCCATGGCAACTTCCTTACAACCATATTCCTTCTCCACAGCACAGGCAGGTGGGGAATGCAGGCACCCAGGATGCAGCCTCGGGTGTTCCCAGGGGCTGAGGACGTTGCTGGCACCATTCCCTGGTTCCTGGTGGCAGCTTCCATTCCACTGTGGGCGAGTCTGATGTGCTTTGCCATAGCATTACTGAGTACTGTGCCTGCTGTGTTGTCCTGGTGGTGTCTAGTCTGCAAGATGCCTTACTGTGCTGAGTCCAGCTACAGCCTTGAGAGAAGCAAGAAAAATGCCACTTGACAGATATTTTTCTCACGACTCCTTTCAAGTTTCTTGGATCCTCTCTCTGTTTTCAGACTCACATGTGCTGAAGTAATTTGCAGCCATGTCTAGGTTTTGCATTGCCACTAAGTCCATTAGTTTATGGATTTTTTTCTTCTCCCATGGAGTTCCTGCAGTTGCTGATGTCTTGCCAGTTAATTTCTCATGTATTTCCTTTCAAATCTGAATTGAATTAGTGAGCATACGTAATGAGGCACAGTAGGTAGAAAAAAAGGCAGATAAAAGCTGACACAGACCAGATGCCTCTTTCAGCCACTGCCACACTGACAGAGTGTGGGTAAATGTCAGGTGAATGAGAGAAACCAGGATATAGACAACGATTTGATCATCAGCTACTTACATAGGGGTTTTGAAAATTCCCTGCCCTCAGGGCATCAGTGTTTCTCTGAACTTCCCAAGTATTGTGCAGTTCAAAGAAGACATTGAGAAAGGGCTCATTTGCATTAGAAAAATGTTGAATACTGTGGGAACCAATGGTTGAAAGCAGATCAGCAGAAAAGACAATCCTAAGAGAGCACAGCACATGAACAACAGAAAAAATAACCAAAACTCCTCACACACAAGGTCTCCCTTCATCTCCTCAGTAGGATACCCAGCCCATCCTTGAGATTGCTCATTCTCAGTTACATGCACCTTCATTAGTTAGTGGCTACCAGCACTGCAGCACATACCATGGAGCATTCAGTGCCCAGGAGACATTAACTCTCCCCATCAGCATCACCACAAGCTTGTAACTATATCCTCCATCTTCTGCTCTAGCTTCCTACAGAAAGTCAAACAAAGGTCAGAGCTCTTATACTGAAGGTAGCCAGTGGCAGGGACTCTGGAGCTGCAGGGATTAATGCAAGGCTATGGGAAGGAACCTGTGAGTGGGAGGTGGGATCCACAGATGAGAGAAGAGAGTGCCCAGCAGCAGAAATATAGGACACATCCCTCCAGAGTAGGATGGAGACCCAGAGATTATCCTGAGATGACAGCTACATCCTGCACAAAAACATTCATCAGGTCTAAAGGGTCCTGTTTGCATGGACTGCATATGCCATTCAGGGCAGAGAGCTGGGTACCCAGCTTCAGGGAAGCCATTTGAGCACAGCACAGATCCTAGGTGAATGCCCTACACCTGCCTTTGGCTTTCTCATTTAATCTGCACCAACACAGCTGGTCCTACAGCCTGCTCAAGTAAGCAACACCATGGCCCTTAGAACCTTTAGTGCAAAGTCCCTCATTCTTTATAAGTCTTTTTGTAAAATATACAGGAAGGAAAATGTGTGCACAAATCACATGCATGGTAGAAACATAGATCTTTAAATCCTTCTCATTCTCTTTCTTGCTTCTAAGGCTCAAGGTCCTGCATACATTTAAAATATATGCAAACAAATAACTGTATGTATTTTTCTCCCACGTGCCATTTTCCCTGAGCTGTGTACTGCAGCAAGTGCTCGAGTGGGCACGGCTCCCTTGGTGTTGCCTTTGTGCTGCCCGGAGGGGAACCCAGGGCTGCCAAAGTCAAGCAGGTGGTGACAGCCATCCCACTGCTCACCTGCTGGCTGTAAACCAAACCCCTGTCCTGCATTGCCAGGCCACCAGCCTGCCTGGACCTCTCCAATACACTCAACCGCATTTTCAAATTGTTATAGAAGGACTTAGAGAATAAATGTCAAGAGGAACGTACTGCCCACACCTTCTCTGCATCCTCCTCTTCCCAGCCTTGTTCAAAGGCACTGTGAAATGGTTTGTAGGCTTCTGTGAATGTAGATGTTCATCAAATATGTCACCTTCACCAAGCAGAGTTTCAGCTTGTTTCAGGGCTTCCTCATAGAAACTCCCACAGTGAATGGCTCCACTGGGACCAGCTCTGCTGACTGCAGTGGAAGAGGATTAAAGACCTCTGCTTTTCTTTATTTCTTTGAATCTTTGTTAAAGTGATGTGAAATTATATTGGAAGAACTGAGGGTATGGCTTTTAATGCCGAGAAGTAAGTCATGAAATATTTGTTCACAGAGTTTTAGCTTGTGTGTTTATTTTTCAAGTCTCCGAATTTTCAGTCTCCCTTGATGGTCTCCCAGGGTAAGCAGAGCCTACAGTCAAATGCTTGTTGAAGAAGTGAAAATACAAAATTTTTAACATAAGTGGTTTTATCACTTCTGTTTGCCAGATTTTTTATTAAGTGTTAAGAAAATAAGCAAATTAAACTTCCCACTGGTTTTATTATAAATAGATCACGCACTTGAAGCCCTGCAGTTGTTTCAATTTGTTTCACAGAAAATAATCTGGCTTTCAATTCTGATGTTCTTCTGCATAGTAACAGAGGAGGAAGGTACAACCCTTTAGTCCTGATCTGTAGCTTGTTTTTTAGATCCACCTTCTTCCTTCTACATAACTCTCTTGTGGCAACCGAGAGACATTTCTCCCTCTCTGTGCACAAAGGAGGAGAATCGCATATGTTTCCAGCAGCTTTTGGAGGAGAAGCCGTCCCTCTGGCCAACCCCTCCTCTAGCAGCCACCTGTGTCCATGGTCCCTCCAGGCATCATTTCATCGCTGTGCTATTTCTGGCCTCACCTGAGGTGAGATTCCTACAAACACTCTGTCCCACAGGCTTTGCAGGAGGCTTCTCTTTCCAGCTCAGTGGCGGAGGAAAGATGATGCTTTCAATCCCCTTTGACTGCAGGCTCTCTCATAGTCCCCCAGGGAGGTAAACAGTAGAGACTGTTTATTAACAGAGGATCCAAATGTGAAAGGGCTGCAGAAGGCAAATCGAAGGGAGGCATTCACCAAATAAGCCATGATAGTCCTGCCTAAAAAACTGGTTTTGCAGAAAATAGAAGTCAAAAGCAGGAATAAGAACTACGTAGGCAAGCACTTAGAAACAGTCAGAGAAATACAGTATTTCCTCATTTTACCTGTTGCTCAGTTTTATGTTATCAGCCCATGAATACTGCATTCCCATTAAGGTGATGTGATATCAAGCTGCTTTTATGGCGTAGTTTTTTGGGTACTCTGATTTGGTGAGAATTTGAGCTACTGATTTTGTCCCCTGCTCATAAGAGAATTTCCTGGCTAGCTGAGGTACTTCCTTTGCTTTTTAACAACAGCAAAAACCTCCCTTTCCCCACTCCCTGGGGGAAGTACATTTACTGGAGGTAGCAAGGTTACCATGCCCTGGGAGGGTCCCAGCAGGCTCCCACTCTGCACCCCTCTAGCCTTGCTGGTGAATGTGCCCAAGCCCAGAGGTGGGTGGCAGAAGACACTGGGAAATGAAGGAGTCAGAAATAAAGTTAGGCAGAGGAAGTTCAAAAATAGACGACCTTTTCCTGTAAGTCTGGGTTATTTATTTAATTTGTTGTTGTTGGTTTTGGAACTTTTTTTTCCCCTCAGTGATAGGGAAACAAGGAGAGGGAGAAGCTTTGGGAAAGAGGCAAAGGAACAAAAGAATCTTTCAAAGCAAATGGAGGGGAAAAAGAGAAAAATTAAAGAGGAATGATATCAAGGATAAGAGCTGCCTTGGACTCATTCAATGTCCTATTCTGCTTTCTCTGACCCCACCAGCTGCTGCTCTCCTACGCCATGGCACCCAGCCACAACCCACAGCTCCATGGGGCAATGAAGAGCCGGACACAGACAGGATTTCAATAACAGAAGAGGAAGAGAGGGGAAGCAAGTCCAAAACCAAGCAAATCAAACTGGTGCATTGCTGACAAAGGGTGCATCTACACTGCCAAGGGCTCCTGCAGTGCTGTGTCACCTACTGGCTTTACTTACTGCACTGATCAGGAACTTCGCTCAGTTGCAAACCCCCGGAGAGACTTGGCATGTCAGAATAATTACTATCTGGTGTATATGCAACTGTCAGCTGGGCCAAATCTGCATCTGTGTCACCTGGAAAGTGGAAAACCCCTGTACAAACACTGCTGGCTGCATACACCCCTGCATTACTCACACAGAGCTGTCAGAAAGATTTTCAGGGAAGTTTGCTGAGATACAAAGCACTAACAGGACATTTTATTAGTGGATTTCACTTGAGGATCTCACAGTATTTTACATCATCTCTTGTCAGCTTGACAAACTTGTTTAAATGCTCCACCCATGCCAAAGATGAGATGGAGATGGCAGCAAGTCACAGGGTGGATGTTTGCAGGGCAGCAAGTGAGAGGCTGGGTACCAGCTCTGACTTCCATGCATAGCTTGAGCCCTGGCAGGAACTGTCCTGGGAAGTCCTCCTGGCTTGAGTGTCCCACACTCGGGACCAGACAGCCCCTCTCCTGGGGCAATGGGTAGCATCATGCTCAGTGTGTGCTTAGCGAGTTAATTAGCAAGGGAAAGAGAGAAGCTTCTCCAACCCTGCCCCCAGAAGAATCTCTAGTGAATTCTACTTTTTCTCCACAGAAAGGGTCATAATCCAGAGAGGAACCATTACCCATCCCCTGCCACACAAGCCAGTGCTGTATGAGAGCTGAGGCCTCTCAGCTCCTGCTGTCTCCAAGAGCAGCACTGCTCAGTGTGCTCCTTGTCTCAGCCCCTGCCCTTCACCCTTGTAAGATGTTTGGTGTGTTCCTGTTTTCCGCTGGCCTCTGTAATATCTGTTGCCTGTCAGTGACACTGGAAGAGGCCCACACCCTGAGGTCTCACTTCTCTTATTCACAGCCATAAAAGGGAAAGCAAAATGTTTAAATCTGAATGCTTTGAAGTTTTGTAGAATAAACAAACTTCTTCATGAAGATTGCAATAGGGAAAAAATTCACAGAATCTCCAGAAGACGTAATAAATCTGGCATCTATTGCATTATCTGTACATCCACAAATAATACATTAAAGACCTGAAAACAAAGTGCTTGGGGACATCATGTAACTAAAAAACAGGGAATAAGTCTTGCTATCTTGGAAGGCAACCAAAGCATCCAAGGCACATGTAAAGATGGGATCAAAACCCACTGAGAGAGCTGCAGGCCTAGTAGAAGCATGACATTAATGGAATTCACTTTAAAGGTTCCTAAACTTGTAACATTTCTTATATAATGAGAGATGTTCTCATTTGCGATGCCCTTGGAGCCCTGAAGTGACTGTAAACGTACTTAGAGAGTGTTATGGGCCTTCTATGCTGTAGAGAAAAAGGGCGTGAAAAATGGAAGTACATTTGGGGTGGAGGCAGCTTTGGACCATTTGTTTGTACTCTGAATTCCTAGTTGGCCTTGTTTCTAAATCATCATTATCACAGATCCCTAACAGCTGAGTGATCTCCAATAGAAAAATGTCAAGGCAGGCAGTGTGTAAGGAAAACATGCTCATACATTAGGCAGATCTCTCAGGCATAACAACTTCTAAATAAGCACTGGATAAAACTACAGCTCAAATGGATGCATTTCAGTGCATTTTCCAGCCACTTCTTAAAACTTTCTTGGAAAGCTGGTTAAATGAGATTTAGATAAGGTTAAGGCTCGACTGTGCTGCTGTCAAGGGAAAACATCCACACACATATTATTAATGATTGACTTGGGGAGACATTGCTCACTTTTGTTTGGATAGTGTCTCAGCACATACCAAAATCCTGACAACAATTTTTCAGCTGGCCTGTGCTGTACAGAGGGTTACACTCAACTGCTGGGATCAAGCAGCCTTGAACATCCAGGGATGGTGGTATTTGACCATAAGTAATTCAGGTAGGGATCTTCTCACCTCCTTTTAGCTGCTGGGGATTGAGCATCATGTGGTTGTTACTGTTCACCTTCCACCTCCAGCCAAAGGATGCAGAAAGGAGCTGAAGGAGGAGTAAGCAGCCTATGCTACTTGAGGGGTCTGAGGAAGAGATACCTAATTGTACCACTAAACATCCTACCCCTGGAGCCTACTGATTAGTTCAATCAGGAATTATTCCTCTTCCTCTAATCCCTGTTTAAAATATCCTGGGCCAAAGACTAAGACAGACAGAACTGGTTAGTCATGGGTTCAATCCCTTTTATGGGTCCATTCACTTAAGAGTTGGATTCGATGATCCTCGTGGGTCCCTTCCAATTTAGAATATTCTGTGATTCTGTGGTTCCTGGCAGGACTGAGCACACCTGCAGCAATGGAGAGAAGAGCTATCAGTGACACTGGGAGCACCTCAACTGGCCTCACCTGCCTCTGCCACATGTTTGTTGCCCTCTCTGGAAGAGATGACACATGGGGACCCCTGGTGCCCTGTGCTTCAGTCTTTGGGTCCCAGGAGCTTGAGGGGAAGATCATTTTTGGGAAACTCATCACTTCAGTCACCTACTGGCCCACTAAAGGAATCTTTTCTTTTTTTTTTTTTTTTCTTTTTTTCCAGTGAAAAAGATTCCAGGTCTGGAATCTAAATTTTGGGCAGCCACATTTTTCATATTTAGGTGTAACTTCCTCCAGAGAGCGTGATTTACCTCCTGTTCCCTTATGAATGAGGACTCTTGAAGCCTACCTACTGGGAATTGGAGCAGTGAAGCTGGAAAAAAAAAAAAAGACATTTAAGTAAACAAAGGCTTTTTTTATTTTTAATGAAAGCCCAAGTGTCCGAGTGGCAAACCTGGTGCTAGTGGGTGGCTGTGGGAGCCTGACTGCCGGTGAGGGTGCTGCAGTCACCCTGTCCCCCACCCTTGTCCGGGGTCAGTGGGGTCAGAGGGTGGCCGTGGCCTTCGTGGCAGACGCGGCTCTGAGTGCGGGCGGGAATGCAGCAGAAAAGGAGGCTTGTGCCGGTGGTGGCTGCTCCCTGCATTGCCATGGCAACACATCTGCTTCCTCCATTTCCCGTTCCCTGCCAAGGGAGAGCACCGGCCCTGCCGGCGTCAACACAAGCCCAGGAGAAATCCAAGTTCTAACAAAACACCTTTTTCACTGGACCCTCGCTCTGCAGGCCACAGCCCCCTCTTCTATGACTATAAAAACCTTTACTCTCTTACAAAGGATTTGCCTTCCTACTGCAGCCCTGTTCTTGAAAAAGCGACATAACTCCTGAGTCCTTGCAGCATCAGAGCCAGCAGCACTCCAGCACCCCTCTCTGCCCTGGATATCGTCACACCCCACAGGATGCAGCAGCCCTTTGCTTCGTCACCTCACCTTTTTCCAGACCTGCAAGCTTATATTTGCCCCCCTCAGAGGCTTGATAAGCACCGAATTTCCTTTCAGGTCATTTTTCTTTGTGAGATTTACGGCAAACTTCCACTTGCAGCAGGTGCAAGCTCAAGCTCCTTTTGATGCACAAGTTGGTCATTCACCAGGTCCCAGCCTCACTTCCCTGAAGAAAACACCCACAAGTACTTGGGTGCTCCCAGGAGAGTGTGGATTACAGTACTAAGAAAAGCGTCCCACAGCCCTGGAGGAGCTGTGTACAGCACAAGTACTGTGGCAGAGCTGGACCACTGATGCTCAAAGTGCCTGGATGCTGGCTGGGATGAGCACCTTGTGCAACTGGTTTCTGACATTGGGCACAATCAGTAGTTTGGAAGCAGTACCTCTCTGCTGTCACAACCTCAGCAGAAATATTTGCTGGCAAAGGCAAAGCAGTTCCTCCAGCAGTTTATCAGGGCATCCATGCCAAGCCCCTGGGAAGGGCTGCTCAGGCAGGAGGAACTAGCACAACCTGCTTTGCCAATCCAGAGCTGAACTAGCAGGACCACTTGGTTGCTCTTCCACTGGGAAAGTGCCAGGCCTTGCAAAGCCATTTCTACCAGCCTTTTTCTTCTATTCTACTAATTCATGCCCCTGATAAGCTCTCCAATTTGAAAAAAATGTCCAGCTCCTTGGCTTTGTAGAAGCTTTTCATCTCATTGTAGCAACAAGGGTAAACCCCCCAAACATTAGGCTGTGTTTTCAAGGAGCATTGTTAACCAGCTAGGAGCATAACTGTGATGGTATTCATTTACTATGTCTTACCCTGCTCAGGGTCCATGTATGGATTCTGATGAGCTGGTGGCAACAGTGAGATGGGTCAGTGTTCCCAGTATTGCACAGCTTGCTCACTGAGATCCTGCAGCAAGGATGTAGCAATAGATTTCTTATATTTAAAGAAAATAATAGATTTTGTCCCTTTGAGGCTGGCCAGTCTTCTATTCAGCACATCCAGCATAGAGATGCTGCAGTCAAGTGGGCAAATAAACTCCCCTATGGGTAGCATCACCTTCAAAACACAGGTAAGGGGTGCAGCTCTGCTACTTCCAGCTGTCTTATATCCAACCACAGTGAGCTTGTTCCTCTCACTCTCCACCCCTGCACTACAGAGCATCACGTGCCTTGGGAGAGGGACAGACAGGCGTAAATGAGGTTGCAGATCTCCCCAGCTCTGATCCTGCCTGTATTTGCTCCTCCATTTCAGCTTCCCAAAGTTGCTCTTTGCTGAGGGTATTACTTTGGTCTGTGGTTTTGTTTGCAACTTGTTCTGAACTTGTAAAAATCTCATCTAGCTACTAGCTGTACTTGACTACTTGCTCCTAAGGGTAACCTTGTGGCTGTGCTGAAGTTCTGTGCTGCTTTAACTACTTTCTTCTCCCTGCTCACAGCAAGGAAACAGGATGCCAGAGCTTTGCCAAAATATTTTACTAAATAAATAGAACTGCAGGCAGTCTCCACAAGCCAGTCTAACAGTGCCACATGACCCCAATTGGCAAGAGACAAGGGTTATATTTAAATTCAGTTTTAATTCAGAAAAATATCAACACTTATTTACCACAGTCCATAAAATTCATGTGACAAAATTCCTCCAACAAGCAGATTAGTAGCCTTCTTACTCTAGCACAACAAATCAAGTCAGGCCATGTTCTGGAGCATCACACCAGGCTGGTAGCAACACATGCACTAGCAAGTGACTCCTAGCTGAAATCTCTGTATGCTCTGGGGCTCTCGGTGCATCTGGAAGTCCTAAGTTCCCTTGACACCTCTGTCTGGTTCCTGGGGGACATTTCAGTTATCTGAAGTAGCTCGGGGTCTGCCTTTAGTATAAACTATAGTTTAGTACATATACTTTAGTGTATTGCAGCACTGTAAAGGGACATGGTCAGACCTGTCCCATTTGGCCCATTGACATAGGTTTTGAAGGAAGCACCATCTTGCTATTACTATTCTCAATGTCCATGCCACTGCCACTTTGCCATATAAAGGGTGCTGCTGGATGTGTTTCCCATACCCTCTGCTTTAGGTGCATCTTCATAAGCCTTGGCAGTAGAGGAGAGTATGGGCTGACAAAATTATGCTTGATAGTAAATGGTTCAAGCTTGCCTGCAATATAGGTGTTTTATTCCACACCCTGGGATCCCACATCTTGCCAGTGCTGCCCATGGTGGTACTTAGGAATCCAGCCCTGGCCAAAAGCCACCAAACCCCACCACCCATGACTGTTACTCTCTTTGTATCGTTGAAAGCACAATCTCTGGACACACTCAGTCTCTTCTTGGCCTGGGACAGGTGGAGGAAGCCCTGCTCTGAAAACCAGCTCCCCTTCAGAGGCCTGTCCACCTGCAGAGAGCCCATGTGTGAGGACCCAGCGTGACCCCACAGACCACCATGAGCAGCCTGACAGCTTACCTGCCCAAGCCAAAGCCATCAGCCATATCCCAGTCACAACACAGCCTCACTCGTACTGAGACAGTGATAAAAACAATTTCTCTGACACCACAATCTCCTTCAAATGTGTGCCTGAAGCCAGAGGACTGGAAGTGAGGTTCTCATGCTGGTCTGGACTTCCTTATGTGGAAGCTCTGGGGCCATTGCCATCCACCACACATCTGCCATGTCCTCATGTCCTCCTGTGACACCCCAGTCCTCTCGATCCCAGAAGGAACAGGGCAGGTCCAGCCCAGATTTGTCCAGCAGGTCCTCCACACCCTGAGAAGCCTCTCTGAGCCTGGTGTGCATGAGCACCCATGGGTGGAGGTGGACCTACAGAGAGCTGCTGTGCTGAGCTGCCCTGCCAGGGCTTATCCAAAGGCAAAGCCAACCCAGCCTGCTATGCTTACGTCTCCTGTCCCTCCACTGGGACTACAAGGACCAGAGAGGAGTATTTCTTGCTCCATTTTGGCAGGACAGTGCTGTCTCAGCATAAAAACTGAAAATTGAAACACATTATTGCTCACAACTTGAGAAAGAGAGAAATGAGGAAAATGCCCCATACCAAATGCAGACAGCCCAGTTGCCTTTGGAGTGATCTCCAAGTCTCATCAGGAGATTTATAGGGGAGTATGTCAGATGCAAGGACCAACAGCATCATTTCCCTTGGCAGTGCAGGCATGCAGTGGGGGGAGGAAGCCCCCACACCCCTGGCTGCAGGCTGGCAGGGCTCCCGGCATCCCCCTCAAGCCCTGGCAGAGCACAGGGACTGGAGCGGGGGAGCTGCTCCAGCGGGGATGGCTTCTTTCCTGGTGATTTTGCTGGCTTTCAGAGTGAGGGGATGGAAGGAGGTGTACAGGAAGCGAGACTGTGCGACTGTAAATCCTGTCAAGTATAACGATGTTTTTTCAAACATATTTTCCTGATTTCCCTCCCAAGGGACCAAACCCAAAGTCTGATCTTTAGGTAACCCAGAAACAAAATATTTCCCAAACAAATAATCACATTGCAGTCTGACATGGTTGTTATTACAAAAGAGCATTTTATTTCCATTTTTTTCTGGGTGTACTATATTGCAATGTAACACTATGCAGGTCTATTATCATACTAAGATTCTTGCTACAGAATTAATATGTTTGTTCATTTGGTCAAATTTCAAAGTTTTTCCTTGGCATTCTTACAGGACTCATCACCACTTAAGCACATGAATTACTGAAGTACCAGAAATGATATGAGACTTGGAACAAGTGCTTTCCAATTGGAATTTGCAGAAGTTGTTGGGCTGGCTGGATGCATGAGGTCAGCACAAATATCCATCCTAATTCTGACAAAGGGGGAGATGCACATCTCACCAAGTAGATTTGTTTTTCAGGCTTAATGTACTGTTAAGGTTGTCTTCTTACTTTTGAAGCAATCTTTGTCATCTCTGCTTCCATTACCAAGGAAGAGTTTTATTATGTTTGAGCAATAGTGAAAAAACACTTTGCTTAAATTCTGGAATTGTCATACTTGTTAGGCACCTGATTAAAGTAAGTAGTTATATAAACTCTTTGTATATATACAAACCATGCCTAAAGTATTATCCACAAAATGTCCATCCATTCTAAGTCAAATACTATCCGTCACAGAAAAGTCTAGTATGAATTGTATGTGAATATACATATGAGCAGTACATGATTCACTGAGTAAATATGGCACTTTTACATATTTTCCTGGATGTCATACAGAATTAGGAAACAATCTTCTCTCAGCTGACACGTTTCTAAAATACTGCAATATGGGTTTGGAAAATACTCCCCAGATTAGACAGTAAGAAGTTTAGAAAAGTCAACAATGCAGCTACCTGAGTTTGTTTCATTAAGAAATTAACAGTAATGTGATATTTTATCATTCACTGTGAGCCTGAGGGTTATCTACTCACAAAAGCCAAGCTGCCTAATGCTGCTATAGATACAACAGCACAGCTCTCCAAGCATGCGGCTCGGCAAGATGATGAACTGACCTAGCACCTCCAAAGTGACTTATCCCACTTTCTCCTTGCCCAGACTCCAGCTGCAGAATCCTGTCTCCTTGTTACTCCCACCCTAGTGTCCATCCAGTCCTTTGGAGAGCTGATCCAGCAGAAAATTAGTCCCTTTTTTAAACTGGTATAGTTTTCTGCTGGTTTAAAAAGTTGATTTGTCCTGTGGAGGGATCAGACCAGCACCAGACCTGTAAAGGTACAGGAGAAGCAGCAGGAATGTGTTGGCAGGAACAGGGAACATGGGAGGAGGAGGGAACTGCCCCTTTTTTGTGGCAGTGAGCTGTTAGACTGAGGAAGCTGTCTCAGCAGACCAAATCCTTGGAGAAGATACAGTTATTAGTGCGAAAGTGCTTAGACCGGTATAGTTTATTCCTATCAAAGTGAATAAAGATATGCCAGCACAAGGCACTTTATACTCATGTAACTGTGTCCACATGAGGGGTTGCACTGGTATAAATATAATCAGTAATAAACGAAACTCCCATATCCCCTAAGTGACGTATATACAACGATGTCATAGAACAAGTCTCCAACCTTCAGTTATGAGGTGTGCATAACTTCCATTCAGAAAACAGACCACAAACTACACATGAAACAACATTAGACACAAAATAAATTAAGGATTTAAAATGCTACATCTAGGAATATAAAGACTTTTTAAAAAACTTTAAATGTAATCCCATATTTCAAATGTAAGTAAGAGAATTATACAGCTCCACCAATTACTTGGACATTTTGAACAGTTTACATTCATCAGGGACAACAGCACTTTGGTTTACATAATTAGGTTAATATGAGTAAAGAAACATTTCTCTCCCTCCCATTACATCAAAGTGAAATACATTTAGAATATATATACTGCCACGCTGTTCCATTAAGTGCATTCCACACGAATTAGAGTAGCTCTCCAACGGCTACATCAGTTACAGGTCTTCCAACAGAACTAAATCCAACCCCTTTAAAAAAAGCTTGATTTGATTCCTTCATGCCTGACCCATTTTTGATTAATCACATGGATCTTCTCCAGAACATATCCAAGCACAAAAAGTAAGTCTGACTTGGTACTGTGGCAAGCCCACATACCAGATTGCACAGCACACCCCGGATTAATGAGAAAATTCTCATTGTAGTTTGTCTTCCCATCTTTTTAAGTCAGACTCTTAAAACAACAGTATGCTTTTGTACCAAGCTCAGGAACTCAGATTAACTGTAGCTCAAGACATGCAATGGCAATTAGAAAACATTAAGAGCAACCAATCTGACAACTGTCAATTATTTTACATAACTTTAAACAATCAGCAACTCAACCTCTGCGATTTAGAGAACCTCTGCCTCCTAGAGAAACAAGTACTTATTCCTAGATATTCTCATGAAATATTTATGCACTGCCTGGATCTGACTCAAATACGTGTTGTTGTATAGGATGAAGAGATCTCCTCCCAGCAAAATATTTTACTATCATATGGTTCTTTTTGACTAGTTTAAATTAGCTTGCAAGCAGCACATCCCTGTCAAACCTGACTAAAAGAAATCAAATGGCTGGATTAAATAAACATCTGAACATGGCTTCAGAGGATAAAGTTCCCAATCTGATGCATAATCACCAGAGATTATTATATAATTTTAAAAAGCAGACTTCCAACTGTATGATTTCCAGTTTAACTACTATCTGGAACATGAAAACGTAGCCTTCATCACTGTCCTTGGGTAGGCTGAGATTTGTGAGAAGTTAATCTTTCATTTAATCTCATTTTTGCAAATCTGCAAATGTTCCTGTGCTGAGATTGGTTTTATGATATCCAAGTTCAACTAAGGAGCATATTAGATACTATTTCCTTGTCAGAAGGAAATAAACGTGATTGCACTTTTTCTGGATCCCATTCCTGCAAGGTGCCAAGCAATCTGGTAGGGAAGTGAATTGAGGGGGGCAGAGGGCACTTTCTCTCTTGCAGGACTGGGTGTTTAGGGGAGGATGGGGTTTTTCAAGATAGTGTTTCATCTTGCTGGGTTGATGTTTCCAACACAGTGAGTTCATTCCACCCCTTCCATTCAAGTTAGTAGGAATCAGGCAGCTGCATCCCTTTGCACTGTTTGGAAAACCTTCAGCATGAGTCATTTTGGTGCTGATTCCTCTGTGAACTGTGACCTTACTCTTCCTGCACCAGAGAGGAAATTGTACTCAGTGCCTCCAGCTCAGCGCAGTGTATGAATGGACAGCTAGACTGAACTTGCCAAAAGGCTCTGAAGGAGTTCTGCACATTCCCTCACGCCTATTAAAATATATAAAGAACCTTTTCTATTTGCTTTGATCATCTGAGAAAACCATGTAATAATACAAAAAGGATTGTCAACCCAGATTTGATCTTGTTAGATGCTGAACACCTTCTACTGCCACTGAAGAAAAGAAGAAACGAGGCATTCAACACCTGCAGCACCACCTGTTGAAGACCATGTCCTAAGGGATTAACAATAACCAGGAAGACAATATAATCATCTATTACTAACTATGCAACCCAAAGCATACAGCTTAAACACAGTTTCCCTGGTGGGATTAGGAAAAGGAAAAGAAAAAAAAAAATCAGCAGATAAACCCATTTACTTTTACTAGTAAAAATTAAGTTACAGATGCCCTTGTTCTCAGGGCAAAACAAAAATATCTTAAAACAGTGAAAAAATATGAGAAAAATTTATTTAAAAATATATGTACTCCTTACTCCATATTTGTTTGTACAGAAAGGATTTGAAAAAGAAAAAAATAATGACAAACTAAATGCATATTCGGAGTATGCATTCTCTAGAGCATATTTGGTAGAAGTGTTATTTCTGTAAAACTGAGTGAGAAGAAATCATTCAGCTTTCATTTGCTCCCTGACATCAGAAGGCAACGTTTCAAACAAGGTGTCCTCTACAGTGAAACCAGTCCGCTTCAGAGCTCTACACTCACCAAGCTCAGGTGGGAGGATTTCAAAGTGATTGCCTTTAATATCCAAGTAGGAGAGGAATACCAAATTACCAATTTTAGGTGAAAGGACTGACAAGTTATTTTTCCCAATTTTCAGAGTCTTAAGTTTTTTGCAAAAGTATAGTTCATCTGGCACGCTCTCCACTTTGTTGCAAGTAATGGAAAAGTATTGTAAACTCTGCAGAACTCCTATTTCAGGTGGGATAAAGCGAATGTCATTGTAAGACAAATCCAAGTATCTGATTTTGTTGCATAGGAATAGGTGGGACGGAAGAACCTCTATTTTGTTATGGCTGAAGGAAAGCCGCTCTAGACTAGTGAGTTTCTTTATATGCTCTGGGATGTATGTTATACTGTTGTACCACAGCTTTAGAATTGTCAATTTTCGCAGATGTTGAAAACTTACTATTTCTTCAATGGATTTGAGGTTGTTTTCCTTCAGATCCAATTCCTGAAGACTGAGGAGGCTGAAGACTGCATGAGGTATGCGCTCTAAATCACAATGAACCAATTCCAGCTGTGTCAGATTGACCATCTTCTTTAAGTTGTTGAGCATCACTAACTTCGTGCCATCATTATGGATGCACAATTTTTGCAGGTGACTTGAAACATCGACTGCAGATTGTGGGATTTTGGACAAATTACTTTTTATGTAAAGAACTTTCAGGCTTTTAAGCTCCCGAAAAGACTCCAGTGTAATGTTTTTGGAAATATCGTGACTTAGGGAGCCAATTAAATGGAGCTCTTCCAAATTTCTGAGGCCATACATCCAATGTGGAAGCTCTCTGATGTCATCGAATTTGACACTCAAGATCTTGAGATTCTCCTTCAGAAAAGCCAAGGCGGCACTGTGGATCTTCACGGAACATTGGTGCAATGAGAGCTCCTGGAGATTGTCCAGCTGTGCAATGGTTGCTGGTATCATTACATTATTAATTATTTCAAGTTTTAATGACTGCAGCTCAGTAATTTCAAAAACTGTGTCTGGTAGTCCAGAAAGCATGAAAAGCTGTAGCTCCAAATGGCTATGGGAGTTTGTCTGTAGTCTCTGTCGCAGTTTATCTGCAGTCCACTCATTGTTTAGGTTCAGCTGTTTCAGCTTATTTTCACTGACTTCAGACAGGAAGACAGCAAACCGCTTGGAGTAGAGAGGATCATACTGATCAATCATATGAAGCATAAAAGCGAAGTCATTCTTGACATCTGGGATATCATCAATTCCCGTCTCTTGCCGAACATATTCAAAAGAATATTCTTTCAATGAACGGTAGAACAACCAGTATAGTGTATAAAGGCATGTGAGGCCATAGATGCTTACAAAGCACAGGTAGCAGTAAGAAAGTTTGGAGAACAGATGTGCCATCGTGTGATTACAGCAAAAATTCTTGTATCCTGTCATGTCTTCAATATCAACATTACAGACTACTGTAAAATTAACTTCTGAGACAAGTGCTGTGTTGTAAGCAATAATAATAAGGAATTTAATAACCTTAAGCACAGTCTGGCGAACGTACATGACATAGAGTATATCACCCTCCTCGACATGCAGTCTAAATTTCTTCACCTTTTCAAACAGTGCTTTGGCCTGTTCACCTTCTTTCTTATCTAATGCCCCAGGTGTTCCCTTATCCACAACTAACTTCTCAGGGATTGATTTTAAAGACTGTGTCTTGACCAAAGTGCCTTCAGTGCTTGGCTGAGTAGTATTAGACTTGTTTACGTTGTTCTTCCTGTTATCTTTCTCTTCAGAGTCTTCCCCCGACACTTCAGATAAAGCTCTTGTTGTCCAGGGAGAATCAAAACATTTCCCAAGTATTGAAATGAAGTGTTCAATTTTGGAGCTTGATCCAGGGAATTTGAACCAGAAGTTACTACACAGCATGAAGACCAGTGTGTGTATAAGGACAAGGTAAGGGAAGTACTTGGCATACCAGTGCAGAGCCCGTTCATAACACACCTGATTTATAAAGCTGTATTGCTGAAGGTCCAAATCAGTCTTCAGTCCTTTCATTTCTACTGTAGCTGGAGGGGTGGATGGCTTCAGTGGTGGAAGGGGGGTTGTATCTGGGATTGTGTTAAACACATTTGAATTATTAGATTGGTTCTGGCAAGGCTGTAGGCGCTTTGGAAGGCATATTATCTTGTCTTGCATGACCTGAAACACATAAAAAGGTATCTTTTGAACTGATGTACAAACAATGGTGGCAGCACCAATGGGTAGCTGTCCTTGGAGTTCCTCCAGCTGTCAGGCATTCCTCCCCACAGTCTGCTACTTGGCCCCACAGGCTGTGCTATTATTATTTCCAACAAGACTCTTGTTCCATATGCCAAGAACTAGGTCACCCCTTTTTATCTATGGTTAGTTTTCCATAATTTGAATAAGAGTGCATTGAGACAATCCAGAAAAAGGACAAGTGTGGGTAATGATTCCAGAAAAGACCAGAGATCTCCTGCATTGCTCTGCCCAGAGACAGACTGTTATTGCCACGTGTATCCACCCTGGCTACACGATGTTCTGAGACAGCTTAGGCTTGAAAGCAGCACAACTGTATTCACACGGCCATACTCTCACACGGTGATGTCTTACCATACCAAAATATGGCTGACAAGGGGATAATGTGGGCATATCTATGCTGGACAATTACTGAACTTCAGTCTTAATAAAGACAGGTAGGGATAATTCTTTGATGGCATTTGTATGTGCATGGACATAAATTTTATTCAGTTTCCCATACATAATACAATAGAGACCTCAGAGAATCAGAGAATGATCTGTGTTGGAAGAGAACGTAAAGATCATCTAGTTCCAACCCCCCACCATGGGCAGGGACACCTTCCACTCAACCGGGCTGCTCAAAGCCCCATCCAACCCGGCCTTGGAGACTTCCAGGGATGGGGTATCCTCAACTTCTCTGGGAACTTTAACCTGTTCCAGTGCCTCAACACCCTCACAATGAAGAATTTCTTCCTAATATCTAATCTAAACCTACCCTCTTTCAGTTAATAGCCATTACCCCTTGTCCTACCACTATATGCCCTTGTAAAAAATTCCTCTCTATGGGGGACTTTTGTAGGATGGACTACACACCTGGGGGGAATTTGGGCTGGTCATCCATGTTGACAAATGGAGGTCAGAGTGCCTTATGGGACCAAACACCTTTGGTGTCATTTGGGATATCTGAGTTCAATGCAAGGCTTTCTATAGGTCTCAATTTACAATGCTAATCCATGTGATAACGAGCTCTGTTTCTTGCCTTGAATGATTAACTGGGATTGGCCCAAACTAACAATGTGTGTGTAGTATAGATATATTCTTTGACATCGTAGTTGTTGAAAGCACTAAATATAGGGTATGCAACAAGAGCTACCAAAATCAGATCCTCCTTGATGATCCACCCTGGTGCAGAGAGATGCTGAGATAAGATCACATGCGTTTTAAATAATATCAGTGCTGTAACTGTTGACACATCAAAAACTCCTGTAGTTTATCTTTGTCTGTAAACACTACTGTGATACACACTCTTACTTATACCTTGGATTCGTGGATCTGGCAATAAGTTGAAATAAAAAAACTCTATTATTTCAGTGTTTCCACACACTATTTTCCAGTGTGCTTTATCCAATCAAACAGGTAAAGTTAAAAATAACAGATGATTTACTTCATGTGGTAGCAGTGAATGCAAAACTCAGCCCTATATAAAGAGATTTTTAAACATGAAGATTGTATCTTTAAACTGAAAATACTTGTGAATGGAGAATACAGGCAAAACTACAGTTGATTTCATGTGAAAAATCCTGGACCATGTAAGTAAGCAAATTCCTCTGAAATAAGAGCTCTGTCAATGTGTCCCTTTAGTTCCATTTCAAAGTCATGCCAAGAAATGTTAGATCCATGTTTGAACCAGTTTGTAACTTTATATTTTTGTGGAGTCATCCCAAAAAGTACTTTTAATTTCTTTTCTGCTTTTGGCTCTTTAGCAAAACGTAACTAACAGTGATTGACAGTAATGTCAGTTGTTTACTTGTAAGCATCCTCAGCGATGTTTTGGGATGGAAGAGATATAATATCAGCAGTGAGTGGTGTTAACAAAATAAGCACATTCATTTCAATTCTTATGCTTCAAAGCATAAGGACAGAAAGAATATTAACATTTGTCAAATAAAGAAAAATAGAAATTACAAAATTACATTTTTCAAACAGCAAAATGGTAACAAATAAGAACTTAAGTTGACCATGCTTTGTTATGCCAAATTGTGGTGAAAACACTGATTTAGGCACCAGCCCAACCAACAGCTCTTATCTTAGCTGGCGTGGTTCCATTCGCTCTAGTGCAGTTCAGCTGATTTACAGCTGCTAAAAGTCTGGTCTGTGTTATTTGAGGTTGCTACCTAAACAGCTTTAATCCTGAGACCAGCAAATTTTTGCTTTGTTCATGGTGAACCCAAGAGATCAAACAAGATGGGAAACCATCCTTTCAAGGTCCTTCCTCATTTGTGGTGTTCTTTCACCACTGCTGAGCACCCGCCACGCCTCCGTCCCGTTGGATTTACCTGTAATGTGCACCCAAACACACCGATCATCAGCATGGCGACAGAGAGATAGTCCGTGAACACATCCCACCAGGGCTTCAGCACCCTGAACGCCGGCTGCTGCTCCGAGAACTGACGGAACTCGGTCACAGGAATCATCGTCCTGCAAAAGAGCAAGGCCAGCGCTCAGTCTCCTGCAGCTCGTACCCCTCATGCTGTGAGAGCAAGTACTCTCTGAGGTTTGAAAAAAACCTCTCTGTAAATGACAGTCCCAGGAGCCGGCACAAAAGTTTCCAGCTACCGTCCAAGCAGTCCCCCGGACACCCCACCTCAGAAGAGCTCATGCTGCCCCTGTGCAGCTCCTGTGAGGAAGGGAGAAGACTGGGCTTCTGTCTGTGCAGGCAGGCAATTCCTTCTCTGCATTGACTCAGCCATCTCTCATGGGTCAGGCCTTCTACATCCCTGAAAATCAGCCCATTCTGTAGATAGAGATGTTCAGCTTTGTACACATTAGCCTTAATCTGAAAGGTCTGGCTGAAGTGCTTGTCCTGCACTCAAATTTCACAGGCCTTTTTAGCTATCATGTTTCATTCACTTCCATTTTATTCATAGTGGTTTCAAGGAGGTTTTGGAATATTTTTCGGAATACTCCCTGCAATTTTAAATCTGCTGTGTTTTGAGTGCAAGTTACTAAAGTGCTTTAGGTAACCAAAATATAGGCAGATCAAGGGCTTTATCTTCGCCTCAGATGTCTAGGCTTACATCATCACCTCCTCTAAAAAATAAGCTAGCACATGAGCATGTACAGGCAAAGCAACTGATTTTAAAGCCTACAGCATATTGTGTAACTGAATCCCTGAGATCAAACTAGTACTGAAACTCCCTAAGAAGTTACAATGGAAAGATAAATTCACATGGAAATGTAACAAAAATACTCCCAAGGGCAATTTACAAAATTTGTCCATTAACTACCATCATAAATGCCCACCACAATCACTTCATATCACAGTAATATTAGAAGTCTATAATCCTGATTCAGCTGCACACTGGGACCCATTACTGTTGGTTTGATGACATCCATCCATGCACATGCTTAGTGATAAGCACACACTTGCTGATACACTGCTGAGGGACTCAGAGGATTCAGTTCATTCAGAGCCAGGGATTGGGAAGGGAAGGATTCAAGCCCTAATGGCTGCAATTCATCTCAAGTGTACAGCCATCCTAAGAATTAATAATTGACCACCACTACACTGGCCATACTTGTATGGAAGGATGCTCACTTTAGCACCTTCTCAGGTATTGCCGTGTCTCTTCTTGCCCAGCTGATCCTCCAGAGATACTGCAGTCCCCAAAGGCATAAGGTGATACCTGTAAATATCCTGGGGAAATATCAAGGCTGGGTTTGCAGCTCTCTGAGCGAGCAGCATAAAACCCTTTATTCCTTACCCCCCTCTCCTCTTGCAACCCTCTCATGTTGCTTTAAGCACTGCTTGGTCAGACAGTAGACTATTTCTCAGCCTCCTGCCCTTCTAAAAGCTGTCCCCAGGATGCATGCTACAATTCCAGATGGAATTGCACACACCTCTTGCACGACTGGCGATCCTCAAGAGGAAAGCAGGCAGTCCTCCATAGCACCTCCAAATTAACAGACCATCAGTGAAAAGGATGGCAATGCAGGCCTGACTTCACATGGCCAGGTCAGGGGCTTGGCAGCATCCATGCCAACAGGCCTGAACTGCTGCAGTGCTGGCAGAGGAATGCAGCATTCGTTATCAAATGGCAGGCAGCCAGGAGCCACAATTCTGCTTTTTGTGTGCTTGTCTTGCAAATGTTAGCAGATGTATTAGGGAAGATATACCTCTACAGCAGAGAACAGCTGGGGTAGCCGCTGGGACAAATCTTTGTTGCCTTTCATTTTTCTTTTAGAAATAGTGGTGGAAAAAATGGATCCCATAAATTAGAGGTGCCTCATGTAGCTTTAAGTACATGCCCAGATGAACTTCTGCTGGCAGCTCCCAGTGGCACATGAGCTGAAGAACATCACACATGATCTCTCTTCCATTCTTGTATGCATTTAACTGCCACTAGTAAGGAATTACCCTTCTCTTTTTTATTTCCATATAAAATGGAGGTGACTGAATAGCTGCTGATAAGCTTTAAATTTCTTTTTTTCTATCAAGTATTGAAAAACTTAGAAAATTGTCAAAGGAATACACTAATACAAATGTTAGCTAAGCAGTTGCCATGCAACAGTCCTGCTCAAAGTTTTGTAACACATATATCACTGTTGGCTCAGGTTTTGAGGCCAGCTGGCTGACTGGAATGCCATCAGTACACCCAAGAATACCTATCAACAGATTGCTTTAAAATCACAACACTTTCTTCCCACCCCTGCAATAATGGCTTATGAGTGCTCTTTTGTATTCTGCTGCCACAGCCTCTAGACATCCTATTTGTAAGATTTTTTTCAAAAGTATAAACAATTTGAGTGTCAGGTAAAGACAAAATTGTGTTTCCTAGAGTGGAGATTCTTGAGAAAACACAAGTGCTCACATGCACCAAAACACGTGGAGACCCAGGCCTTGCTGGTTGGACATCTAAGCAGCTGTGGATCTGAGCCACAGCGTTAGGAAAGTCGGCAAGACTGAAACAGGGGCAGCACCTGACACCAGATGGGACTGGAAACTATCTTACAAATTACTGTCCAGGGACAGCTTTAAAGACCAAAAATTATTTTGGCTGTTGTTTTCTTATAGGCTTTATTATGTATTTTAGGGGTCTTTGTTGTATTATATATTTGCTTTATTTCTTCTAAGTGATATGTGGGGAATTTAGATGAAGGCAGATAGTTTTTGGTAGCACAAACACATGCTTCCCTGATCCCCTGCATAATGTGACTCCTCATAAGTAGAGTGCACATGCTATTACCCCGATTAATGGGCCAAGCAGAGGGAGAGCTGCATCTATCCTAGAAAACCTATCTCTGAGGGTAGAAGGTTTGCAGTTCAACACCAAACATCAAAATCTGTCTGCCACTAATGTTTTCCTCTACTGGTAAAGAAAGAAAACAAACGTTACTGAATGATGGCAATAGTACTGCACATAATAATAGTAAATAAACCAACAATGTCTAATGACAGACGATATTTTTTAGCTTCAGGGAAAAAAGACATTCACGAGAAGCTTTAAATAGAAATTGGATGTGAAGAAGTAGGACAACCATTTCCCAGCACTCACTGGAGGAACCCTGTTGCTGCACTAACTGCTGCACTAACAGTCAAGAGAAAATGCTGGAAAGCAGTGCAGAGCAGTCTAGGCCTACCAGCATTGCTGGCATCTGCATGCAGAACGAAATGACACCAAATCACTTTTCATTTGTCTCCCACTTCCCTCTAGCTTCTTTTCCATTCTGGCCTGTCCAGTGACTGAAAGGACATCTATTAGCAGCATCTCTGAGGCCTCAGAAAAGACACAGCAGGTCCACATAGCTCAGAGCAATCCTGAAAAATCCCTCCCGGCCATGTCCAGAGTCTGGCTCTTCCTCACTGCTACACCCAAAGCTGCATCACTGCCACACTCATTTATAATCATGCACAAACCTGGTCTGCATGAAATAAAGTGGTTCAGTCAATCATCAATATCAGCAAACCAAAACAGGGGTGCTAAAAAGTCACACTGCAGTCCAAGTCACAGCAATCTCTGGGACAGCACACCATCTACTGTAGTTATCTCTTCTTGTAACAAGGAGATAGAAGACAAGGAGCTCAACATTTCAGCTGATGAAAACTAAGACAGCATTACTAATTTCAGTTCAGTCACATTCAAAATGTTATTTAATTGCACAATACATTGTAGATGAAATGTAGAGTCTGACTTATGGTTAAATATTATTCTAACCATCTCTACTAGAGTTCTAAATACTGGATTTTTTTCCAACTAAAATCAGAACATTTTTTTTTCCTCTTGCATTTCTAATAATTCTCAGTCTCTAGAGGAAACAAAACTGTACATGAGATAAATCATCTGGTATTCAGCTACCAGAAGGAAATAAAAAAGGAACTTGGATTAAAAAACAGTTGAACTGGCTGTTAAGCAACGCTGCAGAAAAGAGCCCTGAGTTTGCCAGATCAAAACTCCACCAAAACAATAACAAAAAAACCCCCAACAAAACCACCCAAACAAAAAAATCTGAGAGGAGAGAAATTAGTAGGGTTTTTTACTGTAATTTTAAAATTTCTATGAAATGTAGAAAACTTAGTGAGTGAAAATGAATATGTCATAATAAGATGAAATATTTGAATCCAGGTGCAAGTGTGATACCTATTCCATCAGAAAACCTATCCTGTAGGAAGCAGCTAATGCATGGACAATTAGGAGTGAGACACAACAAATTAACGTGACCTAAAAGAGCTAAGGAGAATAAATAGATCCAAGTGAAAGAGAAAAGTATTGGAAAAAAATTAGACAATAAATCAAGAGATCGAGTCAAAGGATGATTGTGAAACGGCTGCACTGTGGAGCAAAGCAGCTTCTCAGCGATTGGTTTACATCAGAGGGAATAAAGGAAAGCAGTGGGGACAGCTCAGAAGTAATGGCGGCTCTTGCCAGTGCAGCTAAAGAGAAAAACGAGGCACCAGGCAATCCACATGATGTGCACTGCAGAATACAAAGGAAATCAATTCATGAGCTTCCTGCCCAGTGGGAGCTCGGAGGGTGCTCGGGCGCAGAGCCCGGGGGGTTTCTGGGCAGGGACCGCCTTCGCAGCGCTGGTGCCAGAGGGGCCGAGCGGCAGGGCTGGGGCAGCGCTGTGTCAGCAGGGCCTCTGTGCCAACAGCCCCACAGCCACCAGCGACAGCAGCCCAAGGGGCCGGCCCTGCCCGCCACGGCACAGTGTGCCCAGGCTGGCACTGCTCACTGCCGGGGCTCCTCAGCAGTGCTGTCACAGCACAGCCAGCAAAGCCCCGGGGACAAACCCTGGTCTTGGCTTAACGCTGCACAGGTAGGCACTGTGAGCTGCTCACCGCGGCTCCGTGTCCACCCAGGATCTGTGCCTTGCCCTGCAGCAGGTCACAAGGGACCCCAGTCAGAGACAGGGCTGACTCTGCCAGGAGGGCAATCACTTGGGGACATGAAAGGTGAAACACCCCCTCATCAAGCTGTATTCATCTTGCATCTTGGGAGACACTTCACAAAACAAAAACATTAATGCTCAGAGAAGTGTCCCTGTGGTACTACTGTGAACAAAACCACTTCTGGTTTCTAGCACCTTCCAGGCCCCAGGCTCGAGCTATTGCTAGGTGACAGTTGCTATTTTTAAGCGGATTCTCACAGAGTAACTTCATTCATTTTATGGAGCGTAGCTGTGTGGACTGGCACCAGCCCCCAGCAGAATTAGAGGGTACACGATGCTGGGAGCGCTCCGTCACTGGTGAACAACACTGTGCCTCTCCCACTCTGCCCCACCTCAGCTTTCAAGGTATAGACTGCAGAGACATGGCATTAAAAAAACACACTGAGCAAAACAGAAGGGAGTAACTGGGAGGCTCTGCCTTTATCTCACCTGCAGCACATCTCACAGTGCGCATTCCTCACTGACTCCCACCACCCTCAGCATCACCCGTGTACAGCAGCCAGACAATGCCCTGGCTTATGGCCTCCTTGCCCAGCAAAGCCCAAGGGCCTCTCTCCGTGCCTTGCTGATCCTCATGTCACAGAGAAGCAGAGTCACTGCTGCTTCATGTGCTCAGGCAGGAGACCAGGACTTCCCAGAGCTGCATTTGCCAAGTTACAGGTATTGTCACCAGGAATCAAGCCCTCTGCTATTTTGTTCTTCCAGTAGTAAGGTTACTCAAGCATGTCACCATGCATTGAAGAGATCAGTGTCATCCATTGCTTGTTTTAGGGGAATGACCAAAGCTGCACACCAGAATCAGGGCCCCTGAACGTTGGAGAGGCAACTAACATCCAGAAGGTACTGGTTTGGCCGGGGCAGGCTCTGAGGCATCAGTATAAATTAAATTACACATCAGAGGGAAAAATGAGGAGGAATATAGCTGGAGGAGAGAGAAATAGCGATGTTTCAACTGTGAAGCACAAAAAGTTGGTGAGATTTCTAAAGCTGACTAGAAAAGATGTTTAAATTATTAGCCAGCTGACATTTAACCATATTATCCTGACATCCGATCAATCCTCTTCAGATGCAGTAGGATCAGCACCACCATCTCAAGAGCGACACAGAACCCAGTCAAGCCCCAGATGGTATGGACACAGCCCTGATCACCACCAGGGGAGATACTTTCCCTTGGCATGAGGAGCTTTGGGCTGGTGGCTGCAGGACTACAATCGCAGTCCAGTTGAGTACAACAGGAAGGGTCAAGGCTGAAATGTCCTCAAGAGCCAATTCAGACTGGGGCTGCTTGGTCTTCTGCACCAGAGATCTACTGAAAGGATAAAAGGCTAGGCAAACCCTGCCCTCCTGGCTGTTTTAAACATACTGCATATGCTAGGATAAATTATGAAATGCCTTTTGGGAATAGCACTGCAGGAAGGTCTTTGGGTTGGTTCCCATACATGATTTATTGCATATTCATCTTCATTACAGGAACAGAGCACAGCACATATTTAACATACAACTAACCTGTGACCTGGCAGCAGGGACTCAGAAGAGCCCAAGTACTGCGGCCACATGTGCAGGGGCTGCATGCCAGTGGGTTTTGTTTTACACAGGACATGGCACTGCACACCCTGAACACCACAGCCTACTGTCCTTGGTTGTGAACATTTGTTACTCTGCACAAATATCATGAAGTTACCTTTCAAGTGTTCTGTGCTGTTTGGCCTCGGCTGTCACAGGCCAGGAGGTGAAATCAAGCTAGAGTGCTTCTCAGCACGGGGTCTGAGGCTGCACTGAAACACAGAATTTTCCATTCCTATTTTACCTGATTTGGAACTGCATACTGAGATAGGTAAATATGCAGGGGTGAGGGAGTTTTGCAGTCAGGTTTGTGGTGATGTATTCTCAAATAGACTATTTAAACAAAATCACTGGTCAGTGCAGAGCCCCAGAGCTTAGGGCCACAGTCTCCTCTAGTCAGAGCTGATAGGCACAGCCTGGCATGAAAATGGCTTGGTGCTACTATCACCAGTCATATATTATGTTGATTATATCTTTGCCAAATTTGTATTTTTAGGTGTGACTGGGTCCCCAAAATGACCTGTGTAATTTTAAAACAAAATCTGAACAAAGATCTAGCCAGCAATTGTTCAAACCACTCTAGAAACAAGATTAGGGGAACAACACTGGATGTCCACACTACAAAACTTGTGGTCTCTTTATTTAAAACTTCCCAGGCCCCCCATGCCCCAAAATTTGGCCTGTGTACCAGGAATGCAGTTTTTACTGCTGTGTGAACAGCTGCCTATAGCTGGATAATTTATAAACCTTTGGAAACTGTGGGTTTGCATCTGTCCTTTGATCTTAGCAGCTGAACACTTCATCTTCAGCATATGTCCAGGAGCCCCTCACAGTTCCTGGCACTGCCCATGCTGGCACTATAGATGACAGACAGCAAACCTGCTTCACTTCATCACCTAACCAGAAGAGGACTAAAAGTGGACCCAGGGACAAGACACCAGGTCTGGGAAACTGAGATTAGACTAAGGCGGAAACACAATGATAAGAGCTGGAATTAGTAACTCCTAATTCCCAAGAGGTTGATGTTCCTTCCTTATCTGTGTATTCTCATACACATTGTACATGCAGTGAAATAACTTCTGAACTACCCTGACATTCAGTTTTGGTAATTATCTTGCTATATGGTTGTACTGGCCAAAATGCCCAGCATTTTGGTAAGTGAAGGTGCTTGGTCAGTTCCCATGTAACATAGAGTAATACCTCTGCTACTGACTTCTCCCTCTATTTGAAGTATTTCAGGAGACCAATTTCCCTGCTAGGCTTTATTGCCTTTGGTAGTTTCCTGCAATATAAAATTTAATTTAAAAAATAATTTTAAGAAACGTAAAAATTTTTTGCCTGGAAAAACTACTTTGAACATTGGCTCCTGTTGCCTCTATTTCAAACATGATGGCTTACTTCTTGTTCTGTTGACTGCACTCAAGATTGTCATAGGAAGAAATACCATCATTCTGAAGTAAGAAATACAAACAAATGATGCTGTTGCCTAAACATAAATCCCATGTTAAGGAACTGGAACAACATTAAAAACAAACCATTTTCATCCAAGCAGTTATTTTTAAAAGTCTATGTGTTTACTGTATTTTCAAACAAATTCATCTCCTTGAGGCTGAAGCTGGTGAGGAAATGTGACCTAGAGGAACAACAGAGCGTGAGTCAGGAGTCCACTGGGACATGGACAGCCTGTGCACGCCACATCAACCAGCCATGCCATCATTCTCCAGCTGCAAAACAGAAAGGTATCTACTTTCTTTAATACCTTTGGTGGGAAATATAAATGAATAGTACTATAAAATCATAACATGCTGCTTTTTTCCAGTTTTTTGCAGTGGCTGAGTCTAAATTGATAGCATGTCAAAACTTCCCTGTGAAGCCACTGAAGTTAATTTGATTTCATACTACACATTACCAAAATTACATGTCCCAGGTGGTACTAGTTTACAGCCTGGGGAACAGACCAAATACAATTAGCTCACAGAAGACATTATTCTAGTACCCATAATTTGGTGGTCCTGCAAAACCTGTGCAACCCATGCAGTGTTCACAAGGGCTGCACATGCCCCGATGGTGATGAAAGCAGGCTGGCCACAATCAGACTGTCCGCTGCGTGACAGCCACTCAGAGTAGCAACGGGGTTTCATTGCCAGGTGCACTGACAGGAGACAGATAGGTTGTGCCACCTGAACTCCAGCAGAGTCACAACCCCTCTACTGGAAAACTACCCTCCATTATGGCAACTGCCACAGCCAAGCTTCCCCAGAGCCCCAGCTCCGCAGGACCACAACCGTGGACAAGACGTCAACGAATCACTGGGGATTTAGTGCTTGAGGAAACTGGAAAGGGTGTAACTTCCAGAAATTTGCTGAATACCTAGTCTGCTCTTTTCCCTCTGAGTTACTGAGGCACACGTGCAAGCATCCAGTGTGTATTTAGGTTTCAACTGCCCCTCTGCCTAACAGCCAGGAGGGAGTGTAGTGGATTCAGAGGCAGCAGTGAATCCCCCCTGCTCTCTGCTCTTGGTACCATCTGCTGTGGCAGTGGAAGCTCAAAGACCTGAATCCAGAACTCAGAGGAGACATAAGGGACACAAGGAGGAGACATAAAGCACATAAAGAGGAAGTACCTTTAATAAACTGCATTTCAAAATATATGCTGCAATTTTCACCTACATATACAGTAAGTGCTGCTTTGGCAACGAATCCCAGACAATAACCTTCTTGTTTGTTCCCACTGAGTCATAGCACTTTTTCCTGTATTACACACCAAAAAGACTTCCTATTGTCAGCAGCTCTTTGACTTCAACTTGGTTGGACTGAAGACAAAAAAATATTCCGGGCTAGATTCTGCCAGATAAAATCTCAGTGAAATCAAGAGGAATTCTTTCCGTACCAAGCACATGGGCCTGTGTGGAGATTTGGCTTTGCTGAGCTATTCGTCCAAAACTAAAGTACACTCCATGCATTTCTATGTCAAAGACAACTTCAAAGGCAACACTAATCATTTTTCATCTCTGGGAGTAACATTCTTAGTTTATCAGGGCTATCACTCAAGCTGCCAGCCCTCTTTCCAGAGCTGCAAAATGGTTTTAACGCGAGTGTAAACCTCTAACAGCAAACCAAAGCACTGAGCGAGAAACCATCCAGTAAGTGATATTTTAGTACTCCTGAAATATGTCTAAATGTTTGAGAAAAGTAAATTCACATCATGTTTTAATCAAAGTTATACCATGTTTTCCACAATTTTCCAGTGTTTAACATACTCAGATAATGAAGACAGAAACAATGCCATAAAATTTCATAGGACAGACAATATTACACAAATCAGTGCCATTCCTCATCAAAGGAATATTCAAGCACCTCAGGCTAATACAAGTGCTCATATTAAAAAATATTTAGCTGATATAATTAAAAATTAATTCCTAATTGGGACAGGAAGCACAAAAGCTCCATTCTGAGTCTTAAGCAGCTCAACCATCTGACAAGTTAGTTAAAAACATTTTATGCAGTGATTGAGCCAAAAACATTAAAGAAATGCCTGTTTTCGTGATTTGCGAGACTTTTCATATAAAGAATCTTTTCTGCTCCCACTTGCATGCAACACAAAAGAGCTTTCTAAACTTCACAATAATCTCATAATACACGTCTCCCTCCCAAAGCGCCTGGATAAACATACAGGTATTCTCAGCCTGAAACAGCTGATGGATTTTCTTCCCCCAAAACCATCCTTCGTGACAATAAAAATAAAGCTCATGGTCTCATCCATACTCCTGAAAGAAAAAGAAAGCCTAACGTAGATAAATTCAAGTAAATAAACTGGATGTGACATACACATACAGAAACAGAACTGCTCTTCATATAAGATGACTTTTAAAGATCATAGACTGGAAAACCAGAACTACCTAACTAAATTCTGTACTGGACTTTTTCAGGACAGTGTCCAGCCATGGACCACCAAAGAGGGATTAGCTCTAACCTCGTTCCACCAAAGAGTCTGTTGATGCATAATAAAACAGAAAGGAAGGCTGTTTCCATCAAGTCTAAACTTTGTGAGATCAAAGCAGTTGCTGGGGGGGGATTCTGACAACGCAGGTGTATAGATCTTTGAAATTATGTGATCATGGGTAAATGACTGCAAAGAACAAATACTCTTTTTAATCACATTACACTTAACAAAGGGTTTTTCCGAGAATACTGTCTGTGAACACTGGTAAAAACTATCTAGCTCTGAGACAGCTCATCAAACATTCACATCAACTGGAAAATGAGATCTCTAATGGTCCCTGCTCAGAGCACCCAGTCTGCTTGCTGACAGCAACCTGCACTTCTGAGCTGTTGCACTCTGCTGTAAATCACAAGTGTATCAGGATCTTACACTGCTGCATGCTCAGGGCAGGGCTTGACCTGTGCTCTGCTTTACCATGTGCTCCAGAGCAAGCAATTAGTCCAAACTCCCACCTTCCTTTCAGTGATGAGTAAATAAAATCAGAAATGTTGTCAGCACTTCAGCAGTCTTATTGCTGGCTTGTTAAAGTTAGTATTCCCATCAATACAAAATCACTATGTACTACTGCCATTGCAGGGGGATGTGAGCTAGCCACCTCCATTTTCAGCAGATCATAGGTTAAGCCAAGATTTGAAAGTGATATAAAAGGCTGGATTCTGCTCACCTGGAAGTCAATGGAAAACTTAAAGTTTACTTTGACAGAGAGAAAAATGGATTTTTAATAGCACCGTACAGGACCAAATGTTTTTACATATTCCAATTCAAATTTAGTGGAACTTTATACACTTGCCATAACAGCAGTGTTAGCAGATTTCCATGGAGAACCATGCCATCCTGCTCTTCAGGGGAGGCCTTTGTTTTACTTTAAAACCAAGAAAAAACATGTACTGTATCTTAAGGCAGGATTCTCCCAAACAAATGGTAAATATGCAAATTACCTGCATGGCATCATCCTGCCTTTTAAAGATCTGACCAGATCAAACACAAGATTGTAAATCAGTTCTTCATGGGAGGAGGAGACAGTGTACTCAACCTCCATATTGGAAAAAAATTCTGAAACAAGCCTCATCCTTGTCCAAACCTACAATTCTCTGGATGATATGGTTGTAAAGTTAATGCTGTGTCTGATTAGCTACTTGTGTCAGGCACCAAGATGTAAAAAGAATACAGTGCAGGAAAGCTGATCCAGGGTCTGCCAGGTTTAAAGACAGCTCTAAGACACTTTGCCTGCCTGGGGATGGGACTGCCCTGTGTTATGAATGAAAGCATACTCACACATGGCTAAGAGGCTGAATCAAACCTAGTATCTTCCTAGTGGAAAAGAGATCCTAGAAACACAAACCCCAACAAAAGTCATTGCACTATTGGTTGAATTTGCATCAGAGTTTTGTTGCACAAAATCCCTGGGCAAACAGCTAAAGGATGAAGAAGAGAAGAAAGTTTCCATTATGTTGAGCATGTGAAATCCAACACTTGTTAAGATTCTTCTGACAAGTCATTTTGGAAGGAGAATGGCTTCTTTGCTTTATTAAATAAAGTTTTAAAGCATTTTGAGGTTGTTTTTTTTTCTTCTGAGGTCAATTGTTTAATTTTCAGTGTTTTCTTTACTATATAGCCTCTCCCCTGACCTTCACAACTCTGTGACAATGAGGACAGCATCTTTTCAATAAATTTTCTCCAAGAGGAAAAAACTATAAAATTAAACTCTAGCTCCTGTTATTGTGAATTGTTTGGGTGGTAATAGAATTTTTTTTTTTACTTCCCGCAGCGCTCAAAAAGCCTTGGGCTGGGAAGTGCCTTTCTGACGGTGAATAGGGGCCACTTCAACCAGTTGCAGCTGAGGTCAACAGACAATCGGGGGAACTGCTCCTCCCAGCACTCTGACCCAGTTCATTATTTTGGGTCTCACTGTGTTGTCACTCTGGCGCTAAGGCCACCTGAGTATTGTTTAACCCTCGGTACTGCCCAGCCTGGATACCTCCCCCTCTTGACAGGAGCTCCTTACTGTGGACCTCAAAAGCCAGACGCCGAGGTGGGATGAGGCTGCCTCAGGAAATCAGCTTGAACTGGTACAGGAACTGACTGCAAGATAGCACCAAGCACCAAGGCAAGGAACTTGCGAGAAGAATTCAGCAGTCTCTGGTTTTGTTTTTTGCTGAAAACCAGCAATAGCCTTTTCCAATACTGGGCGTACAAAGCAACTAGATTTTTAGGCTTTCCGTCAGAAAGCTTCTTTCTAAAAATGTGTACAAGAGTAAATAATAACAAATAAAGCACACAAAGTTATATTATGGTAAAACCTCTAGCAGGGCCTGTTAGCATTCAGAGTGGAAGAAAACAGCATCACGGCTGCCACAAATTTAGCAAACTCATAAAGCAACTGGAAAAGGAAATGATTCAGAAACCACAGGTGCTGAGCACCAGGCTGCTGCGCCTTGCTGGCAGCCCTGGGACACAGGCACTTGTGAGACAGCAGGAATTCAAGGCCAGGTTAAAATTAGGGATCAACTCGGAACTGTGCTCAGCCCAGCTCTCCATGCTGATCTGCACCACAGGAGAAAACAGGTTTTTCCAGGCGAAGAGTGAACGCAGGGGAGTGAGAGCTACCCTCCTGACTGCTTTTATCATGCCAAAAAGAAAAGTAAAAGCAGGTCTAATATAGCCAGGGGGGAGAGAGGAAATATACTTAGCTGAATTGGGAAGGGAGATTTTTTTTATTATTATTTCCAATTTTGCCATGTTTTTCTTAACTACCTTGCAAAGCACCTTTCTTTCTGCCTGTCCAATCTTTTACACCATCATTCAAGCCTACAGTGCTCTGTAGGAGGAAACATGTACATGGGAGTCTTCAAATAGTGGTGCTTATAATACTGAGTCTCTCCTAATTGGAAGTAGTTATTCCAAGAGTAAAGAAAATTAAAAAGCCAAGCCATAACTAACATTCTTATCTGAGCAACAAAATTCCTCATTTTTAAACACTTTCATCCTCATGAAATACTGGCAGGATACATTCAGCGGTCTTTCATAAGCCTCTCATTTTGCTTGGTCAACTCTTTCCAGTGAACTGGACAAACCGCATTTCGTGAATAATGAACAAAACTGCCCATCACTCCGCGACAAGGCAGAGCCGATTTCAAGCCGATTTAAAATCAGGACTTTTTTATTTATTTAAATATCTTCACAAACAGAGCCGTGGACACCGGAGCCTCGCAGTGCCACCGGGGCTGCGCTCCTCTCCCGGACCCGCCAGGACCCTCTGTCCTCGGAGACGCTGCGCAGCCCCCGCGGTCCCCGCGGCCGGACCGCCTCCTCACAGCGCTGCTCGCATCCTGCCCGTAACGCGGGTTGGTCTGGGGCTTTTTTTCGGGGAAGATACCGCCAAGGGCTTTCCCCGAACCGCCCGTCTCCACGGCGACTGTTTCCCTTCGCCACCGCCCCCTTGCCGGCCCCGCTCGGCCCCGAGCCGCCGCCCCGCGGGGCACCCCCGGGGCCGCCGGGCAGCGGAGCGGCCCTGCCCAGTAGAGATGTGGTGGGATGCATGGGGAGCGGGGCTGCCGTGACCGCTTCCCGGCGCCCCTCCGCGGGGGAGGAGACGGCGGCGATCCCAGATAAAGTTTGGCTCCCCCGGCGCTGCCCGGGGATGGGGGCGGCACCGCCGATGCCGCCGCGGGCAAAGCGGCGCCCCGGCAGCCGCGGGCCGGGCCGGTCTCTTCTCTTTTCCCCCGCGGGGCTCGGCGGTGCGCCCCCGCGGGGCGGCTCCGCCCCTGCGTGGCCCCCGGGGTCCCCTCCCCGCAGCTATGCCCCGTCCCCGGGCGGGCAGCGCAGCGCCCCGGGAGGGGCAGCGGGGCGCGGCAGCGCTTACCTGGTGCGCGGCCGGGCGTGGGGCGCGGGGTCACGGGCGGCGGCCGGGCGGGAGCGCGAACATCCCGCGGCGCCGTGC